>NC_139237.1:77108336-77684847 GCF_977018435.1 Lepisma saccharinum
AGAAGCGCATGTGGGATGGCAAAACGGATCCGGATCCGAAAATTCTGGATCCGGATCCGAAAGTTCTGGATCCGGATCCGAAAGTACCGGATCCGGATCCGAAAGTTCTGGATCCGGATCCGAAAGTTCTGGATCCGGATCTAAAAATACCGGATCCGGATCCGCGGATCCGGATCCGAAAAATTTTAGGATCCGGAACCAACCGGATCCGGATTTCGGATCCGCCAGGATCCGGATCTGGCCATCCCTACTATGAACTTGGTCACCCATCAAAGCATGGCAATTTTAACACAGAAAACAATATGTATCGCATTAAGCAGCAAAAATGACAGCCTCCTCTATGCAATTTCTACAAGAACACGTGCCGGAGCCAGAGTTGAAATGATGTTGGAGCCACATAATTTATTTATTTTGAATAATTCCAAAATTATGAAATATGAACAATTTGTTGCTGCTGTTCGCTGCTCTCTTGCCAAAATGCTTTATTGGGATGCTAACACCATGACTGGCTTCCTCCTTCATGAACTCGTGCACGTTGCTTAGAATTTCCCGAGCTTGGCTATGCAAGGTTTTTGATTTCAACTTCGACAGAACTGGAGGCATTATGGAATTTAACGTTCATTAGCAAACACACACTTTTACATAAACACACGCAATACACGCACACAACGTCAAACCGGTCAAATACTTAGTATAAAATAAAAATATGGTGCTTCCAATCCAACAAAACTCACCGCCACTTTACCTGCTTTCCCCTTCCGTGACAGAAATAGTGCTTCATTATTACAGTTGGCAACACTAGTTACTAGCTAGCCAATGAACATGCACTGCATAAAAGAAGCAACGACTACGCCGTGCTATATTGCCACATTGCCGTCCCTGCTGACCGGTGGGAACCGCGAGCTGGAGCGCTGTTCAATTGTTTTCAATGAAGTTTGCGCGAGTGTGTCCAGGAATGGAATGACAATATGGCAACAATAGCGAAGGTTTTCGAGCAGGGTAGAACACGTGATGCTAAGAGAGAGGGAGACGAAACGAAAATACGTTTCTACGCAACGGCAAATTTACGTGTGTGGCACTCTAGTTACCATGTTGCATGTCGAGAACTCGGTTCCCAATCTTTGGGTTTCTGATTATGTTCTGCGTTTCTGGCAGTCATATGGCGTGCTCTTTGACAGATCTAATTTTAAACCTAATTCTCGTAAAAAAAAAAAAATACCCTGCAGAAGACGAACATTTCAGCGCGCTAGCTTACGTACGCATCCAGTTCGAAATTACTCCTTCCTCTCCTCCTGATATAAATGTATGTAATTTTGAAAACTCGGACCATTATTACTTTCTGCCACTGGGAGATGTTGAAAACTCTCAGATTGATTTGTCAGATGATATGGCGCCGTAGGAGGTGTCCTAAAACCTTGAGCGGAAATAAATGTCATGCGAGGGAATTTCAAGTCCACGAGAGCATTGCGAGAATATATAGACAGCACACACACACACACACACACACACACAAACACACACACACACACACACACACATACACACACACACACACACACACTCACTCACTCACTCACTCACTCACTCACTCACTCACTCACTCACTCACTCACTCACTCACTCACTCACTCACTCACTCACTCACTCTCTCTCTCTCTCTCTCTCTCTTCTCTCTCTCTCTCTCTCTCTCTCTCTCTCTCTCTCTCTCTCTCTCTCTCTCTCTCTCTCTCTCTCTCTCTCTCTCTCTCTCTCTCTCTCTCTCTCTCTCTCTCTCTCTCTCTCTCTCTCTCTCTCTCTCTCTCTCTCTCTCTCTCTCTCTCTCTCTCTCTCTCTCTCTCTCTCTCTCTCTCTCTCTCTCTCTCTCTCTCTCTCTCTCTCTCTCTCTCTCTCTCTCTCTCTCTCGAACCGACGTGTCACGACAAGCAGCACATGATAATAAATGGTGACTGATTTAGTTTATTTTACTTCGCTTTTCTGCTACTCTTGACTCATTCCCGAATATGAAAATAAATGGTGATAAGAGAGATGTGTGAAGGGACAGTCACAAATATTATAGAGACGGCACAACACGAACCCCACAGAGGGTTATACAGCTGTGAGTCCAGATACCAGAGCAGGTACTAGTCCGCAAAATGTGTCCTACATGGAAGGGAGGTTGACATTTTGGTGTCTATGGAAATAGTCGCTTGTTAGACTCCAATGGATGGATAGGGACACGATGAAATTGATGAAACACACATAAACAGAGCACAACACAAGCTCCACAGAGTATTATACTGGTTGTGAGGCAAGATATCATATCCTCGTTAGTTTGCAAAATGAAGTTCAGGGTGGAAGAGAGGTTGGTATTTGGTGCCTTCCGAGGTCATCCCAGTAGCTTGCATACAGCGCATTTGTAATTTCATCGCGTTTGAGTGACGAAAGCATTACTTTGACGTCATCGCCTGTCGCATCACTGCCCTTCATTTATTCATCAAAGTTTTGTTCCAAAACGAAGACGAAAGTCAGGAGGTACTGGTTCACAGCAATTGGCCTCCGTAGCTTCCCCTACGTGTCTCGAGCTTCAAGTCACGTAAAAGTAAGGTAAAACCACCCCACAGAGGCAATTGCCACTCTTCGGAAGCAGTTTTTACAGCACTATCTCTTTTCCATTGATTTCGTGTCTCCTAAAGTTAACTTTGGCAACAGAAATGGATCGAAACTATATAAGTTCATGATAGATTCAGGACAAAAACCTTAATGTGTTGTATTAGGAGGTTATTTGACGGTAGTTCTCTACAATCTATAAAAAGATAACTTCGGCAATGAAAATGACTGATGATTAGATCAAACAAAACACGATAGACGATGCATATCCTGCAGGCAAAAGTCGTAGAAGGACACAACCTCGAGCTTTCTCAAGTCAGACTCGCTTATAGCAGACTGCAATTGCGTACAATTCCTAAAATTCATCGCACTCATCAGTATCTGTGTGTGATGAAAGTGGTAGACCGCGATGGATCCATCACTGACTCCATGGGTGAAATAACGAATGAGTAGATACTCGGTCTGTTCGTCGCTCATACGCAGTGAGTGCTTTCGTAATGGTTTGGTGCGGAGCACATCCAGCTGCTAACACTTCGCGAAAATCGATTTCTCAAATATGCTGATAGCACCAAACTTAAACCTCCTAACTTACTTGGATATTTTCACAATTAGAATTCTAATAATGCCTACGTTGTTAGGTTAGAAGGCCAGGCTTATGGCTGTTAGCAACCTTTTTCGCGACGTGTTAGTATCTGGTTCGATCTCACCACCGAAGTTCTCGGATTCAAATCCTGGCGTGGGTATGGGTATTCTTTGTGAGTGTCCCTTCATTAGTTTCACCAAATCATCACTCATCCTTATTGTCGCTATTAGCCACAAGTGGAAGAAAACCGACGCACAATTACATAAATTTATTTCATATTTCTGTAAATAACCCTTAACTTTGTTCAAAATCCTGCCATTTTGTTATTAGTGCAAATTTACGTGCCTGGCGTTGCTAGTTTTGTCCACGTTCTCTGTGAGACTTGAGTGAACTTGCCCATTCATGTAGACAATAACTGTATGAATCTGTATGACGATTCTTTTAGCAGAAGTGCTAGCACTTCAGCTAACTAACTGTTCCACGCAACATCACGTTTTGTACAACCGAAGCGAGAGAGTTCTCAAGCTATTCACATCAGCTCGCATGAAAACGTCTGAAAGAAAAAAGGAACTCGGGAAATCCGGAAGCGGGGCGGTGCCGAGCAGAATGGCTCCTAACAGTTCTTTCGGCATTTTCTCACTTCTTACACCGTGGAAGAATGTCCTCCGTGGGGGAACTATGGAAATACACAATGGCATCGAGAGGAAGCGAGGAAGACTATGGGTGCTTGCAGCAATTAACAGCGGAAGACAATAGTGGGAATAGGTTACCTCATTGTGTGTAAAAGAGTCTCTTCCTGGTGGGAACAGAATTAACATCCAAATGCTGCCCATTGCTCAGGCGATGCTCCTGGCCGTTGTGGCTATTTTAGTCGGGGCTTTGACCTGCTGTCGCTTGAAGTTTTGTAGAAAACTCTATATGAGTTTAAGATAAGCACTTGCGTCTGTACGGCGCAAGATGGGTCACAGCCCATTCCGGAATAAGGAAATCCACTTAGTTGTTATCCCTTTCTTAATTTTATTTGTAACTCTTTTATTGTTTGTTTTTCTTCGACCTTCTATCTAGCTTCCAAATCTTCTTTTCTCAGTCTCCCTCTCTTTTTCGTTTCTTTTATCTAGATTTGTGTCTCGTTCTCTTCTTTACTCTCTTTACTTCATTTATTTCTATGTCTTTTGATTTCTTCAATCTTCTTTTCTTAGTCTTAGTTTCACTTCCTTGATGCCGACTCTCTTTCTTCTTCCTTTTTTTTATCTAGTTTTCCGTCTTGTTTTCTTATTTTCTCTCTCTGGTTTCTTTCTTTCTCTCTATCTCTTTCCTTTTCTTCAATCTTCTTTTCTTGTCGTAGTATCTCTTTTTGTTGCTGACTCCCTGTCTTCATTTATTTTATCTAGTTTTCTGTCTTCTTTTCTTTTTTATCTAGTGTATATCCATTTCTCTCTCTGTCTGTCTGTCTGTGTGTGAGAGAGAGAGTCTGACTTCTGAACCTCCCCCTTCTTATTCTCTGTCGATTTCCTCATGTATCTGCTTCCCCCTCTCTGAACGCGTCTTTTCGTGACGTCAGTGTACCGCACATAAGTTCTCAATCCAGATTAGATTGGTTAGATTTTTTAAAACTGGCACTAGCGTACGAAGCATTTATTTTCGGGGCAGGGGGCTGGAATTCTAAAGGTGTATAGTACCATAGCTGTACTCTATGGGGAGAGGATACACAAAATATTTCGTATATTTGGAGTATTGAAGGGGGCGGATGCGCAATGAAACAGTTCGTATATTAGGAACTTTTGAAAAGCAAATATGGTAATAGGAGGCATATACCACTTTGATTCTTCAAGAGTTCTTTACTGCTTTCATTTGAAAATTGTGATTCTCTCAATTTCGAGGGAGCTGTAATACCGTCAATCTCTCCTTCCCTGGCGTACGCCACTGTCTAGGTGTGGTATTCGGACGAAACGAGGCTCGGGTTGTAAATACGTGCCTCGTTCTCTGTCTGTCGGCCTTGGAACAACCTACAACGAATTCCTAAATAGTCAAATAGATCAAAATCCGCCTCTAAAATAAAAATCTGTGCAGATCGTCTAACCGCTACGGTATAGTTACCGAGGATGTCTATTGGTTGCAACTGGGTTCCATTCCTGGCCAAAGCATGAAAGTATTCACACTGTTTGTCTGCCTGGTGCATTTGGCACAATACAACACCAACTTTGGTGTCTTCTAATGCAATTGCAATGAACGCCAATTATGGAGACGGGTTTTAATCTAATTAACGAGTATTGCTGCACCCACACCAGTTGAAGATTCTTGTTGGTGAGCCTAATGTGGTCAGATGCCCGTGGTTGATCCTAGATGAGTATGAGAGATAGAAATGTAAATGCAGTGTGCGATAGGAATAGATGCCAAAGAATCTTCCGCTTTCACGGTGCCCAAGAGTTGCTGAGAATACCGAAGAAAGTTTGTGCCGTGGTCACGGTCCGTTATAAGCTCAAGACAAACCATAATCCGTCCTTTAGCTCCTCAAACATAGAAGGTGTCTTCTGAAACGTGTTATGCGTCTTAATTCCAATGAAACGTCTCCTTTCGCACCAATCCGTGGTACGTATTGCGCCAAACCACGATGTCCTTTGTGGAATTATCGCTGTGTGGGATGAAGCTGCAAAATAGCATCAGGAAGTATAAAAAAAATGCTGCAAAGCAACTTATCAGCGAATCTACGGTGTTTTTTCTTTCTGTGCACGAAAGCAATTATTTCCTTCTGAGGTCACAAGAGGTGGTGGGTAGACCCAACGTGACTCTCGTTTGACTCTGCTGCGTGGACGATCGCCAGGAATTATTGTCTTCGCTCCGAGAGTTCCGTAAGGTATTATGTGGGTTCGCTTCCCTTCTATAGAGAAACCAGATCTGGAGATCTGCGAGAGCCTTCTTCCTGTAAGGAGACGACATTGAAAAGAGCAGGAGGACAAAATTGGGTATAACTGCTTCCAGTTGTTCGTTTCTTCTGCTCCCGAGTTTTCTTGTCCTTGATGCGGAGGGTGGAGCTGTTCGCCTGCATCCCACCTTCTGGCAGCCAAACTGGTAGTTGAGTTTTGTATTTGGAGGTTAGATAAGACTCATGGAATTGTATCACCAATCAACTGAAGACGTTTCACCAGAATTTTTGCAACTTATTTTCCATCTCTCACCTATAGCCAGTGAAGAACCCTTTACAACTTTTGTCATTTGTGTCAAGGGGTGTAAGGGTTGTGGCGGAGTGGTTAGTTTAGCGCGTTAGGACGCCAGCGGTCCTGGGTTCGAACCCAGACCTAGACATGGATGTTCTTTTCTTCATCAATATCATCACATAGCCAACTGGCAGAAAAGCAACACTAAAAAGCTAAAATCAAACAAATTAACCACAATTCGTTTCCATTGACGTGATAAACCCAGTAGGTAGAAAAGCAACCTACATTAAGATAAATTTAAATATGTATTATCTAGGGCTGAGTCGATACCACTTTGAACCGATGCCGATACTCTTACCGATTCCCACCGATACCGATCTTGGAAAATTACAATAATTAAATTTTTTTCAAAATATTGACCAATATTAGTGTGTAAATATCCTTCTCCAATTATATGCATCAATTTACCAAGAAATTTGCTTTAGAATATTCAAGAATTACATCAGAATATTAAAATACATATCATGTAGTCGCAAAATATAGTTTTTTTTGTGCAAAATTGGTGCAAAATAAATAGAAAGTTTGCATTTTGCATAATTTCCAGGATAATTAGACCCGTGAAAGACCAAAATGCCGGAAAAGTTACCACTGGTATCGTTTAATGAATTTCAACCGCCGATGTCGGCATCGGTATCGGCTCAGCCCTAGTATTATCCAATTTACTTCTGAAAGCAATCGCAGTAAATGTAATATTACGTTCATTCTGTTAGCAATAGAAACTACATTAGTTTCTAGTATCAACATTCTATTCCAGCCTCACAAAATTTATTTTTAGATAAGGTCTTGAGGGATAGTGAGAAATACAAAGGAGAGTCAAATGAAAACCTTAATTTGTTTTTGTTTTTTATCTAGTAGATTTCTGTATGTAGGGTTGCACAAATTTGATGCATTTTAGCACAGGCCTATTGCTGATCTACGTATATTTTCAACTTCGAGTTAGTGCCTGTAAACCTTAAGAAGAATAAGTCCACGTGCAGTCACTTATGAGCCACTGCGAAGGCCTTTCCACCAATCTGCCTGCGAACTGAGGCCATTGTTGAACTTCTCCTCCATTAGGAAACTTGCTGGTATGGTAAGCATGCACAGAGATATTGAATTTTCATATGCAGAGAAGTTTCTGTAAGTTTTAGGCTGACAGATGGCAAGAAACCACTCCTCTTCATTGGTGCAAATGTGTAGAGGAGGCGCCATGTTTAAAATGACAAAAATGGCGTTTTGAAGCTCACTTGGTCAGTGTTGCAGCCTTGATACTCCTTTTAAATTTAAGCTGTATACAGTGTACCATACGATTTTTATTGAACTTTTAAGGTTTTTCATTTGACTCTTGTAATAGATCTCTCCCCAAGTCTAGAGGCACTTCCAAAATCGAAAGGTTACTCTGTCTTCATTTCATAACCCCACCCGATGGAGGCACATTGCACAGTCGTTCGGATCCCACATTAAACTGTAGGTCCAGTTCCGATTAGCCTAACTGTGCATAAAACAGCAACTCAGACAAATAACCCCGTCTTATTGTTCTCGCTTTTGCATTGTATTGATGCATTTTCCTTGAGAGTTAACTTAGTTTGAAACATTGTTGTATTAACTAGCATGCTTCGTACTTCTTCAACAGGAGAACACAGTCGTCCTAATCTTTCCTTTCCGGCCTGTGATGCCTCTTACTAAATCGCCGCATAATTTAGGGTAAGAAGGTTCTTTGTCAGCTGGGACGAATAGTCGTGGAGTCTTTGTTCGCTCGTTGTGTCTGAATTTATGATGAGTTAGTTGTCCAATTGAATGTAAATAAGAATGTGGTTAGTGCTGGTGATGTACCATGTGTTTTTACCTCCTTGAAGAAAGTGATATTTCCTGTTGTAAGTGCGTGTGTGAAATTCCATTCGTTCTTTTTTTTTTTTTTTTTTTCGAGCCCCATATGGAAGGCAAGGTGGCTTATAATAGTAAGACCTGAAAAAAATCCTGGCATTGTTGGAACTTCCTGAGGTTTAAATCTTGTTGTGTGTGAGTAGAATATATTCTCACCGACTTCCGTGGCAGAGTGGTTAGCACAGCGCCACGGGTCCCAGGTTCCAGGTTCGAATCCCAGCCTGTGCATGGGTGTTCTTCGTGAGTGTCCCTTCATCATTTTCATGATATCACCAAAAGTGGCAGAAAAGCGAAGTAAAGTAAACGAAACATCTGAATCTATAAATATATATCCTTTCATGCAAATAATTTTGATTAAGTAACTGAAAATAATAAAAAAATAATCACATGACAAACTACAGAGCATCCCCTGACATTCGCTACGAGACTGCGGCAAGCGGCCGGCGTCTGTGCTTGTCTTTCCCGGTGAACGGGGTCCGCGAGTCTCTAGAGTCGGCTATTAAAATTACAGTTTTCATATTGTGTACTAACCTTGACTACAGAAGGTGTTGAAAATGATGTCCCTCTGCTGCAACACATTCCTGGCATCTCCGAAGGAAATTGGCATTTACACGTGCAAGTTCGTCTACTGTAATTCTCCCGATTTCTCGTACAATACTATCTTTTAACTCACGGATGGTGTCTTTGTGTACTTTATTTTTTAGATTTCCCCATAAATAAAAATCGCAGGTTGACAAATCGTGAAATTTAGTTGCAAAACGTCGTCGCACTTCTCCACAATTCCTCTTTCCGAAGTAACATCCGACAAGATAAATCCTTTGTTGTAATGTAAACTTTTGTGGTGCCATATTAAGCCACTATCTTCAACACACGGACACGACACAACACAACTTCCGAGGGAGGATTATACTGGCGTCAGTCTGCAACGTCAACAGGAAGGGAAAGAGACCGAAGGCAGGGAGAGCGAAAAAAACAGACTGTAGCGTGCGACTGTCGCGGACCCCGTTCACCGGGAAAGACAATCTCTGACGCAGGGCCGCTTGCCGCAGAGTCTCGTAGCGAATTTCAGAGAATGCTCTATACATGTTGTTCGTATATGACATTTTTAAGTCAGTCCCTTGGTCGGTGTTCGAACTATCTAGGTCGGTCACATGAAACAATTGAGTAACAATATGTTACAAATATACGTAAATGAATCAGATACTTAAAATTGTAATAAAAACTAGACACTAGACTATATGTATGAGTATGTGAAATTCCTTTACAATATTTTTCTCAATACTTGAGAATACTTGTTTTATATCCCCATAACATAAATGCAGTTCTTTTTTTAATATACATAATTACTGAAATGTTCAAAATCTCAGACATTGCAAATTACAAACAGTAAAATTAAGGAAACATATTTGTTACTGTGTGCAAAACTAAATGGATAGTTGTTTGACTAAGACCTTCACTTCAGTTATGCATTTTTTAATACAGTGTTTAGTATTCTCCGCTGGTGGTGTTGTTTATTAAAGAGCTTTGTGATCCGCGCTCAATTATCATAATCGCAGAGTGGAAACGTTTATCATAATAATCGGGTGTGTAATGAGTTCGACCGGGCCCACCGGTTCTGTTGCTCTGCTCGCTGAATATTTGCAACAATTAGTTCGGTGGCCATTGTGATCACCAATGAAAAATAGCGACGGGTCTATTTTCGAGACGCATGTTCCCGGAATTTACAAGATTTCATAGTCCAAACAGGACCAACTTTTTAGTTCTCTTTTTTTTTTTTTTGATTAGCCAGTCTGTTGTGTATTAAAGCTATTTATACTTACTTGACTTTTTACCTTGATATACTGTATATGTATCATTCACAGACTGAGCGAGACGTTCTCTCCAATGGCGTAGTGTTAAAGTCGTCGCCATGTAATCAAGGGATCCTCGGTTCGAAACCGATGGAGGCTCATTGAACAGTGGTTCGGATTTTCCTTTAAACTGTAGGTCCACTCCCGATAACCTTATCTGAGCAGTAATCGAAGTTTCGAACAGGTAGTAGGACTATTGTATATTTACATATATTCTTTGTTTACATTTTCAACAATTTTATATTTATGTTTGTAAGCACATGAAAATAAAGAATGATTAAAGCATGCCAATATCAAATACCGTCGTTGGAATAACCAAAAGAAGCTATTGAATTAAACTCAAAACTATTACAATTTTATACAATCTGCACAGTTTATAGTTTTCCATCTTTTTCTTGTTGATGTTACCAGCTTGTCCGTAGCCGTAGGGATCCCTGATCTTATATTCACTCCATTGGGTCCTCTATTTCTGCCGGTTGCTAGGGCGGTGTTGATCCGTTGTCGTGGAAATTCCATCTACGTTATTTCAAGATCACCGTTGCCGGGTTGCTACATCCAGGTGGGGCTATGATGTTCTTAAGCTCGCCTTTTTCTTTCAAGGAACTGCGTCATCTTTGTAGAGATTATGACGTATTTGTCAACAAGAGATCTACGTATTATACTCTGGACTGCATTGTTGCCCTGGCTCTGTCGTGTAGATTCTCAGACAGTATAATCCTCTGTGGGCCTTATGTTGTGTTCTGTCCATTGGTGTTTATATGATTGTCCTCTCATGAATTTCATCGTGTCATCATTCATCCTCATTTTCGCGATTAGCCTAATAGTGGCAAGAAAGGGAAAAATATCAAACGAGATAAGCGTGGCGTAGTGGTTAGCACAGCGCGCTACTACGCCATGGGTAGTTATTTGTGATAGTCCATTCACCAATTTCATCATATCATTACACATCCTCATCTTCGCGATTAGTCAAAAGTGGCAGAAACTAACCAAATAAAATCAAAATCAATACTCAGTACAACACACAACCCCACAGATGATTATACTGGATCTAGGTCCAGGCACCAGAGCCTCGTTAGTCTGCAAGAATACAGTGGAAGAGACAATGACATTTGGATGCCTTCAAAAGAGGACACCCCTTGCGCCCCAATGATCGGGCATGTGTACTATCTTCCATTTGTTTGTTATTCTATAATATAGCCCATTGTAATAATGAACAAGCAACAGGAAACGGATCTCCTTCTTACTCGGAGTGACGTCATGAAAAATTATAATATCAATCCCACATTAGTTTTGCTGCCAATATTGTTATGTCCAAGGCTCCCTCAACGTGTGGAATTAAAAGCAGGAAAGGAAGGCGTTGGTTACATTGAAGAAGGACGCTGTCTGCATCACTCACTTGATTTTCAATTCACCGAGACGTGTGGTGTAAGATAATGAGGTGGTTAGCTAAGTGATGCCACATTTGACGTGTTGGTCCGTCCATAAGATTGAAGTGGTGTATTATGAAGGAAAATGAAGGGTCTTGTAAGAGACTATTGAGAACATTACGACAAAAACGTTCGGTCTTATAGATGAGTATAACTTTCCTATGGTGATTGCATCTATGCGTGCATTTAGTACCTAGTTGTGGCAGTGTTACGACTACTAACATTTTCACTTTCTACATCATTTGATGCGGTTATAATCATTGTTGAAGGTTGCGCGTAACCGAATGCTCGTTTAGTGTGAGCGGTCTCGGATTCGATTTCCGGGGTGTTCCAAAATGTCAGTGTTGCCATCATCGTGAGGACAATTGTAGATCTGCTTGCAAAGGATACTGGGTACGTCATCTCGATTCTTTTGACATTATTTTCCTCTGGGGAGCCGTGAGGGTCCTGTCGGTATGAATGCATTCTGGGGTGGAGGATCTAACGTGAATTTTCCGACCTTGTCCCTGGTGGTAAAGACTGCTAGAGCGTGGTGCTGAAGGTGGTATGTGGGATCCTACCCAACACCCAAAGGGCCTTTATGACACTGTGTAATGAGAACGGGGAAATCTGTGAAGATTCCTTGCATTCGAATGTTACATCGTGGTGTAAAGTGTGACCCTTTCGGTTGGCTCCATAATGTCAACCTCCCTTCAGCGTAATACACCCTGGATTGCATTTTGCAGACTAACGATGCTCTGGCGTCTGGATTCGCTGTTTGTGTTGTGTGCTATTCACATGTGTTTGTGATTATCCTTTCATCTTGTCATCATTCAACCCGATCTTCGCGATTAGCCAAAGGTGGCAGAAAAGCGAAGTGAAATAAATAAATCGATCGAATGTCACATCGAATTATACGCCAATAACCGACCTCCGTGTCGATGTGTGTCACGCCATGCGAGTTCTTTGTGAATGTCCCTTCATCTATTTCATCCTCATCTTCGCGATTAGCCAAAAGTGGCAGAAAAGCGAAGTAAAATAAACCAAATCAATCAAAAATCCTACGCCAATATTGTGTTTAAGAAAGCACAAAGCTTTGCCAAACATTGATTTAGCCGATACAATCGAAATAAACGAATCGAAGTTTACCTCTGCCGATCTCGGTGGCGGAGTGCTTAGTACAGCGCGCTACGACTCCAGAGATCCTGGGTTGAATCCCGGCCTGGGCATGGATGATCTTTGTGAGTGTCCTCATTGTCGCGATTTGCCTGTATTAAACCTGTTTATTTTCTATTACTTCCCTCAAATAAATTAGTGCCCAAAGTTAATGCGTTTCTGCATTGGTTACAAATGTTATGATTATTTCCATTGCATGCTGCGACAGAGTCATGTTTCAAGAATTTCTACATAAAATGCTGTGTTGTTTTCTCATCCGCACCAGAAACCATCTTTGCATTGTTCAGTTTCAGTTCAGTTTACTGTATTACCCGAACTATGGTAAGTTGCAAGTGGATGTTCAGCAACGGCTATCTTGGCATGTTGTGTTCTGATCTCCTGTCAAACCGATCGCAGATAGCATGGGCACAGTAAGACAGGTCATTAATGAAAATAACATAAATCAAATCAGAATTCACCCACGCGCAGTGATGACTTGGACATCATGCCATTATTCTCTGTGGATATCCTCTAGGAGAATGAGGCTAAAGTTGCGATCCGTTCGAGCGATGACCATGGAGTCAACCAACCTGGGATAGTTTCCTCACCGCAACAGTCGTGTCGTGCCTCCAGTTCCATGCAGCGCTGTGTTGACGTGACCCCCATTGTGCTCCGAACCAGGCTCGCAAACGTCGTTTACCTCATTGCAGGAACAATTGTTTCTTTGTGAGTTCAATAGACACCATTTCATCCAAGCGAAATTCCACAGGAGCCTATCCGTTATTCGCAAGGAGAGGTAGGTGTGCGAGGTGGTGATGCACTTCGTGGTGAAAACTCGTGGAACGATTTCAGCATGTTGTTTTTCGGAATATGTTGAAAAAAGGCTACAAATTTGTAAAACAACTGAGTGTGTGGCCACTCCGCGAAGGTTTATTCTGAAGGCAGGTTCCTGGCATGCCCTCTGAAGCATATTGGCGTCGTTTCCGCTCCTCCTTCAAGTGGGGAAGATACTCAGGAACGGGAATTTGTGTAATCAAAGACTTTCAACGACCCCACAAAAGAAAGTCACACGGGTCAGGTCGTTGAGTTAGGGAGACAATTTTAAAAAGTTGATCGTCACCAACAGCAGCTGCCCAGCCGTATCTAAAGAGGCGATTTAGGGTTCAACCCTGTTCCCCGAAATTATGGATTAATGCAAGGTCAGAAACCAAAGATCGGCGATTCGTTTTCAAATAGTACTTATTCAAAGCTTTACAAAAGTACAACACAATTCTGAGAGAACCCCGCCTTGGGGCAAACGAGCCAGAATTTTCAAAAATTGGAATTCATAATACTTCCCCTTTCCAGTGGTAATCCTGGTTCAGAGCGGAAATTCCCTAGTGGTTGTCTTAACTTTTCCTTTTCAACATACTCCTACCTTAGAAAATAAGGTTTTAAGTACGGCCATGCCAGCAGCAGCACGACCGATCATTCGATATGGTATTTGTGTTTTTCTCTTTTTCATTTGTTGTTTTTCATAGGATAAGGCCGTCGGTCTCCGTGGCGTCTAGACAGTGCTAACGCACTACGAAGCATTCAAAGTTCGAACCATGGTTATTCAAGTCATCCTCGCTGTCGCGATTAACCAATAGGTAGACGATGTAATGTTATCGATACAGAAGGAGAGGAAGAAGCATACGATCATCCAGTCTTCATTAGTTTAGATCGTGCAGTGTATTATCAGTTCGTCGTATGAGAAGCAGAGGAACGTATCTCCAAAAATGCTGTTTTCAGTTTTTTTTAGATAAATTCCTTTGAAGAGGTCTATTTGGGGTCAGATCAACATACTGTATCTTCACTTCCAATCCTAAGTAGTAAGGTGGCGTCACGTATCTCCAATTTATTGACACTCTTAGTCGGACATATTCCTAAGAATACATTGTTTCCTCTCTCCTGTAAATCTGATAAATTGGAGTTACGTCCCTCTGGTTCTTACACGACTAGTTTGTTGTGACAAATTTTACTTTTATTTTTAAAGTCCATATCATGCAAAGCCAGGCTAATTGGGACTGGACCTACATCTATCTATCTTCTTCTTCTTCTATATATATAAAAATGGATGTATGTGTGTGTATGTTTGTTCCGGCATAACTCTCGAACGCCTGGAGCGATTTCAACTAAACTTGATACACGTATCACTTACAATCTGGAAAGAAATACTGTGGGGTAAGACACCCCTGGCAATCCTATGGGTGGAGGTGGGAAGGGGGTGGCATGTAAAAATAATCGGAAACGACCGATATTAGTGTGGAATCCATAGTTTTCGGGGTCGCTAAGGTGAATAGTGACACTCCCAATGCCGTTCAACTCCAAGTTCATTTTACACTATAGTTAGAATTCATTATTTTCCTGTCTAATAGAAGATTGGGATAAATAAATACCCGGGCAACCAGCTAGTATAATATAATAGAAGACATATACATATAGAATACAAAAAAATAGAACACGATTATTACACTCCTCACAAAAAGTTTGGAATATTGTTACGTTGGACAATAGGTGATAGACACGGCCTTGTAATGCAACAACACATGGTATCTGTGTGGTGGACGTTCCCGTCTTTTCGCCTACATATGCCACCGTGCCTATCACCTATTGCCTAATATAATAATATTCCAAACTTGTTGTGCCTAATATAACAATATTCCAAACTTTTTGTGGGGAGTGAATTATTATTCCGTCAGTGGTTTATCCAGACTTTTCCATCTGGTTGGTGTAAGTTCGTTATTGAGAAGTGCAAGGGTCAATTTAGGGCCAAAATGATGACAATAAATTGGTCCTTTGTTAAACATTTAACAGGGTGTTGAGGGAATTTGGAAGGTATTGAAGGTGCGTGTATATATCAGTGCCACACTATTTTTTTTCTTAAGTATTGGTGTTACACAACAGCATTGTTTTTACAATATTAAATTCAAATGGCGTGCCATTTTAAAAGAAACTGGCGCAACATTGGAATTTAGGCTACTGGAACAGCAGCAGTTGCAATTTAGAAAGAAAAATGTTGTAGCTGAACCGCCGAAAGGACCCATAAGAAACACCCATTCATCAGGAGTTTTGGCTGAAATTTAAAAATCGAATTTTAAGATGTTTCCCTGCGCTCAAAAGTGCAGTGGACACGCGAGCATTATGTCAATTAAGTAACCCACATTCACCTTGATACTCGGTTATCCTCCCAGATATATTTCGCTTTCACTCATTTGTGCTATTTAAGGCCTGATGGCCGCCCAAGTTTTACGTCCATGTGACGACACGGATGAAAGAGAGGGGGGGGGGGCATTTGGCATTCCAGATTGGAGTCAGACATTGCGTTACACGCATTGTTATGCTAGGCGTATCATTCTTCGGCTGGCGAAAAAGATTGGCCTGCCTACGTAAACTTTCCTCGCATTCTTTTGCATTACTCATGAGCGCGTGGCTCTCGAACCCCCCGAGATGGAAGTAATTTGATAAGGACGGTGGGTGGGTTCGGAGATCACTTTGCGGCGGTGTATCTTGTTGTTTTCACGTCCATGGGTGCCGATGAGTGTCGGGGATCACCCTAGAGATATTCGGAGGTGCGTAGAGCGTCCCTGCCTGAACAGCTGCGGTGACGGCCGTTCCAAGGCGGGTGCGCCCACCTGAACTTTCGCTCTCGACAGGTGACGAGATTAAACTGTGATTTCTCCGTGACGGCTGTTCCAGTTCCAGATCGATCACTGTGATTTTGAAGGATCCCAAACATTATTCTGGGCTGAGCCGATACGATTACATTTTTATTTACCGATTCCAGCCGAAAGGAATTCATTTCTTACTTATATCAGATATTTATAAAGTGGCAAACTAATTTCTTTACCAACTGGTTCAAAATATCAATAAATTTTAAAAAAATAGTTGAATTGTTAAAATTGTTTTCTTTTATTTTTTGCATTTTATTAATATAAATCAATTAGATTTCATACTTATGTGTGCCTTGCGTTGTTGTTTTACTTTTATTGTTATTGGTGCAACACTGACGCACACCCACAGAGACAGACATTATCTTTCGTTCTTTTATGCCTTTGTTTCTTACTAAAGTATATTTAAATTTAAAACTAATTTCTTGTCTTCCTTCTAATAACAAAAACTACTGTTAACTTGTATTGTTAACATCTATAGTTGACAAATACTACTGACACGTCAATTTTTGTAAAAGTAGGATTGAAATCTCGGAGCTGTCAGTTATGCATTTTCAAAAATAAAATGCCTTTATCTCAGTTACCATTACTGTGAGCGAGCGTGTAATATGGTCGACTCTCCGAATCGAAGTCCCGGGGTTCGATTCCCGGCCTGAGCATGGGCGTTCTTCCTACCTGTCCCTTCATCAATTACATGTAATCATTACTCGTCATCCTCATCGTCGCGATGGCGAAAAGTGGCAGAAAAGTGACGTTACATGATGCAAATGCAGTGTAGAAAATTTAATTCGGCTGCTCCTAACACAAAATTATATAATAATGGGGAATTAAATTGCTAAAGTTCCCTTCTTCAGTGGCGTGCCCAAGAGGGGTTGGTGGGTGTCATTCCTAAAAAGGAACGACAAAGGAATGAAAAGAAAGCGAAATGAGGGCTGTCTACTAAAAAAGTGCCCTTTCGAAAACTCTGGGTACGCCACTTGGCATATTGTTTAGTTGACACAGAACGTAATGTCAAGTGATGGCAGACTAGTGAAAAGTCACCGCTGGTATTTCTTTTTTTATAGTCACTATTCCGTTTGTTTTCATTGTTTCAAGGCCCGACCATTCTTGCTCTCAACCGCCACTCTTTCAGTCAACCCGTTCATTAACGAGTGCTTTACTTTCCTTATCGACCCCTCGCCTTTTATTGTAGAATAGCATAGCGACATTTGTTTGATAGAGGAGGCGACTGGGGAAAAGCTTTCCGGTGTTTTGGTCTGATGCCAATCCACTCCCAGTTTCCCTCGGTTGTTTTTGTTTTTCCTCCAGCGCCGCTGGAACGGGCCACGACGGTGATTGGAATTTCATAGCAGCTTGGCCATAGGAGTGCCCCGGTAATGTTCTCGTTTCCAACAAACCTATATTTTGTTTCTTTAGCCTTTAATCTGCCTGAATGTCATCGTTAAATGTTTTACGGTTTCAACACGTTGCATGTTTCCAATCCCTTAGCAATCGGGCAGTAATTACGCAGAGCTATCATTATAAATCTAACCTAACCAGTAATGTATGGGAGATGTCGAAAGCTTATTATGCCCAACCTAACCCCTAGAATACGGAGAACGGTACGTTTTGCAGACGAGGAAATGTTCTGTACTACATATATGATACTGTGGTAATATAGTTAATGGGATCGCCAAAATATGCAATATTAAAAATAAATTTGTGATGTAATATTTCTATAAATGCCCTAACAACAATATATATTTATGTAGGTGAGATTTGTTTTAGTAACTTTGTAAAGATTTACTATGAGCTGGCAACTGTGACCAGGCAGTAGTCTGTTTATTCCGAACTGCAAGATGCTATAACATACGTACATATGTATTTGTTGGGCAAGTACTGGCAAATCTTTTTTTTTCGTTCTTCATGCATGTATAGCTTTCTTGTAACCATGTTGTCCTACTGTTTGAAATTTTCGTTAGTTCGTTAATAAATAATTCAACAATTTATAATTGAAGGTTAGCTGAATGAAGGGCGTAACTGAAAATATATATAGTTCAGAGGTAATCAACAAAAAAACTATCTGCACCTTGAATCTCTTGCTGGAATTTGCCAATATTCATGTACGAGGGGCGCTCAAAATTCCCACTATCCACGGTCCACCATTTGGCTTGTCTTAACGGTCGCTGATAGTTATAGAACGACTACAAGAAAAGGAACCTTCGGCCAAAAGTCCGCGCACCCCTCCCCTCCCCCCTTCATTCGTTCAACTCGGGCCCTCTTGTGTGTTGGAAGGAAGTTATCCCTGTATTAGTTGATGTGGACAAAATTGTCCAGATATTATTTTTCGCACATTTGCACAACTTTCCAAAACTACGGTATATATTCATGATAAACAACACTTTCATTTTAATACAAAAAGTTGAAAATTACTTTACCTGCTGTTGCTTGAACTTTCTCTGTAACTGCCCTATATCGCAAGCCGTTAATCACAAATACGTCTTCACACTTTGCCTTACGAGATAGAAACGTAAAACCTGTGGCGAGCAAGGTTCAAGTTCGCTCGAGGAGCAGGCGAGCAGCGCTCGCCGAGCAATGCTTCTTGGGCCGTCAAGTAGCTGAGCGATCATATTGCTCGCTGAGAGCCCAGATACTCGGCATCAAGCATCCAGGTCTTGCTGGCCGAGAACAACGGTGGATGTCGAGAGAGAGGGAGGAATTCCACAGTCTCCATTGAGAGAGTGAGCGTGGCCCTCGATTAATAAATGTTGATGCGCCACGTTCCCGGTGTTGTTGTCAGCTTCCGAAATCCTTATTAACTGTTGGGCGAGGCTCTCGACGAAGGCGAAGACACCTGCTGGGCTCCTTATATAGAGCTGGCTGCGAGAGTAAGTACATGCAACGCCCAGCTGTCCCGAGACAGTTACTGTCATCTTCCAGGAATTCCGAGCCACGGGGGATGCAGCCTCCAGCGGCACTCATTCATTCTCCAACACGCGTGGGTGTAGTTGTGGGGGGACTGTGCTGAATTCTGACACTCGTTTGCTCACCTATGTATCCGTGACGCTCCACAATTCACACACTTTTTTCAATTTTAAATTTCTTAAGATCCAAAATTCGTTAATATACACGTCCAATAATTTTTTCACCTTATTTTCTTCATCAGAAACTCACTTCATTCCAGAAAACACTTTTTCAATGATGGACATGGACGTCCGCAGAATTTTTTCCAGGCATTCGGGGGCAAAGAAGGCACATATTCCCCCGTAATAGTGTTGTCCCCTCAAATAACATTGCTTAAGTTTGAAGTTATCATGTTCCTACAACGCCCTTCCAATAAAATGACTATTCCCCCCGATCCCCCCTTCCTGATATCCATGAGGATGGATTAATCTCATATTAAGATCATTACCTTCCATGTCCACCGGTTTATTACATTGGTTTGTTCCCTATAATTCATCTCGCTACACTATTGTTTCTTCATGAATGGGTTGGAATCCTTCCAAAACACATTAATGGAACCAACGCACTGCAAAATTCATTCGTGTCCTCTGCGAGCGAATCACTGACCACAAAATACAATCATATCTTCAGCGAATGATTAATACTCTAAAATGTACTGATTTTTTATCGATGAGTCAATGAATCACACACACATTCGTTGTCGTCGTCCTCTGTGGCGTTACGGCCCTCGATGCCGGTTCATTCCCTTGTCTCACTTTTTTTTGTTGTTGTTTATATTCTTATCCCCATTGTTCTGATGTCTCTCTCTACACATTCGTCTCCCCATCGAAATGTTCACCTTACTAGAAAATTATTTCTTCATGGAATAATTAGTAGCATTCTAAAATGCGTTAATTTGTTCATAGATAAATTCATCACGCCCCAGAATTTATGTTATCAATGATTCCACAACGTAACAAGACACCTCCATTTCGTTACTGCACTTTCAAGGAAAATTCTTTTACCCTTTCCTCTAAAATAAAAATATATTGATCGATGATTGGATTGTCCCACGGAAAATATTAATGTTAAGGATTGTTGTTAAGGCAAAGATGATGCACGAGGGAGTGGTTGATACTGATTGATTTGGCAGCACAAGGCTAAATTCTGGTAGGAGTAAGATGTGTGCATGCATGCAAACTCTAACTTAATACAACAGACTCGTAAGTGAATAGTTAACACTTGAAAGCTTGACGTTTCTTGCAACTGGAGCATTTTCTTTCATGTTTCCAGTCAAGAATTATATTGTGAACGAAGTAAAGTAAGTTAAAGGTTTACAGAATGGCATGCAAATCAATGCCTGGAAAACGTTGAATTACCCGGTTGCATTTGGTCGTCTTGTAATCACGAGGGTACCCGGTTCGATTCTCTGTGTAAAGTAAGGGCTACCCTTTGTGAAGACACCCAAATATCAACCTCTCTCCCACGTAGTACACCTTAGACTCCATTTTGTAGCGTTTGGACTCACAACCTGTATGTGAGGCTTGTGTTGTATCGTCCCGCGTGTATGTTACTTGAACCACTTCATCGTATCACCAGTCGTTATCATCTTTGCCATTAGCCAAAAGTGGCAGGAAAGCGAAGTCAAATAAACCAAATCAATGAATGAGTGGAAAGCTTATTGAAAACGAGGTTCGAAACTCATTTTAAATTGTGGTTCATAATTTAAAATTTTTACTGACTACATTGGCCAACTACGTATAGTATTCATATTAACAATGATTGTATGCAACTCACGGTTATCAAACACATAAACACCAGCCCAGGACGCCTGCTTTTAAAACATGACGCCCCTAACGAAAATCCACACCCAAAAGCGACAAGTAAATACCTCGTGCTTATCGGAGATATATCTTATTCAGCCCGAGAGGAGATGAATTGCAAACAGCGGCCCCAAACTGAGACTCGGATGAACTCGACGGAGATCCAGCCAAGATACACCACGTAAATTACCAAGGCAAAAAAGTTCCGCTGTTATTAAGTCCTCACTTGCTGACATCGGAAGCTGCGGGGGCAAAAATTTACAACTGTTCACACGTACAAAAAACTTAAGCAGCCTTTCCCCGATGAAGACAGGAACAGTCGATATATGCGTTCGTGCTCAAACGTGAGGTAATTTTATCCGTGATCTCAACGGCTGCTCAGAGAAAGTGCGAGCTTGAGGGTTTTTTTCGCGGCATCTTCCGGCCATAGCATACCAGGAAAGCTTACAACAAACTATAATTATGCATTATATATGGTGTTTGCATATTCGAAAAGCAGGACGACAGTTGCTAGTTTTTACCTTGGATTGGCGATTGAAGTGTGCATATTAACATTTTTTTTGTACATTTTGGGTGGTCATGTACTGGACCTTTGGCTTTTGCCAAGAAAGTAGCTTTTGACAAACTCCTATGCTACTGGAAATTCTGAATAATTACATCTGTTTATGTTTTTTTTGTAGAGCTTTCAAGTAAAGATAAAATCACTGTTGTCTATTTTCTGTCACAGATATCTAGACAAATAGTGTTAAGTGCTGCCCAAAAAATTGAATTGTTAATGTCACACTTGATTTTCAACATTCATTTGTTTGTAAAGTTGTTTGTGTGCATTTTGATTCCACAATGAAAGTTGTGCACTAAAATCATGTTACTGTGAATCCTCGTAATGTTTATTATACTTCGACACCTTGGAAGTTTTGAAGTAATATTACTTGAACTCGGCTCTTTGAAAAATTACTTTATGTACAACGGAGCTGTAGTTTAAAAAGTGAATATTTGCAGTAACGTTACTAGAAACTCGTTACTTCCAATCACTGCCCGGATTGGGAAACGTTTTGTCAACACTCCTGGAGGAACAGAGGAGATGAAAGCCATCCAACCTGTCTGTTGGTATTTCCGAAGAATGCCAACCTCCTGCTCCCAGATTTCGCTTCGTGTGGTTCCTCCCAGCGGTGAAAAATCGTCGTTCGTGAGTCGCATACGCAGATCAAATTCGGCGATACGTGTAAAGATAAACCTTTGCTGGTTTTGGTATTTAGGTGCTTACACAGCAGACCAGATAATTATTCAAGTAACCAGATTAGTAAAGGAAATTTCGTGTACCGTGTGACCCGATATCCAGAGAATTAGTAGTTTTGGAAGACATAAGTGCTGAACGTGGCTTCAGGCTTTCAAGTTTGGAAATTTAAGGTTAAGTGTATGGTTCAGAAGAGATTCGCTGAAATCCCATTTCATTTTATGCCGGTTCATACATTATTTAACAGTGTAACCTGCAATCGAAGCTGCGTCATGATTGAAAAAGCCAGTGGCCGAACCCCGTAGTGAAGTGGTTACAACAACACCAAGGAGTCCCGGGGTCGAATCCAGGCTGGGCATGGATGTCCCTTAATCAATTTCGTGATCATCAGCAGCAATCCTCATCTTCGCGAATAGCCAAAAGTGGCACAGAAGCGAAGTAAAAAAAAACAAAATAAATCAATCAACCAATCAATGAAAAAGTCAGCTGTTACCGAGATATTTGTAACATTGATCTTTGATTTCTGAAGCTGTAGAGTGTATCGACAAGTCAAACTAACTGCGATTGCCAACGGAGTGTTTATACTTCGACCTGTTTAGTCAGTATATTTTACGGATAATTTAGCCTCAAACTTAATTTTCTTTCCCTGTAGACTTCGCTATAAGTTTTTGTAGGGGAATCAAGTCATTGACTTAAATCTCAGTCGATAAGTAATAATAATAAAATTATTACTTTATAATAATGACAGTTTAGTTGTTAATTAGTTGTTAGAAGTTACCGTAAAGTCTGCCCGTTAATTAAAAAAAGGAAACTCAACGATTTTCTATTTAAATTCGAATATGTTAAAGATAGATAATGATTATAAATTACAATTGCGTGCACCATAAATATATTTTCATAAACAATTATTACAATTGCATGTAAAGTAATGGCTGTGGGGTGTTGGAGGTGGGAGAATCCCCCTCCCCTCCCAAGGATTACGCACTCTGTTTGGAATCCCACTTTAAACTGTAAGTCCTGTCCCGAATAGCCTATCTGATCACCACCATCGCTACTAATTATGATGAATTCTATACCAGTATCCTGGACTCCTACATTCTTGGACTTCCCCGATGGTGTAGTAGTAACGTCGCCGCCGCTTGTAATCATGGGGTCCCAGGTTCGATATCCGGTATAGGCACATTAATGGTTCGAATTCCACTTTGTAGGCCCGGTTTCATTTGGCCTATATGTGCATAAAGTGGACTTAAAACACAAACTCAATCAATCCTACATTCTTGCTTAAAACGCTTTACTTTTTGTGGATCACAGATGCATCAATAAGAGTCCGTGGCTGATGCTTTTCTGAGGCCCATATAGGGAACGTTAACATCTGCTCTCTAGCCCCTTCAGAGCGTGTTAGACGTGTTTCCAAACCGCAAAGTATTGGCAGAGAGAGACAGACGCAGTTTGCAAACAAAGTTCCCAGCCATATGTACTTGCTCTCAACTGGCAACGTTTACTTGGGCACCGGAAGTGTTGCACAGCCACCATCTGCCACACGAACCGACAAGACGGAAACGTGCGATGGTAACCCAAATATCCCAGCTCTCTCTGCTCGATCACTGCATGCGGAATGAACGTCCGAAAGATCGTGACGGTGGGGCCTCCGCGGATGCATGTTTGTTCGTTTCCCCGGGCCACCGGCGTGTATAAATCACACAAGGGGCAGCATGTGAAATGCTTTCAGATATGATAATGAGTTCCCGAGTGGGATGTGTTTCAACATCGGCGAGCGGGTATCCGGCTGGAGAGGAGAATTCGCGGACCGCAGGAAGGTGTGGCCGCCTCTGCAAGGTCTCTCACTCATTACACAGATTGCGTCCATCCAATTTGATCCCCCTAGAAGTCCCCCTCTGCCCCCCTTAGTCCTGCACAAATAACCTTGGTATGGCCGCTTTGAAGAGATATTAACTGCCGTTTCCTGCTTCTCGAGGGGGCTCTGTCGTTGTAATCAAAGGTGGATTTGCTGCAATTTTTTGGTTATTATTTGAGGAAAATGTGGAAGGTCAAGGTCTGGTAATTGCACGCTTTGTGTCCACTCTTTTGCGCTGCACTTCGCAATTAGGTTTGGAATCTCTGCCCAGGATGACTGCATTTGCAGCTTGGAATTCGAACGAACGCCACGTGTGCAATCTCGATATGTTCTTGGGAAAACACTCAAGTGTCAACCGCAGCGCGCTACGACGCCAGGGGTACCAGGTTCGAATCCTAGTCTGGGCATGGGTGCTCTTTGTGAGTATCCCTTCATCGATTTCATTATATTGTTAGTCATCGTCGCGATTAGCCAAAAGTAGCAGGAAAGCGACACTGAATAACAAACATCAAATCAAATGCCAACCTTTCTTTGACGTAGTACATCCTAGAAACTTCATCCTTGCAGGCAAACGAGGCGCTGGCGACTGGATCTACAGCCAGTATAATTCTGTTTGGGGTTTTTGCACATGTTTATTTGCTAGTTTCAAGTCCACTTTCTGCTCAGGTGGGCCAATCGGTACTGGCCCTACAGTTTAAAGAGGGATCCGAACCACTGTGCCTCCATCGGGAAACCTCAATTACAAGGAGGCGGCGTTATCACTACGCCATCGTGGAGGTCCGTGCGTGTTTGTGATTGTCCCTTCATTAATTTTGTCTGATTAGCATTCATCACCATCGTCGCGATTAGGCAAGAGCGACGTAAAATAAACTAAATCAATCCATACGTGTTGAGTGTGATGCTTACATATCACTTGGGGCCACCTCGGTGACCTAACGCGTTGGGTTGTCGACTCGCACTCTGGATAGTTCCTGAGCTTTCACCTTTACATATTTCGTTAGTTCTTTCTTTGTACTAAGATGCGGGCAGATGGCATAAAATGGGTAGAATGTCGCCAATATTGTCATCATCATAATTAGAAAACACATGGGACACTGCAACTAGTGAAGCGATGATTAGAGGACATAGACAGGTCGGAAATCACAATGGAATTCGAAACCAAGAGATCACTAGAGCGCCAAAAAGGTGGCCGCGGGAATTGGGACAAGTAGCTTATATCAGGAAAGTGTGTAGGGGGACAAGAAAGGGTTGGCGTGGATGAGGCTGAGGGGATGGATACATAATAGACTAAGAAGTGAGGAAGAAAGATACATTTGCGTACTATGCAATGGTTTTGATGGGCCGGAACACTTATTCTTATGCCAGGAAATGCGCGTCCTGTAGGGTTTGAAGCTAGGCAAGTTAAGAAAGATTGATCGAAACAATTGGGGGAGAAAGGAACTTGGAAACTTTGGGAAAACTCAGGGAAAAAAGAGATGCGGTTCAGAGGCGAAAAAGAATGAATGAATGGTTTACTTTATTTTACTTCGCTCTTCTGCCACTTCTGGCAAGTCGCGAAGATGAGGATGAATGGTGATAAGGTGAAATGGATGAATGGACAATCACAAACATATATGGACGGCACAACACGAGCCACACGGAGCATTTTACTGGTGAGAGTTCAGACGCCAGAGCCTCGCTAGACTGCAAGCTGCAGTACAGAGTGTAGTACTACGTGCAAGGGAGGTTGATAATTTGGTGTCTTTAGAAAGGGTCATCCTAGCATCTCAGGTGGGGAAAAAATTGATTGATTGATTTGGTTTATTTTACTTCGCTTTTCTGCCACGTTTGGCTAATCGCGAAGATGAGGATGAGTTATGATATGATGAAATTGATGAAGGGACACTCAGAAACGCCCATGCACAGATCGGGATTCGAACCCGGGACCACTGGCATCGTAGGTGGAAAAAAGAAGAGGACGAAGTGAAAACTAGTGGGGAAAAAAAAAGGAACCAGAACTGCTATGATAACACCTATAGGGACATGGACGTCCGCAGTATTTTTTCCAGGGAGGGGCAAGGAAGGTATTTTTTTTCCAGAGGGGGCAAACAAGGCACATTTTCTCCAAAAATAGTGTTGTTCCCTAAAAAAAACATTGCTTAAATTTGAATTTATGGTGTTCATGCAATCATTAACACATATTATTATGGCTAAAATTAATTGTGTGTGAAATACATAATTTTTGGTTGACTTTCATTTTCCAGGGAAGCACCACGGCCCCCCCTTGCCCTCCCTTCCGGACGCCCATGTATAGGGAATAGATGGGAAAGTGTATACTATACTGAAAGGGGGGAAGTAACAAAATGTATTAAAGTTGTAGTTTGCACAGCCGATGGCTCGCACACGAGAATGAGAAGCAAATCTAAAATCTATAATACTACCTTCAAACGGTGTACATGGCAGGCATGGAAACCATAGCGTGAAGAGATGAAGACGCGGAAGGTTTTGCACCCTCCCTTTAGGTTCATTTTTAGCTCCTCCAGCATCCTCCGTCTGTATCTTTACAGTTATCTCGCAGGAGCACCTTCCTTCCCGCACGTGCGACCACTTGATCACGCCGAGTGACAGCCAGATACTTTGTGTCAGACGGGGAGATAATATTGTGTGGGCTTGAGGTGCGCTGCTGTTCAAGGTAACATCTCCGCTGGGTGTAGATGACATGCTGGACGAGACTCGAAGGTCACAAGGTGTTTGTTTGTGTACGGCATTGCCCAGGCAGGAATTTGATTTCCTAGATTTCTTGCTCTTTTGTGTCCTTCAGATCCGTGTGATCCGCATATCCTAGCCTCAGGACCAGGGTGCGAAATCCCGGGGGTGGGGGACGGGGGGAATTCCCCCACCAACAATCTTGTTCTGAAATTCCCCCCCCAATTTTTCTGGGGGGGGGGGGGTTGTTTTAACAACAAACATAAACAATTAGTTTGGGATTCGAATATACTTGACTGGAATAATATCGAAAACATACAAAAATAAAAAAAAACGGACAACAAAGAGCCTCATCTCTTAAGACACTGAACCCAGCAATCCCCAGAACACAGAAATTAGACCAACTTGTTATTTCTTACCCCATTTCTCATCGCCTTTCGTTAGCAATCACGAAGTATACGTATATTAATAAAACACGTAGCATTTATATGTGAATTTTATACAGGAAACTATTATCTTCTTAATGTCTCTTAATGTTTGCCCCTCCTCACTTAAATCATTGTTCATAGCATCAGTAGTACATTAAAATCTTCAATTTGCAATTACATTTTGAATGAAAGACAGTCGATATCATATATTGTATATTTTATGATATTTAATTATATTTATTTAACAAGAAATTCAAATACAGCGTTAACCATTTTACATTGGAATATACGTATCACAGTAGAAAGAGAACATTGATTATTTAATAATTGACATATATTTAATAACATTATATATATATAGTGTCTGTCTTGTCTGTCTGCTCCTTCCCCCCCCCCTCCACGAATCTCCAGTGATTTCGCACCCTGCTCAGGACCCTATAAAGGCTGCACGATATTGAATCTCAATATCAACTGATTATCGATAACAAATCAATATATCCAGCATCGAACATGTCGATATCGATAATCTCGAATGTCGAAACACCTGTTCGAATCATATCGTCACTCATCACTAGGGAATGGATTTTAAGATGCAACACCTTCCCAGGAATATAGCTGTTTCCTTACCGATCGTTGGAGATATGTATTTTAGGACATGAAATCAAGTAAAATAAACACATTTTGCTGCACCTTTTCGTGAGATTAGCACATTTATCCCCTTTTTACCTCCTCGTTGATTTTCAGCACCTTTTCCTTTCCTTTTCTTTCATGTTTTGATAAAAAAATTGGACGGATTTTCGCTCTTCTTGAGGAGCTATATAAAATCCTGTAGTCTCATTTTGTAGAGCAGAACGAGAGCTATAAAATGGTATAATACAATTATTGCAGCTCCGATAGTTCCCAAAATAATGTAGCAAAAACCGTCGAGAGAAAACACAACTTCAACAAAACCTATTCAAACAGAACCACAGTTCTCTATGCGGTCCGCGCGCATTATATACAGAAGCCGCAGAAAAAGAGAGCATTGAATAAAGACATTTTTTCAGCACCTTTTTGAAAAAAATTTCAGAACTTTTTCTCCTTTCCCCGACCATAATTTTGCACCTTAAAAATTCCTTTCCCTACTCATCACCATCGTTACGATTAACCAAAGGTGGTAGAAAAGCGACGGTAAATAACAGAAATCAAATGAAATCGTACCGAGGATATCGGTATCGTCGATATCAATATATTACGCCGATTTTTGGAGGTCGACATTTCTATGATATCGATGCTTTGATATTTTTAAAATATCGAGTCGAATCGATGTATCAAAATATCGCTCAGTCCTAGCCCCTGAATATGGATATCCAAATTTCTGATATATGAATCCGATTCTGGTTCTCCCTAAGTCAGGATTCTACCCTTGACAATCTTCTTGACTGAATGCCCTAACGGACCTCCGTTGCAGAGGTTAGCACAGCGCGCAGAAAAAAAGAGAAAACCCGGAATATAATCAGCTTCTCACTATTTGTATGAGTAATGATTGGAATAGTTAATTATGAAAGCGTTCTACGAAATCTCAACTGAGAATTCTGGTTTCTAGTGGGAGCTTGTGCAATACGTTGCATCTCAATTACCTTTGGTGTGCAATAGGATCTTGTCTAGTGAGCAGGAAATCCTTCACTTCCTGGAATTATGCGCAATACGTTAGCTCGGGCAATTGAACATGAATTCCGCTTAAGTCTTTGCTGTATGCGATATGATCGAAAATATTCTAAGGTTCTTTCCCTGGGGCGGGGGAATTTGGATCATGTTGATGATGTTTTCCAAATGAGCAAACCTGGCAACGATTCGCAGCTTGATGCTGATCTCCAGGGACGGTTTTATATGTACCAAAAAGGTGTTCAGATATGTAAACATACAAAATATGAAATTGTAGTATATGGACTCACAATTATGAGACATGTCAATGTAACTGTGGAGTAGTTGGTTAGCGCACCAGATTTATAGTAAAATCACAGGTCTGTAGCACAGACAAATGATTATTCATTTGTTTGTGTCTGTAGTAAGTTCATCCTCACCACCTGCAAAAAGAAATTTTGTTCACCTGAAGACGAGAAAAGAGGTTCCCTCTCGAAACGTAGTGTTAGAATGAGTACAGGGTGTTTCACTTAGGATAATAAAATAAAAGTTCGTAACAACATTGAAACAACTAATTCGAATGCTTGAAAGTTTGTATCACTATGAAACTGAAAAGGTTTTAAAGGCAATGAATGCGCTGTGGCAGGTTGCACATATGCAAGAGCTATAAAGTCCTTCCATCTCCCGAGAAGGCGTCAGTCGTCATGTGGACGCCACATTTATTTGTTTTGTAGCACTTGCAGAATTCAAATCTGTCCATGAACACGTTAAAGGAATACGATGTATCTCAACTCCAAGAAGGAACAATCTTCCAGCAAGATGGAGCCCCATGCCATTTTCCCAGGAATGGATTGGGAGAGAATCTCGTTTCATGACGTGGCCGCCACGGTCACCAGACCTTACTGTGCTCGACAAAGTGTATGTGTTAAGGACAAAGATCTGCCGGACTTACGCGATAGAATTCATGCTGCAATCGACAATGTGACGCCACAAATGCTAGAGAACGATGGGTTGAGGTAGAATACCATTCAGACATTTGTCGTGCCACCAATGGTGCACATGTTGAAGTGTACTAGGCATGTAACAAAACTTATATTATTATAGTCCTAAGCTGAACACCCGATATAGATAAAATTATCATCCATGACGTACTCTGTCTCTTTTCAGTTATTCTTGTTCTGCTTGTAGTATTTGTCTTTAGTCCTTGAAATAGAATTTATATATTTCTTGGTTTGGAAAGCGAGTGTGGATAGTGTTGTATTCACACCACTGTGTCTTTGCGTTAAGGACAGGGCAGAGTTTGCCTTCGTGTACTGATAACAGAACAAGTTCTGGCTTTCAATCAGCCGCGTAATAAGCCAAGTGAAACTGGTCGAAGGAGCCAAATCACACGGAAGCTTGGCGTTGAACATTGCTCAGCCCGGCGACTTGACGCGGAAAGCAGCTACGTGACATGTTCAAAGTCTGATTCGCTGGTTATGAAAGCGGCTGCTGCTGAATATTAAGCAGATAGCTTATTGGTAATTTCCTGCCCGCTTTGGAGTCGTGCGGAATTTCTCTCTTGATTTCTTGGAAAATCGGACAGACATCCCGCTACCGCTGCTCTTGCCGAGATGTCCCGGACAAGAAGTTGCAACCCCATAAACCGGGTTCGATTCTCGAGAATAGGTGGTTGCTAACTAAACCATAAGGAAGTGAATGCGAAAAATTAGTTCAAAGTTTCACCACCAGGTTGAAATGTGGCGCTTAGAATTAAATTTCCCCTATTAGGAGCCCGTTGGAAGCAACGGATTGCGATGAAAGGTGTAGAGGCGATGGAGACTACGGGGAACCAATGCTGACTAAAAAATAGTTCAAGTTTTCACCGCCAGGTGCATGGGTGTCGGGAGAGGGGGCGGGGTCAGACGGGTGGGTGGACCCCCCCCCCCCCACGGAAATTTAAATCGTTCATTTAAAATACAAGAAAGCCAAAAGTTTGTTCCTCTTATTGTTAAGAACAGAAATGAAGTTAATTTAGTTGTATTCGAACAGAATAATCAAAGTAAAAATGCATTGGATCGAAAGCATTGAGTGAAAAATGAAGAATCAAGGTTATATTCTACCATTCCATCCAAAGAACAAATGGTTCCACAGTTTTCAAAATTCTAATAATTACCCTTGTAGGTGAGAGGTCACACAATAAACTTTATGAAAAAAAATCTCCCTAACATTTAAAGCCTTTTCTTGAACGAGACGTGCAAAGGTTAATATCAAAATGCATTTCAGACACTAACTGCGTAAAATGCAAAATAGTTGTGCTGGTATTCACTCATTCAATGGATCGAGTCTTCTCATTTATTTAATTATTATTATTTCGAATACAATTTATTTTTGTTAGTTTATAATAATAATTATTATTATAATCACATTTATAACCGTGGTAATAATAATATTTTTCTCCTGTTTAACTTTTATCATTTGCCCGACCCCCCTTGCAAAAATTTCTGGAGACGCCCATGGTCAGTTGGGAATGTGCCGCTGAAATAGCAACAACCTTAAGTGGGACATGCAAAACTTTATTTTTCGTTTATGTCAGTACAGCAGTGTTCAGTATGCGCTCCCTTAACGTGAATGGCCCTTTCGTAGCTTAAGACAGCGTTATCAATGCACGGAGAGTTTCCCCCAGATGTTGTTCCATATGCACCAGAATTAAGCGTCACAATTACATCTGGTGTGAAAATTTGAACTATTTTTTTTCTCAGCATTTTCTTCCCCATAGTCTCTGTACCAAATTTTATCGCAATCCGATGCTCTGGAAAATATAACAGTTGAAGGAAAAATTAATTGTTTTTGCCGGTTCCCGTGGCGGAGTGGTTAGCACATCCCGCTACGACGCTAGGGGTCGAATCCCGGCCTGGGCATGGATGTTTGTGAGTGTCCATTCATCAATTTCATCATGTCATCACTCATCCCCATCTAAACAAATTAACCAAGAGCACAAAAAAGAAGTAAAATAAAGCAAATCAATCAATCAATTGTTATTTTTATGTCACAGGTGGAACACAATACAAAGCAAAAGTACACACAGAACTCGACATGCATTAAATCAATCTTGATGCACTTTTAATGCATAAATTGACAGTTAAATGTGGTTTTGTTATCTTTTAAATTATCGTGCCTGATCTTCCCAATTTTTAGTGCCTCACACGTAATCCCAGGTGATAGAAGTACCTTGTATGCATTTCTGTGTATATTTTGGTTTACCAAAAAGTCCATCATTTGCATTTTGTGCACGTTAGTGTGTTATTGGAATCAACATATGTGTGGCAATTGACTCGTTTTGGGTTCTGTGTGTAAATAAAAATCACACACACACACACAGGCCCGTAGCTAGAATTGATCTCCAGGGTGGGCTGAAGGGTTATCATGGGGGGCTTTGTAAACCAAGTCCATTTTCCAAAGTTTAACATTATTAAATGAAGGCAATTTTGTGTGTGTGTGTTGGAGGGGGTTCATTAAGTTTACATACATTTCAGAAATATACAAATACTACATTTTTCTATATCATTTAAAATACCACTTGATGTGTTAATTGAATACTACTGAAATCGTCCCTTACTACACACTCCATACTACTTTTGATAATACAGATAGGTATTTATATCATGCAAGAAAACATGGACAATATTCAATCACAGTACCTACAGTAGTACATTCCACCTCCCGCTGAAGCAATGAAACACTCCTTCATTCCCAAAACTTGGGAGCTGTTAACCTTAGATGCTGATGCAGAGGGAATTTTCATGATGACGTCAAAGTCACTGATTTCTGTCTAAACGGGAGGTTGCAACAGAGCCAGTGAAGGTACAGATAAAGAAATTCCCCTATGAAGGAACTATCTAAAGTCTACAGTGGAGAATCTTCTAAATACTTGCCGCTGCTGTTCCTGCTGTGTGAATTTATCCTTCACCAAAGTTTTGAGAAAATAATATCTGTTGTCTACATTTTCACTCTTCACTACAAATAAATTGTACAAAATGGTTTTACCTAATGTCAAGGGGGCTGACGGCAATGCCAGGGGGCTCACGGTTGTTGCAGGGGGGCTGAGCCCCCCTGGCCCCTGCCTGGCTACGGGCCTGCACACACATTATGTAAAATGCCTTATACTATTAATTAAATTGTTACTTGCATTTTTAACGAGATGACAATTTTATATTGTTGACTCACAAGATAGAATTTTAGAAATTGAGATTCGGGGCTTTGACATGGAATGCCCCTGTTCTAGATTTTGATTTAAAATCGTGCATTGTGTAACAGCGTATCCTATTTTTGCTTACGGTGATATGGTAACCCCTATCATTCACTGTTTAATAATTAATAGTTCTAAATATCTGTTTTTTTCTTTGCAGGCGCGATCGGAAGAGCAGCTGGAGAACGAGCGAGCATGGCTGGAGGCGGAGAAGGTGTGGCTGGTGCACCGGGGAGGCTTCTCGGCGGCCAGGCAGCTTCGGGAGACCGACTCGGGGGAACCGCTGCAAGAGAACAAGCTGCGGATACGCCTCGACACCACCGGGGATGTCCTGCTCGTCGAAGAGGATGATGTCGAAAAGGTGAGTCGTGAGATTCTCACGTACCGATATTTTGTCATAGTCGTTATCGGCGACGACACCTGCACGAATTTGGCACATGCACCGATAAAGTCTGAGTTCTCGCCGGTATCTTGGTGAGAGCGCATGAAGTTGTGGCCAAGTCTGAGAGCAGATATGGCATTACTGTGTGCGTCACGGAATGCGAAATCATTGAAATATTCGCAGCAAGATTTCCGGAACGCAGTTCTTGCACACTTCCAACTTGATCTTTTCTCTCCATTTGGTGAAATGCAGGTACCGAGAAAGCAAAATCATGATTACAGCCTTTTCACTGTTCCATGCGACCTTCACTTTGGCTTTGTCCCAAAGTCAGGGAGGGGGTTGCTATTTTAACAACACAACTTCTTCCTTGACACATCTGAAATTTATGACTGAGGTTCTGTCTTTTTCATAGCGAGCTGTCGTTGGTCCAGTCCGACTGCCGATTTGTCGAGTGGAGCTCCGGCTGCATACAGACCAGTCGGTGGTCTTTCCAGAGAAAGTATCGTGCCAGACCACATGTGCAGCTGTGCTATTAACCCCCGTTGAATTTTGGTGCTGACAATATCGGTTTCGGAGACGACATTGATTTTATCGGTGCATGTTCAAACGTTCTGAAGCATTGGTGTTTGCTGCCATTAATCACCCTTATGGTCGGGCATCACGCAGCTGCTGGTTCTTCTTCACCTACCAGCTGCTGGTTCTTCTTCACCTACTACCACCACCACGAGCACCACTACTAATTCAACATATTTTATTGTTATTACTACCTCCATTACTATTATTATTGCTTGCAACTTATTCTTAGTTTTCACCATCTAGATCCTGCAGAATCACCCGTCTCATGGTCATATGAAATCGAAAATAAAGGATTCCCTGATAACAATATTATACCCATTTCACGTCAACACGCCGCTATAAAAAAAAAAGTAGCTGGGGATATAAGAGGGGATGGGGCAATGCACCCAATATAACAATATCACGTCACGTGCAAAATGTATAATCATGGCAAAAGTTGGTCTATGTGGGCCAGAACCAGTGATGGTATCATAGTGAGGCACGGGGGCGGGCGCCCCAGTTCACAGGCAAACAAGTACACGAAAGAGCCAGATCTGGCTCCAAGAGAGCTAAGTTGGCAACACTGACTCGGAGGGAAAAGTCGGGCAGAGACTGTCCCGTAAGAACACGAAAATACGTAAATTTTAAATAAATAATTGTGAAAGAGTATCTCCATTGCCCGGAGACTACTACTGTTATTGATCTGCATCACTGTCACATGATGTACAAAATGCATCTAAAATACACAATATTCGGCCATGAGTTGGGGTAAAAAAGTAACTCGTACAGATCCCAGCCTACAGCTCTGATTAGGTGAAGGAATTCCCAGTCTCCAGTGTTGTTGCCTGTTTTAGTTGAATTCTTAAGCAGCGGAAGTAGATGTTTCACATGTTATTAGCAACATCCCATGAAGGGCAAGTGCCAATTAGCCTTTTGTTTTATCTGCATCGCTGCGGCATTAGCTTCGATGTTGAGGCAAGGCCAACTGAAACTCAGGTGCATAACTTTGTGCAATGTGACTTTACACTTTGTCTGATGTGCTGCGAGGTCGTATTAGTGTTATTAGTATTGCTTTGCACTCTTTCTGTAGAAGGACGTAGTTGATAGTAGAAGGACGTAGTTGATAGACATGTGTGAGGACCTCGAAGACACTAATAATTTTTTTTAAAATGCTATGGTTTTTATTTTTACAGTTGCACCGCACTGCTATTTCAATATTAACTTATTAATAAATTAAGTAGAATAGTCATAGACATTATCAAAATATTTTGTAAGGGGTTCAGACCATTAAATAGAAACTGATAAAGTTACGATAATATGCACAACCAGTGCTTTTTTCTAGGAAGAAGATTGTGGTATGCTTCAATTTGTTGTGCCTATCATAAAAACTACTCAAAATGTGTGTTCATGAATGATTATACATCCATGTAGGCACACACACACACACATACAGACTCATTTATTTAATTAAAATAAAATATTATTAGTTCAATTCTCACGTATAAAAGGTGCCAGTATAGTGCACCATTGTGTACTGTCAGGAAAAGTAGCCTTGTATAACAATATTATCACTATTATATTTATTATTATTATTATTAATAAGGTAGGCTCGGTGCCTGATCATGATAAGTGATTTAAATGGTTGACTTTTGATCTGGCCACCTAAGTTCCCTGGTTTAAATCCCAGCCTGGGCATGGGTGTTATTTCTTCAATTTCATGTATTCATCACTCTTCCTCATCATTATGTTTAGCCAAAAAGTGGCACAAAAGCGATGCTGAGTAACAGAAATACGATAATTAGTAATAACAAGTATATTAAACTAATAAATTATTATTTAATACATGCTTGGCCAAACTCCATTTCATAAGAAGCGAATATCAGACACAACTGTTATTCTATATTTTGTTCAGATCTCAAACCATGAATACAATGAAGTACATAATCATTTTCATGTTTTACTGGGTATTAATAACTTGTTGTTCTTTTTGCAGGCCAATCCTCCACAATTCGATAGGGTGGAGGATTTGGCAGAACTTCGGTACTTGAATGAATCCAGCATCCTGCACACCCTTCGTCAGAGGTACGGCAGCAATTTAATACATACCAACGCTGGAAACTCAACTATTATTATTAATCCTATGGCACCATTAGCAATCTATTCGGATAAGGTAAGTAGTTCCATATTTAATGTGCATGCATTCTCTTGTTATATTTAGAAGAGTTAAGGTATGAGGTGCAAATAAATTTCAATTGATCTTTGCCTATCTTATTTTGTTTCAACGCCATCACTAAAATCTTTAGTAATGCAACCTCTAATGTGTAAATTTTATGATCAAGGTTAAGCAACTCTATTTTGGCATTGTATAAAATTTGAAATCATGGAAAGTTGAGCATTTTTCACTTTGTGACATAAAAAAAATGCAGTACAGGGTGATTCAAAAAGAATATAAGTATTACAAACAGGTATATTTGAAAAATAGAAGTAGTACAACTCTGAAAGTTTTGACACTTACTTACGAATATCTAAAGATGTTCAATATGTTCTCCACCAGCAGCACAAACAACATCACAGCAGTACTCAAATTAATTCTAAACTCGGGAAAGCATGTCCATCGTCACTGACACTACAGTAGTAGTGATCCGATTTTTCAACTCTTCCAGGTCATTTGGTGGTGGTGGTACATAACCAGTTTCCTTATTGTACCCCCACAAGAAAAAAATCAAATGGAGACAAATCCGGTGACCATGGAGGCCAGCTGAAGAGTGCCAAGTCTCTAGCAAGCTCAAAGACAAAATGCCTTCTTCTGCTGAGTTGCCATTTTCACCCTGACTGAAGTAGTGAGTTCGTTAGGACAAACAGCACTGCAACGTGGCAAATTAGACAACATTATCTTCTGCCAGGGAGAGCTGTGCTGTTCAGTAATCAGTAGTTTCGACAGCATACTGGTTTGAAATACGTATATTCTTTTTGAATCACGCTGCAATATCTGGGAATAGTATTTCTCTTTAAAAACCATATTGAATTCACCAGTAGGTTTTATATTTCCCTTTATTTATAAATGCCAACCTTTACTATTTTTTTATTTTTTTGCTGAAATTATACCACATTTTTGCTAACAAGTTGATACAGTTTGTTTTTAATGAAAAGAGCACTAGCTGATTTAAGTTTTGTAAAATATTAATAATTGAGTTAGTTTTACTGCACTCTTTTGTTTGTTTTCCAAATATGAAATATACATTTATTGTGAACACAAACTAATAGTGAAATGAACATAAATGTAAGTGTGTTGATAATTACAATCTGAAATCAGTATGAACATTCACAAGTATTAAATTTAATAAAAACCCAATGTAATATTTGGAACATATTCAATGCATATTTTGTGGGGTAGTGGAAATTCCTTTCATATATTTGATAACATTGTGATATATAATTTAGCACCCCTTTACTTGGCTAGAAAAAAAATCAACCAAGGAAGGAGGATTCTGTATCCGGGGGGGATTTCCCAACCTGTCATGTATATTGATAGTGTAATGTGCTTTTTTCCAGGTTATCCACATGTTCAAAGGGTGTAAAAACGAGGACATGCCACCTCACATATACGCTACAGCTCAATCGGCCTATAGAAATATGCTTGCATCTAGAAGTGACCAGTCTATAGTATTTATTGGTAGGAGCGGCAGTGGTAAAACAACCAATTTTAGGCATGTGCTACATTACCTCATTTTGGCAGCGGGCTGTGTCAATAAAGTTCTCTCAGGTATGTAGACAGGCAATAATTTTAATTCTGCTCTTGCCAAAGCTGTATTGAAGGATTTTGATTGATTGGGTTGCTTTATTTTACTTCACTTTTGTGCCACTTTTGGCTAATTGCGAAGATGGGGATGAGTCGTTATATCATGAAATTGATGAATGGACACTCACAAACATCCATGCTCAGGTCAGGATTCGAACCCGGGCTCCTGGCATCATAGCATGATGTGCTAACCACTCCGCCACAGGAGCCAGCTGTAATGAAGTAGTTATGCTTAAATGTTCCCTGCTGAAACAGTAGATCAATAGCTGTTTTGAAACATCTACTGTGTTCAGATTTTCAAACGTATATAAATAGAAATTGTTAATAACTAGGAATGAAATGTAATATTTACAGCCACAAACTTAAGCCAAAGACACTACAAACTACTACACTACAACTACAAAATTATATATGTGTATAATATTGAAGAAATTATTTTCACTGTACTGTTTTCAGTAGATCAATAGGTGTTTTGAAACATCTGCTGTGTTTAGATTTTCAAATAGATACACCTGGTAGCGTCGTCGCCTTGTAATCAAGGGGTACCGGGTTTGATACCTGGTGGAGGCACATAGTGGTTCGGATCCCACTTTAAACTGTAGGTCCAGTCCCGATTATCCTTGTTGTGCATAAAGTGGACTTAAAACACAAACTCAATCAATCAATCAAATAGATACAAAAACAAATTGTTAATCAGGACGAATAACAAGTTATATTTACAGCCAACATGTTGAGCTAGACAGACTACATACAACATTACATGTAATACTGAAGAATATTTCGCTTGTAGTTCCTCTACTGTACATGTGCAGTAGGAAAGCAATGAGTTTCAGTAGATTTCTGAGAACAATTGATAACAGTAGATTATATCTTCTGCAAACAGTAGAAACTTATAGCAGGGCTTAATAATTTCAATGTGTAAATATTTTCAGAATGTCTCACTGAACACTTTCAGATTCTGTCAATATACTGCAGTCTACAGATTTTTGATCTCTTATGAAAATCATTTTCATGAATATAGATGAATAAGACTTGAGGTTCTCTTGAGCCTTTTGGTCTGTTTTGAATAACTACTTCACATTTGGATTTAAATCGTATATATTATACGTATATATGTATTGAATTTTTCCTAGAAAATCGTGGATATTTATGTGTGAGTTGCATTCTCTGTTGTCTAGATATCTAAGGGGGGCAAAGACAGTATTTTTCCCTTTGTAGATAAGATTTAGCATAGTGCGGGGGCAAAAGTAGCCCCCCTCCCCTAATTGCCACCACTGCCAGTAGTTTATCTTTCAGAATAATGTTTAGAATGATGATTTTGGCATTATGCCTATTTATTTGTAAATACATGTACAGGTTCATGTGTTAATAGCCTAGTTGGAGATACAGATAAGCTATGCATGTCTGCGCATGTATTTTGATTTTGTTCAATATAATTTACTTTGTCTAGTAACAGCAGTTTTTCAATGTTGTTTAACTAGCAGACAAATTGACAATAATTGACTGGTTAATGCTCTTTGGTATATTGCATTGCATATGTATGATGTCATAATATACTTGTAATGAACTAAATACAAATGCAAAGCATAGACACACACCCATGTTCACACACCCATACAAAGCAAGATTGTAATGGATTCCTGTTTCCCAACATAAAATTATTATTAAGGAGTTAACATTTCTTTGTTTATTTCAGTGGAAAAGCTGAATGCTATTTCGACTGTACTGGAAAAATTTGGGAACTGTAGGACTGTGATGAATGCAAATGCTACTCGTTTTACAGAAATATTTAGTTTGGATTTTGACCAGTCGGGGCAGGTCGCATCTGCTTCAATACAGGTGAGTTATTTACACACACACACACACACACTTAGTCATATTTTATGTTCGTGCATAAACATATTTGAACATTACAAAGTAAAACTCTAGGGTACTGACGTGGTATAGTTGCAATGGAATACTTACATAGTATTAAAATCTATAACCATTTTGAACAAATTTAAATTGTTTGCAGTATTCTTGCAACAGTGGTAATTGCTCTGGGTTTTGCTAAACTCAGCCCCAAAGTATTATAAATTGACAAAACTAGTCTGTGGTAGCAACAAGGTTTGCTCATATATTTGTTTAATACTACATACCATTTCTTGTTAATAATACACACTTAATTGTGGTGTCTAAAATCTACTCAATAAATGAAAGTCAATATCTTTGTATTTACTTTTCAGGTTTTGTTACCAGAGCGATCTCGTGTAGCTCAAAGACCCGAGGGTGAGCCAACATTCCATATATTCTACCAGTTGTTAGCTGGGGTGGAGGGGCAGCTCCGAAGGGATCTTCAACTGGAGAACATTGCAGATCCAAATCTCTTCATGACTCCTTTGCAGAGGGTAATGTAATTCTTTCATACATGAATAACAAACAGATTTCCTAAAAGCAGTAAATAATAATAAAATCATAAAACATACATCTTTAACATCTTTCAGATGTGTATGGAAATTATCTTCTTTCTTGCCATGTACTTTACACTTCCACTAACAAAAAACGAAAGTGCTTTTTATTTTTGCCTTTGGTGAATTGAAAGTAATGAAAGAATGTGATTATAAACATTATTTATTTGTACATTTTAAATGTTTTTCTTGACTGTGTTCATTGTCTAACAAAGTTGCAATGATGTAAGCAAAAACAAAATGTTTTTTTGTTGTAACATATTCGGCTTTACTCACAAATTGTAATTTCTGTTTTTTGAATGTACAAGTGGCTATGAGGTATGCCTCAAAAGAAATATTACAAGGTATATTTCTTCAGTATTTGTCCTTTATTTTTACAGAACACACAGTACAATAGGTTTCATGATTAACACCTTATCTTTCAAACATAGACTTCATTATAAATACAGAGAAACTAGTACTCACTTTTATCCACGAAGCTGTTTTTTCTTTTTCGATTAATTTCAGTGGCCACTGCCACCATCCTCATTGGACTTGCTGTACTGTTGCTTGGCATAGTACATAAAGCAGAAATACAGGTCAGACACCCTAACCAGCCACAATCAACCTCCAGCGGCCAATAAAAATGGTTTGCCTTTCCCTACCATCCCACCACTTCCAACCGCATATCCAAAGCCCTTCTCCCATATGGCATCAAAGTAGCACACAAAGAATCTTGATAACCCAGGTGTATACGATGCAGAGTGTGAATGCAAGGCACATTACATCGGCAGGTCAATCAGATCTGTCAATGAAAGAATCCAACAGCACCTAGCAGATGCAAAAAAAGCCCAACCCACTACTGGTCTTGCTAAACATATCAAATATAATAGCCATAAAATTCAAAAGGTTCAAGTCAAACACACTGCCCACATGCTCGTAGACACCAAAATCAAGGAAATGCACGCCATAATGCACTTCCCGCACGAGCTAAACATCGATAGCAGGCAAGCACATCACACTTGGATTCCCCTACTACAACAGTTTTCGCCTGGAAATAGCAGACGACACAGACCCAGACGAACATTTAACAACAGCACACCTAGTGGCAGCCAGAGAACTACAAACAAAAGACGCACGCCAAGCAACAATACAGCAAGTTCCAATGAGGATGGTGGCAGTGGCCACTGAAATTAATAAGAAAAGAAGAAAACAGGTTTGCGGATAAAAGTGAGTACTAGTTTCTCCGTATTTATATACTACCGCGTGTCTCTTTTCCCAATTATGAATGACTCCATTATGATTGATAAATATGCACATTTATTAAAAATTGGTGTCTCAAAAGTTGTTTCACAGTTCCATCACAGTTGTCATCATTCTGAAACCTGAGATCACAAATGTGTTTTTCAGAAGTGGAAAGAGGTGATAATCTATGCTTCTATTCCATGTTTGCTGGTTTGTTTTGGGGGTGCTATGGAGAACCTATAGCTCATTGAATGCAATTATCTGAAGACCACAAGGTTCAGAGAACACCCTGTCATTCCTATTTGGACCACTGTTTCAGTTAACCACGAGCTTCTGCCAAAATGATGGTGCAGAGTGCTACCAACTGAAGGAAGTGAATACAGTAGTACCTCAATTTTACGTTTTTAAGGGAAATAAGATAACAAAACTTAAAATGCGGGAACTTGTATTTTTTTCGCAGATTTCCATGTGTCTTCACTGGGACCATGAGGATTGAATTCATAATGAGGGGGGCATAGTGGTAGTGTTGTCACCATGTAATCAAGGGCTCCTGGGTTTGATATCCAGCGGAGGCACATAGTTGTTGGACCCCAACGTTAAACTATAGGTCCAGGCTCGATTAGCCTTGTATAAAGTTTGTGAACGTAAACACAGCAAATCAAATTGGCTGAGCTTCAAGTTTACTGATGCTACCCACCTTGTAAAATCAGTTTTGCAATTCCCCTTGTGTGATTGTTTGATTCCATAATCTATGTATGGGTTTATTTTTCTGTGTGGTCTCTTTTTCTAATTTTTTTTAGCACCACAGTTAACCTACTGTAAAAATGCTTGTGGTAGTATTTGCAACACAGTGGTATTTTTCATCATTCTGTTTTGTTATGTAGAAATTTCAGTGAAAATTGCAGGCTTGACACCCACTCGAACCTCTGTGTCTGGCATATCATGCTATTTCTCTACAAACAGCTACCAAGTCAGCCCAGGTTTCATGTATTTTTCACTGCTGCTGTTTTACCTGTGTGGAATTTTCTCTTTTTTGTTAGTTCTTCATTTTTGTGTACATGTAAGGATGTACTGTGAGGCAGTTCTCATCTCAATTAGAGTTCTCTTTTTACCAATAATTTACGTTAGCAAAATTAAGCTTACGTTGAAACTTTTTAAAAGTTAATTTTGTCTTCACAGCATGAGGACAAGCAGAGAGCAATGCTAGAGTTTACCAAAGTGTGTGCGGCGATGGAGACATTGGGCTTCTCGGAAGTTGAAACAAAAGTAATATGGTCTGTTGTGGCTGCAATTTACCACCTGGGAGTTGCAGGAGCTATTAAAGGTAACAACTTCTTGAATTTGTTTCATAATGTTACCATGGTTAAATAAGTTATTCATTATCAGGGGGATTAAATGCTATATTTGTGTTTCAAGGCATGTAACACTTGTAACCATTGATCGATTGTAGTAGTGCGTAAATCTCAGTTATATTTACAGTATAATGTTGTCACACTGCAATCAAGGGCTCCTAAGTTTGGTGTACTGTGGTTTGGATACCACTTTAAACTATTAAAAAATATTTCTATTATGAAAACACAATAAAAATAGGCATGTGTTACTACCATGCGGTGTCAGTCAAGTTTGTCTTTCAAGGAATCAGAATCATTTATAGTTTTATCAAATTTTCTACCTTCATTCCAACCCGCAAAACCTTTTCCTTGAAAGTTAAACTTGATGTGTCATGGTAGTGACACATGCCTAAAATTACCTGAAGATGGAGGCAGTTGTACCTCCAAAAGTAGCAGTTTCAAAGGAGGAGACGCTCAATATCGTAAGTAGTGACCTTTTATTTGATATTTTTATTGTGTTTTCATAATAGAAATATTTTTTAATAATTGTCAACTGTGAGTAATTTGCATAAAACCAATTATGAACACTTTAAACTATGCCAAACAAATTTTGTTTGGAGTATTTTTCTTTCAAAAAATCACAATTCAAGTCATGCTGAAAATTGTCTGCAGAGACACTGCAATCACTCAGCCACAATAATACACTGCTGACATCTAAAAAACAAGGCAACAATTTAGCTTATTGTGGAAATGCTTGGTATTGTATATCTTGTTAAGCCTGAAGCCAGTTAAGTGTCATGTTTATAAACATTTCTGATATGAAAATAAATATCCGTTTCAGCAAGAGACAAAATCAACATATGATAAATTATTGTCTCAATGAATATTGTTGTGCTGGTACACTCTTGTTCACATTAAGTTGCACATACTTCAACTGTTCAAACCTATAAAATGTGCCACTTTATCTGAGCAGGAATGAATAAGAGTGGATTAAATATTATTCTATGCTTTTGCTTCAATGATCGTACATGCTAATTATGTGGTAATTTACTATAAATATTCAAGCATGTTGTTTATGTGCGTAAAAGTAATAATATTGCTGCAGCTAAGTGTTTTTATTCACTTAATGTTTGAACAAAATTCACATTTGCCTTTGTTGAGAGGTATTAAGAATATCACAGGTTAAACAATTTAGTTCAAAATAGTTACATTTTTCCACCAGTTAGTTAGCAATCAATATTTAGAAATGACAGTGTTTGAACATTGATTGTTCAAATGCTAAATGAAATAGAGGCAAAACTTTGATGTAGCAGATCATAGTTAAAGGAGTCCTGTGTAGCCAAATAGTGTTGTTTCCTCTCCCAGGAGGAGTCCCAAAATTTTGGTGTCTGCTCAGCATCATGAGGACAATTGGAGAGCTACTTAAAAAGAAGTGGTAGTGTGGTCCAGTCTCAAAAGTCAGAAAACAGTGGTGATGGAACTTCAGGAAATTGACTGTTCGTCACCTAATGAAAAGACTGTTTGCCAGACCTGGCCCTTAAAGTGGTTTAGTTTAGATTATCGGTATTGTCTACTCCAAATTGGTTAGATGATTGTGAACAATGGTTGTGCTTTGCTGGAACAGATTTTTGCCTTTGTTTTCTCCATCTTTGTCACAGTTAATGACCTGTTATAAGAACTATCATATAATAATAATAATAATAATAATCCATGGCGTGACAACCCTGGAAGGTCCTTGGCCTATCTCCCGACTGTCAGTCTCCCACAATCCTACCTAGAGGTGTGGAGATCTTAAACCGGTAATGGGTGACGTGGGGTCAGCACGTCGAACCCCCAGCAATTCTAGTACATTTTCGAGATCGGATTACGCTACTCACTCGTAGCTCCCCAATTTCCTCACTATGGTGGGTTGCCACCCTAGCCGAAAATTCCTGGGGACTGAAACTGGGATCGAATCCATGCCGTCCCACAGCCGCCATCCAAAGCAAGGTGCCTTAGACCGCACAGCCACGGAGGAGGACTATAAGAACTATCAAGCCACCACATTTCGTCTGTGATATTAATTTGTACCAGATTGACAGACAGCAGACTACATCCTAAGGATACGCTACTCTTTGTCAGTTTTGCTGTCTTATCCTAAAAGGGGTCTTCTCGGTGGGTAATGTCATCACCTTGTAATCAAGTGGTCTTTGGTTCAATACCCAGTGGAGGCACATAGTGGTTTGGATTCCAGTGTAAACTGTAGGTCCAGCCCTGATTAGCCTGTCTTTGCATAAAGTGGACTTAAAAAACAGCCATTCAATTTCAAAATTAAAATTCCTATCCTAAATGTAACATTACATCCTGTCGAGAGAGTTATGCTAAATTTAATTTTCACTAATTTTCATCTTCATAAAAAATTTTCTTTTCTTGCTTTGCCTAGGAAATAACAACAGATGCCAGTTCGCGAACCCCCAAGCCGCTCAGAGAGCAGCCGCTCTCCTTGGGACCACGGTTGAGGAACTGACTAGGTACCTGTTCCACGGAGGCCAGACGGGTACTTCAACTCCTCGCACTCCTTTCCGCACCCCCTCGCCTACAGAGAAAGTACCTGAGAGAGACGTCACTGGATTGGAAGCCCTTGAAGGGATGGTTGTCGGCCTCTACGGGGAAGTTCTCAATGCACTGGCTGCTTTAATAAATAGGTACGTCCTTTTGCTTTTTATTAAGATATGCATGCAAACTTTGTATAGGGTAAAAGGATAAAGCAAAATTAGAAAAACTTTTCCAGTAAACAGAGGTAGAACATAATAATAACAGTACAGACTTTCTTTTTTTATGTTGCTTTGTCAAATCACGATGATGAGTGATCATTAGATGAAACTGATGAAGAGCCACTCACAAAGAACATCCATGCTCAGGTTGGGATTCAAACCTGAGAAACTGGCCACTCTGTGGTGGTGTGGTTAGCATAGTGGGCTACAAGGTCATAGGTCCTGGGTAAGGTATGGATGGTTCATTGTGTTTGTTCTATTTATTCTCTCATATCCTGTATTAAGTATAAAATTTTCATGTTTGTTTTACAATATATATTGAAGTAAAAGTCTTAGTGATAGTAACAAGCAATGCACCCCATCATCATTCATCCTTATCATAATGATCAGTCTAGAAAGATATGCTAGGGCTGTAAAATCATTAAGTAAACTTATTAGACAATAATAACATCTGAACCAGCCAACAAAACTTCATCCTCAGCTCTTTCTAGGAGTTGAAATGTTAAACAGATTCAAATACAAGTTTTGGAGAAATAGTTATATATTGTGTTACATGAGGGAACGTCCATACATATATGTATAGGGTTTTCCAATAAGGGCGGGTCGATGTTGAAATGGAATAAAACAAGCTGTGTGTGAGGTATGAACGAAATTCTTTTTTTATTTGAAAGGCCCATGTATGCCATTATGTATGGAATATGACATCGTTCAAATGTCCGCCGCGGCTTCTCACGGTGGCACTTATCCGAGTGGTCCAATTTTCAATGACACTGCCGCATAGATCCGGCTGAATTTGAGCGATGGCCTGGGCGATGTTGACTTTAAGGGCATCGGTCGATTGCGGCTTATTGTCATAGACCTGCGACTTCAGGAAACCCCACAAGAAAAAGTCTAGCGGGGTCAAATCGCACGATCTTGGTGGCCAATTCACGTCACCTCTGCGAGAGATAACCATCGTTCATGCAGAATGTCCATTGTGGCGTCCGCTGTGTGGCACGTAGCGCCGTCCTGCTGGAACCACACGTCGTCTATGTCCATATCGTTCAATTTTGGGCCAAAATAAATCGGTTATCATCGTTCTGTAGTGCTCGCCGTTGACGGTGATGGCCTCACCAACGTCGCTTTAAATAAAGTACGGACCAATGATGCCGCCGGCCCAAAATCCGCACCAAACAGTAACTTTTTGTGGATGCAATGCCACCTGGTGAACCTCGTGTGGGTTGGCGTCGTCCCATATACGGCAATTTTGCTTATTAACACAGCCATTCATCCAAAAATGCGCCTCGTCGCTAAAGATGATTTTTCGGCCAGAATTGGGGTCCTCTTCCAAACGCTCCGAAGCCCAGTCAGCGAACAAACGGCGTTGTCTATGGTCATTAACTTTGAGCTCCTGGGTCAGTTGGATCTTGTACGGGTGTAGACCCAAGTCCCGACGCAAAATTCGCCAAGTTGAAGTCTGCGAAAGGCCGAGTTCTTGTGCACGGCGAGGAATTGACTGCCTCGGGTTCTCCTGCACACTTGCACAGACCGCGGCGATGTTCTCAGCCGATCTGGCGTTCCTTTGACGTACGGGTGTTGGCTGATTGTTTACCGAACCGGTCGTCTCGAATTTGGCCACCAAACGTTGGAGAGTCGACTTTGAAGGGCCACCGCGTCTGCCGTAAAATGGGCGCAACACGTGCAACGTTTGCACTAACGAACACTCATTTTGATAATAAAGTTTTATCATTTGGACGCGCTGCTCAATCGTGTAACTTGCCATGGTGATTTGGCATCAGTGCCTGAAAAGGAAACAACAGATTAGACAGACGCCACCAAAACAACATGGCCGCCACAGGCTGCCAACATCGACCCGCCCTTATTGGAAAACCCTTTATATTGTATTATCAGAGGTTGTGCTTAATCGTATATTTCCATTATTTTCTGTTGTTATAATTGCAGGCACTCACTACACATGTTGTGCTTTTCAGTTCTATGCACTCAATTATACTGAATCAAATGTTTTGTTTGAATAAATAAAAGAACTTTCACCAGTGAATGCTGGTAAGTTTAAGAATAATTGCATGTTCCACTTGTGCTTCCCAACAGCACAGTCCTGCTATTGTTTTTCTCCTGTTGATTGTTTGGGAAAATGTTGAAATATGTTTGTTGAATATTTGCAGTGGTGCATGGTAGGCATTTATCAATGATCCTGCAACATGCTTCCCCTCGTTTTTTTTTTTTTATTAAATCCACAAGAACTGCACATTCACCTATAAGAATGTACTTTTGGCCCCAGTTGGTATACAATGACTGTTGAGGTTCCTTGGATAGTAATTCACATGTGCATATGCATAGAAAGGGCATTGACTGAAAATTAATGAGCAAACATATTATGTATTTCATTATCATGCTACCAAAATATGATTATGATAAATCTAGTCCTTTTTCTTGCAATTTTTGAAATATAGAAGTTCTTCCCCCATCTCTGTTCAGTTTTCTCTGCATTTGTTTTTGAAACTGCAATGAATGTTAAGGTCATGTATATCTTTCCATCTTTCTTACCATCGGAAATTGTCTTCCTTTTTTACAAGTATTGTTAGATGAAATCGTTTTTCAGAATGAATGACACACGTATATCACTATCTTGCATATTTCTGACAGTGCAATATATAAATATAATAATAATAACCCATGGTGCAACAGCCCATTGAAGGGCCAGGCCTACCAACTGCCGACCTCACTCCCACCCGATCATCCAACCAGTTACGGGGTGACACGTGGTCAGCATGAAGAACCCCCAGTCGTCGTTGTCGTAGGTTTTCATGACTGGGTTACGCTACTCATTTGTAGTTCCTCAATTTCCTCGCGATGGTGGGTGGCCACAGGTAACATACACAGGCCGAAATCTCAAGAGAAAATTTGTTACGCTTCCCCCAGGAGATTTAAAGCTGTATGCATCCTGTAGCCGGAGCCCAAAGCGTGAATGTCTTAGACCGTATCGCCATGGCACGAGACCCAATATATAAATACAGCGATAAAAATACATTTAGTATAAATACAGTGATGATGCTGGAAACAAAATGAGTGGGGAAGCAGAAGGAACAGGTATATTTTCTCTTTGGGTTGGTCTGTCACGTTTAATACTCCTCAAAGTGCCATACAAAAATTGTATATTTGTGCTAAGTGAATATTTATTTATGTAGTTCTGCTGATTGCTGGCAGGTGGTAGGAAGAACGAATGACTCAACCAGCAGCATGTCCACAATCCTTCTTGCCCCCTCTCTCCCTGTTACTGTCACTGTGTAAATTGTCTTTAAAGGCGAAGCGTAATTCATGTACCCTGTTTTTTTGCAAAAGAAAAAGACAAATATAAATTTCTGCTTTTGTCACAATCATGGGTACCAAATACATACTATCATAAACCCAAACTAAATAAATTTAAAAAAAATCATTTTTGTATTAGAGTTCACCAACGCTATCAAATCAGATTGAAGATGTATTTATTTTATTAGCTATTTCTTGAATATTAAATTATGCTATTACATGTATGAAGGTGGATGATCATCCAGTTATTTTAATAAGATGATAAGTCCACTATTAGTCGTAGGCATAGCTAGGAATTTATTATTGGAGGGAGTTGAAAGTCCCAGCTGATTGATTTTTTGTCCAAATTATCTACTTATATGTTAAACTGAAAAATTATGCTCGAAGTGTCAGTATCGCTGGCCTCCATGTCAGAGTGGTTAGCATAGCTTGCTGTGGTCCCATAGGTCCCGGATTCAAATCCCAGCCTGGGAATGGGCATTTTTTGTGAATGTGATGAGATTTTAGCAATGGGTAAATTTAACTTTGGTTAACTGAAATGCAATCGTTTCTCAATTTCTTTCAGAAAAATATCTACTCCTATCCACACCGTGTCCTCGTTGATAGTCATAGACTCACCAGGTTTCCAGAACCCAGCATCGTGTGGCCGGCAGGGTGGAGCCACTTTTGAAGACCTCTGTCACAATTACCTGCAAGAACGGTTGCAGCTCCTCTTTCACCACACCTCGTTAGTCGCCCCCAAGGATAGGTACACTCAGGTTAGTTCTTGCATTATATTTGCAATCTTTTTTAATATTGGCTGAGTTGCCCTTGGCATAGTGGTAACGCTGTTGCTCAGGGGTTGGTTTGGATCTGGAACTGTACGTGCAGTCTCGATTAGCTTGTGTGAGCATAAAGTGGACTTAAGGGAACATCAACAATCTTCTTATTTGCTGAGTCAACTCCAGTAAAGTTCAGATTTCTCACAGTGAATACAAAATGCTGAAAGGCCTCTCCGATGGTAGAACACAGTGGTTCGGATTCCACTTTAAACTCTAAGTCCAGTTGTGATTAGCCCATCTGAGCACATACATTGTACAAAATAATAATAATAATAATAATAATAATAATAATAATAATAATAATTCTGAATCTTTTGAGGAGCTCAAATGTCCCGAGAATTATGAAAAATGTGTAATATTTTATTAATTCACTTCGATACTGTGTGGCAAAAGTAAATTTTGTGTTTAAGTGATAGCTATTTTAATGAAAATAATCTTGAATAAAATGAAAACAGTGCTGTGCTGAAACATTGTCACTGACATTACCTACTACCTTTCTCAGGAGTTGGAGAGCCTCCCTGATGGCATAGTGGTAATGTCGCCTTTAATCAAGGTGGGTCCTGGGTTCGATACCCAATGAAGGCACATAGTGGTCCAGATCCAGACACAATTAGCCTATCTTTGCATAAAGTGGACTTAGAACAATACCTCATTCACGAGTGGGAATCAAATCTAGAAAGTTATGTACTGTACTTATTAAAAGGTGAGGTTAAAGAGTTATAAAGGAAGGGGGAAAAAGCTGATGGAGCTGTACCTGTCTCCTCTTATTTGGCTGCCCACTTACTGATCAAATTGAGGTAGTATTTTTCACACATGTGGTCATTGTTTTCAAGATATGCCAAATAAGGCATGAATTATAAATTGTTTATAGCTGTCTTAATGCCCTGATCTGTGTGAATGTTTAAGGATTTTTAAGGAAAACCGTGATAGATTGATGGCATAGTTTGATTGGAATACTTGGGTTCTACCATTTATTCTGACCACTTTTAATTGTTACAATGTTGGAAGTACTGGCATCGACAGAAATCAGTAAAGGACATTCATATGTATGGCATAAGTAATCTGCCTTCAGATACAGAGAAAAATATCTAATTGAATGTTAGAAATCAATTATATGTAGTTTGCAGCCTGTGATATGTATGTAGTATTTTCAGCAAAGGTTTTCTTCAACATGTGTAGAATTTTGTGTGGGACAAAGTTATGAAAAATTGTGGGAAAATTCTTTTCCATCTTTCTATTTAAATATTTAATTACTCATCCGCTATCATCAATACTGGTTTGAATTTTGTTCTTTGCTATAGTTTGCAAAATTGTAATGAATATAGCGAGATGTGAGATTATATTTGTATTTGCAGGAAAACATAGACTATAATTTTGAAGATTTAGGGGAAGTGTCGACTCCCGCTCCTTTGGTCTCTCTCATGGATAAAACCTCCCAACATGCCATGTTACGATCATCTCAGACTGATTTGCGTGATATCGATCGGAGGGGTTTGCTGTGGCTTTTGGATGAGGAGGCTGTTTTTCCAGGTGCCAGCGATGAGTCATTTTTGGAGCGGTTGTACACACATTATGGAGATAGAGGTAAGGATTATTATTTTTGGTAGTTTTAGTCTGGTGTAGCATAGCGTTTTAATTTTCTCAAGAACATCACTACTGATTTCACATTTGAGAACATAATGAACAGTAGCCCCTGATGGGAAAATACAGTTCTTATTGATGAATAAATTCTCCCGGGCTATAAACCAGGTCAATTCTGGAACAATTCTGAGAAATGAACATTTGCCGGTGTTGAACATACATCTTGGCAAGCTAGGCCTATGCGACCATAGGTACGCCGATAGCCACGCATTGATTCCTATGTACAATACTGCAACCATTATTTGTTAGCTAATAAAGTTAGCCCAAAGACTAATTTGGAATAAAGGGCTAAGAGCAAATATTGGCTCGTTTATTATTCCATGCCTCTTGGTGTGGTAGTTGGGTGCATAAGCTAGGCCTATGCGACCGTAGGTACACCGATAGCCACGCATTGAGATTGTGTGGTATAATTGAGCCAAGACAATGATAAGGCAAAATCCTCACATTGTTTGAAGTATATTTGCGTTACAATTGTAATAAATAAAGAATAAATCCTTTCATTTTATCTAAGGCAGAAATGTGGTTTTATTTCTGTGCTGCGAGATATTATTGTTGCCTAACACTACCCCTGTGGTGGCCGCGGTGGCTCAGTCGGTAACGCGTCTGACTACCATGCTCAAGGTCCCGGGTTCGATCCCCGGCCGGTTCAAATCCGGGAACTTTTCTAACGGTGGAAGCGGCCCCGGCGCCTACCCAGCGTCGAATAACATGGGTACCTGGGGGAAACCCTGGGGGGTAAAGGCGGTCAGGGGCGTGATGCTGATCACATCACCCCCACTCACGACCGGATCAAGAAAGTGTGGGGCGTTACCCCCACACCCCCTATACGCCTTCATGGCGTGGTGCTATGCACAGGGGAACACTTTACCTTTTTTTTTTAACACTACCCCTGTACCTGGGAGGCAGTGACGTGCACTGAGGAGTAGCTAGTCTATCAGAGATAGATCAATCAATTTCACATCTCGAATTATTTTCAAATCACAATATTTATTGTCTTGTTGAAGCCACAGTCCATATGCAACACTGTTTTTCACGTGCTGGCAAGGCAAGGCTGCGGGCAAGGCTGGAAGAGCTACTCTAGCTGGCTTTTCCTCCACCTTACCAGTTCCAGGTAGAAACAGCTGACGGAAGGGACAGGAAAGATTTCTGCCTCTACCTCCCTTGCTCCCTCGCCCCCTGCTGCAGTGGTTGAAAGGTTGTGGTTTCAAGTGCTCCAGTCTATCTCCTATAGGAACAGATAAGGGATTGGTTTCCCCTTGATTCCATTGTAAATTCTCTAAAGAACTCAGGTGGGGGAGGGGGGGATTTCTGCAGTATTTATGTTCTCTGTATTTACACCACAACATTTTACACATTGTACCATGTGTATGTATAGTATGGGATGTAGTTTTATTATTTATGAAAAGGGAACGTTTTATGTGCAGACAAAAATGTTATGCTTTCTTTTCTTTTTTTTCAAATTTGGAATATATAATGATTAAATAACAAATATTTAATTAAATAGCAAATACTTACTCACACTCTCATTTTATTTGAATATACTAATCTCTTGGCCTCAAATAAGAAAGAAAGGTTAAGCTAAACAGTAATAAATATGGATGTATTTATTTGGGCAAGAGAACATGCGTTCTTATTGTTGTTGTTGGTTTGGTTTATTTTACTGGTACTTCGCTTTTCTGCCACATTTTGTTATCACGAAAATGCGGATGAGTGAGGATATGATTAAATTGATGAAGGGACCTCGCAAGGAATAATCCAGGATGGGATTCAAACCCATGACGAGCACACATTCTGTGTTGTACTCTGCAGTGAATAATGAAATAATTTGGAATGAAAATTTTATCCCAGAACTCAAAAAGCCAAATGAATATTATTGAAGAAACTACAAAAAGGTGTGTTTTTGTTACCTGCTTATACCCTTTAATATATTGAATTTTTGCCAACTCCCTTCACTTTTTCTAGCTGTATAGATTTAATTACGATAAATAGCTAATGAACTTATGGAAGTCATGAAAGCAATCATAAACAGAGAACTCTTAGACTCCTGATTTCACAGTGCATTTATTATTATTTTAGCATTGCTCTTCCATCAGTTTACCTAATTTCTGCCATGACGATGGATGTTGATTAAATTAAACGGGTGAAAGGTGGATACAAAGAAACACTCATGCACAGGCCAGGGCTCGAACTCGGATCCTTCAGTAACGAGATCGTGAGATGTAGAAATTAGGGAAATCAAGCAATGCCGTGTTTAAAAAAATCCAATTGAAAATTACCACTGAGGAAAAATGCAGTTTGCTTTACCAATACCCTCGTATCTGAATGGTTAGCGCTTTCCTCTCGTCTTTGTTGTCGGCCGACTTCCGTGGGGGAGTGCAAGTGGTATCGGATCGGTACCCGGTGGAGGCACATTGTGGATTGGATCCCACTTTAAACTGTAGGTCCAATCCCGATTAGCCTTTCTGTGCATAATGTGGACTTAAAACACCAAATCAACCAGCCGTGGGGAATGGTTATCACAGCATGCTACGACACCAGGAGTTCCGGGTTCAAAACCCCAACCTGGTCATGGGTGTTCTATGTGTTTGTCCCTTCATTAATTTTTACCGTTTAATCTTCACGATTAACCAAGTGTGACAAGAAATCGACGCTAAGTAACAAAAATCAAATCATTGATTGATTGTTTGATTTGGTTTATTTTACTTTGCTTTTTTGCCACCTTTGGCTAATTGCAAAAATAATACGATAAAATTGATGGCCAATCCGGGATTTGAACCCGGGATCTCTGGCATAATAGTCAAATCTTATTTGATTTTCGAAAGGGGTTGCAACCATCTTTTAGTAATCATTTTGCAGTTTTTTCATGTCTTTGACATTCTTTTTCTTAGGAATACTGGGCGTGGGCACCCCATAGATTGCTACCCCAAGTGTCGACGCCACCACATGTCACTGCTGGAAGGAGTGTGTACTTCAGAGAGTCTCATCATTCACTGCAGAGCAATATTCAGTTATTATTAAATGAAATACAACCAATGTATACCAAATATAATACATATATGTATCATAGTTACCTGTACCGCAGAAATCTGTAATGGCATTGATATCAGAATTCATTCAAAGTAATATCAGCTCTCATCCCTAGTTTTAATAGAGAAATAATTTTCATAACAATTCTGATGTATTTTCAAGAAACACTAAATACATATTCATTCAAATTATTTAGGGTATATATTCACTGTATAATCAATGTAGCATATTTTTACTTGAAAATACAAGAATATACGTACTGTTTCTTCCCCCATTTTCAGAACACCAGATGATGATGAGAAAAGCTGCAGGGACCAATCAGTTTATTCTCCAGCACTTCCAGGGAACCAATCCTGTTCTGTATTCAGCCACAGGATGGTTGAAAGCATCACGGGAGAATCCTGTTGCGAGAAATGCAATATTTCTTCTTCAGGAATCTTCAAGGTAAAGCTGTTTATCATTTAGAAACCTAGACTTCATAATTAACAAGTGATAGCTTCCACTTAGTTTTATTTTTGGTTGGCACATAATTATTTTTTATCCTAATATTTCCACTGTTTCAATCTTCATTAGATGGGATGATGAATTTGATGTTAGCATGGTCATAATATTCATCATTAGAGACCAGATTTTAAAGAGAAAACTTTTACTCTAAAGAGGACAAAAAAAAGGGAAAATTATTGCCAAGGAAAGGAAAATGGACTATAGTTTATTTCTCCACTCCACTAAAATATTATTTTAAATGAAAGCACAATATATACCATTCATATATAAAAAGGGATAAGAGTACATTAAATTTTGTATGAAGTAAAGTAAAAATGCAAAAGGGTTTTCGATTTCTCTCTCTCTCTCTCTCTCTCGCTCTCGCTCTCGCTCTCTCTCTCTCTCTCTCTCTCTCTCTCGCTCTCGCTCTCGCTCTCGCTCTCTCTCTCTCTCTCTCTCTCTCTCTCTCTCTCTCTCTCTCTCTCTCTCTCTCTCTCTCTCTCTCTCTCTCTCTCTCTCTCTCTCTCTCTCTCTCTCTCTCTCTGGGAAAAGGAGCATTACTTTGAGAGGAATGCTATTATCAGAGTCATTTGTTTGTTTGTTTATTTGTTCAAATTCAGAACATACTCTCTCTCTCCATTTTAAACAAAGGAATGGAGTCACATTCATTATATTCAATTTTGATATTAGCAAAAAATGAAACCTTATATATTTGGATCAAAATTAATCTGCTTCATAAAGGAGTACTAGATTTTTCTTCTTCTTCTTCTTTTTTTTTAACCATGCAATAATGTTGTGGAATTTAAGTTGAAATCTATTCAGATCTTTATAAGAAAGAAATAAAATTTCCATTTTGTAAATTTTGAAACTTATATTTCTAATTATTTCATTTTCATTAACCTCTCATAATGGGCAATTAACTGCATGTGTTTGTGTGTTGGAAATAGAAGCTGAAATTAATGAAGTTATTAATAGCAGCCCCTGAATTTAATGTATTTTATTACTAACTGCACAGTGTAGAAAATGTGTCCCATTTTTGCATCAGTTTGTAAAACTTTAAAATTCATTATTTGCAGGGAAGAGATAAGTAAGCTGTTCGTCACTGTGCGTGGTCCAGTAGCCAACACTCTGAGTGGTTCTGTTGTTGGAATCGAAGGGACTCAGTCTTTAAGAAGAGCTTCCAGCATCCGACGTACTTACACCACTGGCATGGCAGGGATTAAGAGGAAGTCCGTGTGTCTTCAGGTTAAATTCCAAGTGGTAAGTATTTTTCATTGTATCCATACTGTTTTCTCTCTTCTGATGTATGACAACAGTTCACAATACTCAAATCATTCAATATGAATGTAGGAAATAAATGTTCTCTCCTTAAAATATAGTTTATAGCAACCTAGTAGCTAGCTACCAACAAATAGGGCCTCCTACATTCATGATCTTAATCATTGTCAAGATGATGTGATCAGCATCATGTTCCAGCTACCTTTATCATCAGGATTACCCCCAGGTACCCATTGATCAGAGGCTGGGTGAGCACCAGAACTGCTTTATACTGGGACACTGTTAGAAAAATTCTTACCAGAGATCTCCCACCAGGTGTCTCTTGCATGGTGGTCAGGTGCCCCATCATCGACTGGACCACCACAACTCTCACGCATGGGTACCTAGAAATGTATTAATGGTGCAGATATAAAGGAGTATTTTTTTCCTATAAGTGTACAGTTTCATAAAATGAGTAATAACAAAAATATTCTACAGTGTAACTCAGTTTTCTAGTTAACCTCATGTGATGCTTATAGTTTACGGTTGTTATGAGCATAAACAACCTTAAACCACAAAAGGAACAATTCTACATTGCACGCAATACATACATACATACAAGAAGGATCATGTGATACTGTGAACATACAGAGCTCATATGAAACTTCTGGTTCGTGTGTGGATATAGTTAACATGTAAACAACATTTTAAAATGTTATTTTAGCATATGACTAAAATTACACATGTTGGCACATATTTCTTCAATATTATTTCCAGCTCCTTTCTGATCCGCATAGAAGTACAGTATTACTCAACCACACGTGTTATTTACATGTAAAATATTGTCAATAGAAGCCACGGTAGCTCAGTTGTTAGGGCGTCTGACTACCATGCGAGAGACCCGGGTTTGATTTCCGGGCGGGGAAGAACCGGGACTTTTTCAACCTGTTCAAGTGGCTCTGGCACCCACCCAGCGTCATATAAAGTGGGGGTTAAAGGCAGCCAGGGGCATGGTACTGATCACATCACCCTCCACCTTCGGCCGTGATCAACAAAGTGTGGGGGCCCTAACTCCACACCCCCTATATGCCTTTATGGCATGGTGCAAAAGCACAGGGGAGCACTTTACTTTACTTCATTCAATATTGTTAATATATTTTCTTCACTGCATGAAATAATTTTCCTATACTTTGTGTTATGCTGACATGATTTCACTTTTGCATGATATACTATCAAACTCAAAACTATGTATATGCCTTGCATGCTTTTAATCATGCTAAATCTTTATAATTTCAGGATGGCATAATTGAAACATTAAGAAGAACGAGGTTGAAATTTGTTCACTGCTTTTTACCACAGCATAATGCAGGTCTTTGTGATGTGAAAACTTCTCTCATGTTACCTAGTAAAAATAGTTCAGCAGAAGATATTCTTCTAAATATTCCTCTTGTTCGGTCTCAGGTGAGTGTTCTTTATTGTATAATTATTTTTCATATTGTATTCCATAGCTTTTACTTATTATTGCAACATTGTGTTATTGTTTACTCAAAGCATTCAACACTATGAAGAAATTGTTATCTAGTGCTTCAAACAAATTCATGCAAGTTGCAGATTATAATTAAATAAATTAATTGCTAAAGTTCTTACTAATTGTCCATTTAATCAGAGTTATTACATATGTAAAAATATTGTATATGTTCTTACTGTGGTTTTTCCTTTGGCCTGACAACATTTTTGCTGTTTACTTCAGCTACCCATGTTAAAATATATAAAATAGTTATCCACATGCACACACGCATGCATTAAAAGAAAAGTAGATCTACTCTCATCACATAATGTTTATCCCACAGAATAAATTCATATCTGAGTGTATCTGAACGTATGCAAGTATACGTATGTCCAAATGTAATTTGGTTTTTAACGTCAGTGTGTGTGCATGGGAATAACTATTTTATATTTGTTAACATGGATTGGTGAAGCAAAGATTTGAAAACACTTCTTTTCCTATTCATACAGTGTGTTTCAAAAGTCACAGAATCCTAGCTTTCATCAATATTAACTTCAAAACTGTAAGTGATATTTACACCATTTTTTTTTTTATAATAGTGAAACCTCATCCTTTGGTATATTTTTAAATACTTTTATGTTATATTCTATACAGGAGGCTGGAGAAATTAATTAACAAGGCAAGTGTGAGTGATTTTTTTTCAAGAATACTAACATCAGGGGAGCAGAGATGTGATTTTTTTTCACGGAGTCTTAATTAAAAATTTTACAATTGATACAATGCTAATCTGTAGTTTGCACCCGATATTGGTTATGTTCAATGCCTGATGCAATTCGAAAAAGTTATATGAGATCATTGTGGAAGTGCTATTTTAAGGGCATATAAACTTGGTTGGGAACACTTCAAGATAAGGAACATTAAATTTGATGTTCACTGAGCACGGTATTTGAATGTGTCTGAATAAAAGGAATGAAGTTCGTGATTGTTTTAAGCAGTACTAGCTTATGTGCAAGGAACGTATAGTTTTTTTATATTATTATTTTTGTTGTTTTAACAAGACTTTGTAATGTTAGTGTATCTAATCAATTATTTGCATTTTAATTCCAGTTACGAGGATCGCAGATTTTGGATGCTGTGCGTCTTCACAAGCAGGGCTTTCCAGATCACATGCCTTTGTCAGAGTTCCGGCGAAGGTTCCGTTTATTGGCACCAATTGACACAAGACCACCAAGTCCAATCCTCGATGAGAGAAAAGCTGTTGAAGACATGCTTCTTGCCATAGACCTCGATTTAGCATCTTACAGGGTCGGCCTTAGTCAGGTGAGTACTTTGCATTCTTCATAGTTTTCCATACTGGCTTATTCTCCCATGTTATGTGCCTTATCACCGGTAAACTAACTTTTTTATGTATCCAAAATTGCCCTAAAATTTAAAGTTGTCGGATTTCTGTTTGCATGTCTGAATTGTGTTATTTCTATTATATCAAATTAATATATAATAAGCTGGCCCCTGTGGCAGAATGGTTAGCACATCGTGCTACGATGCCAGGGGTCCCGGGTTCGAATCCTGCCTGGGCATGGATATTTGTGAGTGTCCATTCATCAATTTCATCATATCTTCACTCATCCCCATCTTCGCAAATTAGCCAAAAGTGGCACAAGAAGCGAAGTAAAATAAAGCAAATCAAATCAAAAAATATATAATAAATATATACAATAGATAAGAATTGTTACTGTAAACCAGGTCAAATTTTCAGAATATGTCACTGGTTTTCCAAATATTATTATCTTATTGTTGTGTTACATGGTATTCCCATTGATGACCAGAAGTGAGAGTAGCTTGTTTTCAATGCCTCATTGTAAGTAGAATCAGAGGAAGCTTTGTTTCTTGGAAGTCTGCGTACAAAAATGTTCACAACTGGGCAAACGTGCTGACCATTTACTTCCTTTTATTTGGAGTCTTGTATGTGGTGTGTGACGATTTCATGACAGATAATCAGAAGCAGCAGTGCGTTGATGTCTGATACAAGCACTATCAGGTTGACGATGCGATCTTCTTGTCCAGAGTTATCACTGGTGATGAGAGATGGGTTTATGGTTTTAGACCGTGACGACGACTACAAAAAAAAAAAAGAGGAAGACCAAAGTCAAGAGCATGTTGTCCATCACTTTCTATGACATCAAGGTGGTGTTAGTGTCTGCAAGCATACAGGCTAAAGATGCAATTTTTTGAGAACTCCTATTTCTGAATAATAGTTTTTCTTGTATGTACGCATTGCTTGCATTGTAGAATTATTTTCCTGTAGTTTATGGTTATGCGGTTTATGGTTCATGGGTTCACTTGCGAACCCATGAATAACAATGTAATTTCTTTCCTTGATCTGCAAATTAAGACAACTGACTCAACAATTCAAACATCAGTCCATAGGAAAAAATTAGCAGGGGAAAAATACACCCATACCAATTCGGTCATTCACGTATAACAATGGATAATATATTTTTATTTTTTTTCCGAGAGCACAAAGACTGTGTTCTAATAATAAGGATATCAAAAATGAAGAAGGCTTTTTAATATAGCAAAAGAAAATGGCTTTCACACTAACAGAATAAACCAAATCAAAAAACAAGTCGCAAGAAAACTAAAGGAAAAGAGAAATACAGACAAAGACGAAAAATCTGTTGAAAAGAAATTTGTGTGCATTCCATTCCACAAGGGATTCTCACATAAAATTGCCAAAATTTTTAGATTTAATTTCAAAATTGTTTTTAGATCACCAAGAAGTTTGGAATGTACATTTAATGAATTCAAAATGAGAAAAACTCTACCAGATGTGGAAACCACAGGAATATATAATATAAGTTGTTCATGTTCAAAGGATTATGCAGGACAAACAGCAAGGAAAATGGCAATAAGATGGCACGAACACTATTTGGACATTATAAATCTAAACCCAAGAACAGGTTTGTCAGCTCACATCATCGAAGAGAAGCATTTGATTAAAAAGAGAAGGGTTTTAAAAAGATTGACAGGAAACATAGAGTTGAATGTCTGGGAAGCTTCATTCATTGCAGAAGAACACTGGAATAAATTAAATAATGAAAATGGTAACATAGATCCAGTATGGAGTTTTCTTTTTCACAAATGGAGTTAACCACCATGTTTAAAATTTAATGTAACAGAAAACATCAAGAGACTTTGTGAAAACAATGATGACTTTGAATTACCTGATGATATTTGGGATTCATAATTTTAAATAAAAAATAATGTGATCAAAAAAAAATTATCTGAAATAAAAATAAAACAGACTGCTTCTTTTCACAGTTAGGTTGCTATATTACAACAATGTAACATTGACAACATCCATTATATAAGGTATTCTGTTTGTTTAAAAAATTGCTAACCATTGTTATAACTGTATCTTTAGTCAAAATGAAAATAAATGTCTGATGAAGGGATCGTGTGTTCTCGTGAAACGTCACAATGAAAAACTGTTTTCTTATGCTTGTAATAACAGTAAACTACAGGAAAATAATTCTGAATAATAGGTTTAATGAAGATGAAAGAGTATTTTAAAGTAAAGCGAGTTGTAGAGATTTAGTTATTTGAATCGTAGGAATAAAAGGGGAGGATAGCAATGAAGAAAGAAGTAATTGTACCAAAAATTTCCAAGTTCTTCACAGCAATAGGTATGCTTAACTTGTTTGTTTTTGTGTATAAAGTAACTTTTCTATAATCATCCAACCACCATTCATCATCGTCATTGGGATTAGCTCAAAGTAACAGAAGAGTGATGAAGAAATCAGACAAATGTTATAAAACACAAAAAAATCAAGTCAGTAAGTGTGCATTCGACTAAGTGCCTGCCTGTATTTTCATCATTTTGGGTGCTGATTTGCCTATCTGTGTTAAAAGCTTTTAGTGTCTGTAAATCTGCACCTGTGGGCGTCTGGAAGGGGGGCAAGGGGGGGCATGGCCCCCACTAGAAGATGAAAGTTAACCAAAAATTATGTATTTTACACATATCATTTCATTTTAACCTCAATAATATGTGTTAATTATTGCATGAACACCATAAATTCAAATTTAAGTAGTGTTTTTTTTAGAGAACAATACTATTTTTGGCGAAAATGTGCCTTGTTTGCCCCACTGGAAAAAAGTACCTTCGTTGCCCCTGCCTGGAAAAAGTCCTGTGGACGTCCATGTAGTGCTTTGCACTACTGGAGTATGAGATACTTGGAAGCAGTATCATCAGGTCTGTTCTTTTTTCTTTTCTTAATTGGGAGATTCCTTCGGGGAAAACCAGATCTTCTAAGAAATCAGATCTAGATAATATTAGCAGGTTAATGACATTCTGCGGGGAGGAGGGGGTTGTAAGAGCTTTCCAAAGCTGTCTTCCACTATCCCTGTTGAAGATTTATTATTTCGTTTAGTTGTCAAAAGATAACATAATTACTCTAATGTTGATTTAATTTTTTAAATAATTTTGGACATCAAGGACTTTAATCACCCCTGCGCCCTTGCTTCACCCAAGATAAGATTCCCCCCTTACATATTGCAACATGTCATGACATTGCTGGAAAATTTTCTCTCCGTGTCAAAAATATTCCCAACACAGAGTTAAGTAAATTTCAAACTGATTATTTTCCTTTGTTATTCTGCTACAATACTTGTTAACTGAACTTTATTTCTGTTATTGAATATGAAAATAATAATTTCAAGAGGATCGGCCAATCGATTTGTCTCCGCATCCTGATGCCCATGCCAAGATAGCATTTAGTCTTATTTCATTCTCATATGTGAGCCACTGGCTATGCCCACTACATCAACTTTAGTAAATCACTTTGTATTTTCCCCCCTTTCAGTGTAATGTGCACTTCCCACCTATTACATACAGGTGTTATCATAACAGTTCTGGTTTATTCTGTTGTATCCACTTCGTCCCCTTCTTTTTTTTTCCCTCTGGACTGCACCCTTTTTTCCCATGACTTTTAGTGGGAACACTTCCTCTTTTTCCAAGATTTCCATGTTTCTTTGTCCTCCAATTGTTTTGAGCACACTTATTCAGCTTATATTGCCTAGCTTCTCACCTACTCCTGCAGGATGTGTGTGTATTAGAGTGCTGCGATGAGCATTTTTCGCTCGAGCGGGAAATAGTTCGCACGGGCAACACTAGATGGCACACAGAATTGATAGTTCTTCCGTTCGAGCGAAATACACTCAAACTCTCGAACCAGACCAGTAGCCAGGCAGGGAGCCAGGGGGGACTCAGCCCCCTCAGAACAGCCATCACCCCCCCCCCCCCCTTGGGACTGCCATCAGCCCCCTTTGACATTAGGTAAACTATTTTGCATAATTTGTTTGCAGTGAAGAGTGAAGATGTAGACAGCTCATAACTTTAAGGATATTCCACAGGATTCGCTCATTTTCTTTATGAGCAGAAGTAGCTGCAAGTATTTAGAATATTCTCTAGACTTCAGAAAGTTCTTTCATAGTGGAGCTTCTTTATCTGTACCTTCACTGTCTGTTGCGACCTTCCGTTTAGACAGAAATCTGTGACTTTGATGTCATCATGTAAATTCCCTCCGCATCTACGTCAAAGGTCAACAGCTCCTAAGTCTTGGCAATGAAGGGAAGTTTCATTGCTTCGGCCGGGCATGGGATATACTGCAGGCACTGTGATTGAATATTGTGCATTTTTTGTGTGTGATATAAATATCTGTGTAATCTAAAGCAGCTGATCTCAAACTTTTTTCTCGTTGAACCCTTTAGTCGTAACTAAACGGCTAACGTACCCCCACCATAGGTTTTCTCCGAATCGTGGGTTTTGGGGATGTTTTTTGGCTGCTTGATTGGTGGGGCATTTTTTATATGTTGGTGGCGAATGTCTGCAATATAGCAAAATGGCATTAGGGCTGTATGTGGAAAGATGGTAAACAAATAAACATTAGAGTCCTATGTTTATTATTTTACTGGGTGTTCTCACTGTTACAATCTTCATGATTAGTTGGAAAAATAAAAATGTGAAACACAAGTATGCTCAGAAGAATATATAAAACTTTTCATATTTTTTCCAGAGCTATTGAAAAAAGAAAAGAACAAACACAAGTTTGTAAACAAAACTGTCAAGCATAATTTTGCTGTTTTTATTGTAAATCCTCATAGTTTCTAGTGAGAACGATGTGCCTGCATAGCCTGATGCAGTTCCTTAATGTCTGGTTTTGCACTTGAAACTTTCAAGCTGAGGTTCGGTTACAAATTTAGTTTTTTTCGGTACTTTTTTTTTAGGTACACCATGTATGAAAAATTGCTCTCACATAAGTATGTAGACGTGTAGGTATTCTCGACATTTCTCTTCCGAGCTGATTGCGTACCCCCTTCAAGTCGTTTATGTACCCCTGTGGGTGCGCGTACCACAGTTTGAAAACCACTGATCTAAATTTGTATGGAGTGTGTAAGGGATGGTTTCAGTATCAGTCAATTAACACTTCAAGGGATGTTTTAAAAGATGTAGAAAAATGTAGTATTTGTATGATATTTATAAATTTTATATAACTTAATGACTCCCCTCCCATACACACACATATTTTACCTTAATTTAATACTGCTAATTTTTTTTAAATCGACTTGGTTTACAAAGACCCTGATAACCCATGAGCCCCCCCCCCCCTTCCCCCCAGAGATCAATTCTAGCTACAGGCCTGTCTCAAACCCTATTACTACAAGTATTTCCATAATTTGTCTGTAGTAGTGGGCCTCAAATATGGATCGTGAAGTAACAGAGTAAGTGAAATCGACAAAAAAGTGAACATAGTCATATTATCCATGTTAAAATGCAGTTTTGTATATATTACCGAGATATGTGAAAATGAAATAGATGATTATGGGCTGAGACTACCTAGACTGACATTTTATGTTTCTACGATTATTGTCACATTGAAATGATGTTTGATTGAATGTTATAACTGCATTTTATTATTTCGCAGAATATTATTATTCTTTTCGGCAAGTGAACAATGATGTACACGTACTTCTTGCATTATATGATATGATATTTGTAATTGCTTAGACAGGTCTCTCAGCATGTGCATCCATTTTACGTTTCGGTCTGTAGATATTGCATACTTTCATATGTGCTGTATTTGAGTCTTACATAATATACAAAATTATTATTTAGAATTGTAATTGCATGGAGTGGTTTCCTTCAATGTATGGGTTTTAGGTTGACAGTGGTACTTATTATGGTACTTATTACGCTCTGAAATATGGGACATTGTCAATCATTCCACTACGAGTGCGGTACGTTCGAGCGTAGCACACTCAAGCGTGGAAGATTCAAAAGAGTTTGAGCGAGCGGAAGTGGTCTGATGCAGTACTGTAGTGTGTATCGTGGCATAAGAAAAAGCTGTCCCATTGCATAGTGCATAGTTGTATCTTCCTTCCTTGCTTTTTAGTGCATTATGTCTCCATCCCCACAGCCTCATCCATGCCAACCCCTTTTTTGTCCCAGGTGGAGGTACATGGTGGTTCAGATTACACTTTAAACCAGTGGCGGCCGGCGGCAACTATGATGGGTAGTGCCAACGTGATCAAGTAAATAGAAAAAAAAAAAACCTCCGCAATGCCCCCCCGCCCCCTCCTTGAGGTTGCGCCACTAGCCAAGATGTTTGTCCTCGTTTGGTAACGTGGAAAACAACATGTGTTTAAGTAATAACGTACTAATCCGATTCATCTTCACTCACTAACCTATCTTTATACACTACAGGAAATTTCCCTTAAAATATAACAATTACAAGAGGAAAGGAAAAACAAATCCTATCACCTTCTCCTCCCCCATGCACACGTATTCTAACTGGATGTCGAAAATATGTTTGTTATGAAAATAAATTGTCGAAATGCCAAAGGAAACACATCATCATAGGATATTTTTAAAAAAGTCTGGATGGTCCTCTTGGTGCATCTATCTATTATCAAAAATGTTCATTTAACTTTGGAAAAATATTAGGTTCGTTTCTCCAAAAGTAGGCAGAAATTACTTCCCCAACGGGTCTTACAAACCAGTCATATTTAGCGACTTTTTTCTGAAGGTGGCAACTGTGTTGTGTCAACAATGCGAAAGATCCCTCGCCAGGCCAGGCTAAGACTGGCACGGTTTCTTATGGGCTAACCCCGCCCCCTGCCACTTTGTTCTCAGCTCATGGTGGAAATGTTCCTCTCTGAGACTTCTTCAACCCTCTGCACGTGTGTCAACTTGGTTAGGTCCATGATTAGGCCAGCTCTTCCGCGGCACGGACTGTTGCCTCGCGAGGGTATGAAGGAAACAGCTGGCGATGCAGTGAGGAGGTTGGGGCGGTCATCACGTCAGCTTGACCGATTGCAAGATTTGAATCTCCTTGTCTGTAAACTATCAATGTATTCATTTGACTTTACTTGGCGACGTATGAATTTCTTCTGAGGGTAGTGCCATGGCACGGCGGCTCTACCCCTTGAGCCGCCGCTTCTTTAAACTGCAGTCCAGTTCTAATTACCCTTTCTATACATAAAGTGGACTTAAAAAACAGTCTGAACAACAACAAACCCTTCCTTGCCCCGTTACTTACTTTTCATACTTGTTTGCTTGTTTGGAACTCTAGCGATTTCTTTGTTTTGCATTCCATTATGATTTCTTGCCTGTCTATGTCCACTAACCTTCGCTTCACTAGGAGATGTCCCGGGACCATGTGTTCACCTTACCAGATCCATCAGAGTCCAATTTTGTACAGTTGCGTCTGATCTCACTTGCCCATGATCCCATTCTCTTTAACTGTTGGATAAATGCTTGTCCATTTATCAAGTTTTCTCATGTTGATATCAGTGTCACCCAGTATTTAACCCTCCTCATTATATTCTGTGTGGGTTCCCGCATAGCCAAATAGTTAGCGCTCCCACCTTTGGTACGAACAGTCCCGGGTTCAATTCCCGGTAAAACCCCTAAGATCAGCAGATCAGGAAAAAGTAACTCTCCCCTTTACTCATTTACCCCAGCCTGGTACTGTTGTAGTGAAATTGCGATATCTCACGGCGCGGGACCTGCCCTTCTGGCAGTGACCCTCTGTTGCCACATTTACCTACGAAGGCACTCGTGGCCAAACAATCAATTAGACCCACTGCTTGGGCAAGAAGTGACAACATTACATCCCTCCTCCCGGAAGCAGCCAGCAGGAAAACAGGATTTTGTCAAAATAACTGTTTTGCGCTGTGATTGCACACCAGTTCCTAGCTTGACACTACTGCAGGTCGAGGATTTTGCCACCCCTCATAAAATCATTCCCATTTGCAGTTGGACTGTATTCCAGTGTTGCCATGGAAAGGAAAATTTCCCTTTTTCAGGGAACGTTTGACCGAATTTTAAGCCAAAGGGGAAATTCGATGCAAAATACCAAAATTTCAAAGAAATTTGAAGACACAAGATTCAATATTAGAACAGATTAGATTAGGTTCCAGCAGTGGCGTATTCTGAAAATTTGACCTGGTTTAGCACAACAATTCTTATTTATTGTATACGTATATTTTTATATTAATTTGATCTAATCTCCCCGATGGCATAGTGGTAGCAACATCGCCTTGTAATCAAGGGGTCTCGGATTTGATACTCGGTAGAACCACATGGCAGAGTGGTTCGGATCCTACTTTAAACTGTAGGTCCAGTCCAAATTAGTCTTTCTGTGCATAAAATGGACTTAAAAAGCCAATGCAGGCGTGCAAGTAAAAAACAGACAGACGTTCGACAACTGAATTTCTATATACTTGTACATTAATAAAAGTTGTTTTACCGACAGTAAACCAGGTAACATATATCCATAATTTTTGGCTGTTGACGTCTCATTTCCAAGCATATATAGCTACTTATATTTCTCTTTTGCTTGTTACATCCCTTTCTCTGAATATTCGGTTAGTAGTGGCATGAGGATGAATGATGAACTTATGAAATGAATGATGGAACAAACACATTTCTACATTCATGTCTGACCAGGGTTTGAACCTGAGACATCTGACCCGGTAAAAAGGTAAAAAAAAGGTAAAGTGTTCCCCTGTGCATAGCACCACGCCATGAAGGCGTATAGGGGGTGTGGGGGTAACGCCCCACACTTTCTTGATCCGGTCGTGAGTGGGGGTGATGTGATCAGCATCACGCCCCTGACCGCCTTTACCCCCCAGGGTTTCCCCCAGGTACCCATGTTATTCGACCCGGTAGTGGCGAGATTGGTTATAAGCATGTATAGTATTAATACTTATTATTATTTAGATGAAGGAGATAAAACGGGAAATGTTGCCTATTGCAAAGGATTATTGTGTCCTCAGATTATGGCAACACTGTTATACTTTCTTTGCTGGCAGTGACAAAACCCTCATTTGGAGAACCCTCCACCCTTTCAGATCAATGTTTGCAACTTGGTATATTTCTTACTATCATGTCGCATCGGTGCCAACCATGGTGAATGCTGGACTTATGATACTCTCGATACTAAGAGCGCTTGCACATGTACCAATATTTTGTCGGCGAAGACACTGAAGGGGCAAGAAGTTATGGACAAAGTCTGAGAGCGGAGATGCCTCCTGCCTGGTATAAAAATGTTTTATCTTTTGTTCGTTGCATCTTCGACGTAAATACAATCACGATATAAATTAAAGACGTTACTGGGTGCATCTCACAATGCGAAATCATTGAAATAATCACAGCAAGATCTCTGGAAGGCCTTCCAACTTTTTTTTTTTTTTCTCCCCAATTGGTGATAGACAGGTTCCAAGAATGCAATATCTCAATTCCAGCTTTGTTGCTTTTACATACGAGCTTCGTAAGTATGACTGGCTTTGTCCCAAAAGGGTAGGGTGGCAGCTATTTTAACACTACAACATCTTCCTTGACACAGCTGAAATTTATGGCTGGGGGTCTGTGTCTTTTTCATATCTAACGGTCGTCGGACTGCCGATTTGTCGAGTGGATTTTTAACGCATAATTTTCTATCCGGATATCGGATATTCAGATTATTCGAAATTTCTGTTTATCCGAATGTGTGCATTATCCGTACAGTTTTATCGTTTATACATTTTAATGACTCCGCATATTATTTTAATTGTCATCGTATTTATATTGTACGGATTCTCTACAAATCCTTCATCCAATCTGTCCGGGAATTCTACGTGAATTTTTCTCCGTAGACCTAAAAAATTGTAACTTTTATTAATCCAAATGAATTAACAAATTTACAAGTGACCCGAGGCAGGTTTTTCGCAGTTTAGCTTTTATTTATATTGTAGGAAGAAAAAGGAAGGTGCGTGGAAAATAAAACACAATCCGTTTACTTAGGTTATTCTGCAAAGGACACTAACTATCTGACAGGCAGGAGATTATTGCGAGATAAGATATCTTAAAGTTGATTAGGTAATTATTCCGTAAGATTTGTGACTTGTGTTTGTAGATGTATTTCGAGTCTGAATGTGCGAAATGACAAATGTAATTTCCGCACCTTAAATTAAATATTTTAAATATATACATATTTACCATTTCATTGAATTAGAATAGGATTGGAATCGCACAGAACCTTTATATTGTTAGGATAATATATTTGTGTGAGTGGTTTGGTGTGTGGCGACATGTGGTAATACGTAAGATTGAAATAGAGAAAACATGTGCTTGTACCCTTGACTTTATGGAAAGGTCTCCTTGAAAACTGGGAATTATACTTGAATTTTATCATGGTCCTAGAGTGGCCATCCTGTTTAACGGACACTCTGCATATATTTTTAAACGTGTAGCTTCTTTTGCCTAAAACAGATATGTGCAGTATTAGGTTCAGTATAAATATAGGAAGTTTCCTCCCGTAATGCGAAACATAATAGAGATCCAGTTTAGTGTATATCATTCTGTTTGGTGTCCCGATCAGTGCCGGATCTAGAACCTGCAAAACCCCGCAGTGCGGGGGGCCCGGAGACAAGTAAGTCTTCAGGGGGGCCCTCAGCCGTTGACATCATAGAGGGTTCGTATATGCGTATGTAAAAATAAACGTGGTCACTCAGGGGTACAGAAACGAATACAATATATATAGGTAAAGTTAAAGTATCCTGTGCATGGCACCTTGCCATGGAGGCATATTTGGGGTAGGCCTCCACATATTTTCTATGTCGACCATCTTGGATGTGATCAGCGCTGCGGCCTTTTTACCCCCCCCCCCCAATCAGGATACCATTTGATTTCAGGCTGGGTGGGCCCTAGAGCCGCTTTATGCTAGGACAAAGCCGGAAAAATTCCGACCTTTGATCACCCACCCCGTATTTCCCGCGTGACAGTCAGTAGAATCAAGTCAGGCTAGAATTTCACGAGAAATGCAGGAAAAAGTGTGAATGATTGTTACAAGTGTATCATTTTCCAGGTGTGAGAAAACAGTATCATATATACATCACATCATACATTTCTTTTTTTTAAAAATTGAGTTGAATTCATTATGGCGGCCACCAATATGGCGGACTTCCGCATGGAACACATCGATGTGGTTCCCCCTAAGCCTAACCTGTTTCTATCATGTCCAATTATACCCAGCCTAACTCCTTTCGTTTTTATAGGGGGTGTTAAGGAACTTTTGAATCACCTTCAAGATCTCTAGATCTAACTTCGTCAATATGAAGTCAATAATTTCATTTACTTAGAAATTAAACTTTTACTTTTATTCAGGTTTTGGCTTTTATTCTGAAAAAATGTACATTCACCGGCAATAAAAATTGGACACCTACATCCTGAAATACCTGCTTCCTGCAAGGCGTTGTGTGTGTTGCATAACTACCGCGATAAGTGCATTTTTAAGAGTCCGTGTCGCTTGCGCCGAGGGTTCTTATCGGTTCATTTCCGCCGCGACATATGTCAAGACCTTCCTTGGTGGGTTTTCCCACAATCCAGTGTGTCATCACCGCCGCGCGCACGTGTGTTTATGAGCTGCAGCTGTGTTTATCTTTGATTGAAATAGAAGGTGATTGGTAAATGAATGTAAGATGAAAGTATATATGAGGGCTCTACATTGGGAAATTAGTATTTGTGTAAAACTGAGACTTGTAAGAGACGACAAGATGGCTGAGAATATGAAAATATCAATACATCGAAATGGACAAATGTGTTGAGTGTTTTCTTTCGAAGTACAGAAGCTCAGGCGATCTTCGAGGATGCCTTCGAGCATTTGCATACCTACAAGAATTCAAATAACCTTTGTACTGTTCTTGTGCAAGTGTATCGAAATATTGTGTTTATACCGTGCGTCCATTTCGATCTGCAGCCGAGAGATCGGGAGAAACGTGGCGGGCGGCGCTGACGGAGGTGCCGACATTTGCGGCCTGTAATGCCCGCATATTTTTATGGACATATGCAGACATTTATATAAATATTGCAAAACTAGCACTAACCTGTGTTATAAGAGTTGTTCAAAGTGATGTCCACCTACATTCACACATTCCTGGCATCGTTTGATGAAATTTTGATTCACACGCAAAAGTTCTTCTTCCGTAATTCTTCCTAGTTCTGCCCTTATATTGTCTTTTAGTTCGTCGATGCTATGAGGGTTATTTCGGTAGACTCTATTTTTCAAGGTTCCCCACAAATAATAGTCACATACGGTAAGATCTGGCGAACGTGAAGGCCATAAACCTCTTGAAATTATTCTGTCATCAAACACCTCCCTTATAGCGTCCAAAGAATCAGCGACGGTATGGGCTGTTTCCGAATCTTGTTGAAAATACCCATATTGTCTCTCATTATCTGATAACAACTGAAAAAACGGCGCGAGTATTTGTGTGCGGTACCTCTCTGAATTTATTGTGTCTTCAAAAAATATAGGCCCTATTATTCTTTTGGCACTTACAGCACACCACACACCAATTTTTGCATCGTGTAACGGAACTTCGTGTATTATTCGGGGATTTTCAGTGCTCCAGTATATATTGTTCTGTGAACAAACATGACCACGCAAGTGAAACCATGCCTCATCCGAAAAAAAATATTAACTGTGGATCAACAATACCATCTACAATATTCTTCAAAACCCAATTACAGAAATTTACTCTACTTACGTTGTCAGGGGGCCGTAATTCTTGCACTATAGAAACTCTGTACGGTTTTAATTTTAGTAGCTTAGTGGCTGTATGTGCTGATGATTTTGACACGCCCATCTCCTGTGAAACACGGCGTAGAGGTTTGTTTGGAGAACGTTCTAACGCTGCACCAATTTCATCGAGTTTTGCTTCGGTTAGAATCCGTCGTTTTTGCTTAGGTGTTTTAAAATTTAACGATCCAGTTTCTCGTAATTTAAGGACAAGACGTCTAACCGTATCTCTATGTGGAGGTGAAACGCCTGGGAATTTCTGTACAAATTGCCTACACACGTCTCGACACGAGTCTGTTTTCACGTAAGTGTCATACATAAAAATTCTTTGTTCTAACGTGAACCTTGCGGCTGGCATTCCAATCGTTTGACTGACACAACACACATACACACTGCAATAACACAAACAAGTAACGGCAAGTAACCAAGAATAACACTCTTACGCACAGTACGAAATTAACACGCTCTTGGTTTACATCTGCCTGCCACTATATTCACAGCTCTGTAGTCGCGAAGGAACAAAAAACTTGAGCTAGGAGATTTCGGATTGCAAGGAAGCTCACGAACACCATTAGCTTTTAACGGTTCGTCTGCAGCGTAATCTTGATACAGTGTTGCACATTCGAAACCTCCAAACGATCCCCATCGACACAAAACTCTTTCAAGGATATAAACTTAAGCAGGACGTTACTGGTCAAAACTATGATTAAAATGTTTTACAGAGTATTATCTGTGGCTCTTAATATAATTTCTAAAGCGTATTTATTTGTGTATATAAGGGTGGAACTTGGAAGAATTACAGAAGAACTTTTGCGTGTTATAACACAGGTTAGTGCTCGTTTTGCAAGATGTCCACAAAAATAAGCGGGCATTACAGGCCTCAAATGTCGGCATCTCCGTCAGCGCCGCCCGCCACGTTTCTCCCGATCTCTCGGCTGCAGATCGAAATGGACGCACTGTATATACGTAGCTATTACTTATATAATGTTTGCAAAAAATAACACTGTATTTACAATGTTTCTTTGACGATTAACGATAAATGATTAATAGTTAATAGGCTGATGCTGATTTATGTATTTTGTGTTGTGGAATAAAATTGATACAAGTAATCCTGTGTAACGTCTTTTAAAATAATTAAAGAAAAGTCATATTTGACACTGTGGATAGGTTTAACATTTCAGTGTAACACAGCTGTGCAACGTCATAAACATACGTTTGATTTTATGTTTTAAGTCCACTTTATGCACCATGTGCCCATAAACACACGTGCGCGCGGCGGTGATGACACTCTGGATTGTGGGAAAACCAGTCAAGGATGGTCTTGACATATGTCACGGCGGAAATGAACCGATAAGCAGCCTCGGCGCAAACGACACGACACCCATTTTTAATATCAAATCTTCAATGACAACTTCTACCACCGCCGTAGACTTAAGCAATACACACAACGCTTTTCAGGGAAGCGAGTCATTCAGGATGTAGGTGTCCCATTTTATTGTCGGTGAGTGTACATTTTATATGACACGAAATACATGACGACGAGGTTGAGTGATCATTAGATGAAATTGATGAAGAAACATTTACGAAGAACACCCATGCCCCGACCGGAACAAGAACCCGGAAAGATGCGAAAAGTGACGTAAGAAACACAAAGTTCCCACTGTGCCGTGACCTCAGCTCCAACGTGTGAAGTTTCCGTGTCTCAGCGTGCGCGTGTACGAGTGAATGCCTTGAGCATGACATATCCTTCCTGTCGGCATATTCGCGTGCATAGAAGTCAAGGACGCATGCACTTAAATATAGTTCTAAGCATTGCGATTTCTACTCCAAAATAGGCACATTTTTCTACTTTTATAAAAAAAAGCCTTGCGACTTTTACATTTGGAGTCACATGACAAGACACCGGTAAACTCGGAAGAAGAGCTCAGGGAGAGGATCTTAACAGCTGGTCAGCACATCAAGGACACCATCACATCACGAGTTAAGAGACCAAATGTCCGTAAAAACCTGCGTGCCTGCATTCGTAACGGAGGTGCCCACTTTGATCAATACATGTACAGGGTGGGAAATAACCTTTTGCTAGGAGTCTGCAGGAAAAAGTAACAACAATTAAGAAATTATGGTAATACCAAATGTTTACTACGACAATTGTGGTTACAAAAACAAAATTAAAAGTTAGTTCACGACAAAGGACCTTGCTTCAAGGCAAATGCTAAAACCAAGTCCTTCTTCGGCGAAGTGGCATTGACTTCTTCAGCAGTCCTGAATGGCCGGGTGCATCACCGGACCTGAATGCAGCGGAGCACTTTGGGGCTATTCTGAAGGACGCAGTTGAGTCCTTGATGATAGTGGAACGCGGACCGGACCGCTATTCCCGGCCAACACTCCTTGCACATCTGGAACAAGTTCTCCGTGACATGGAATGGAATACGGACTTTTTGCGAATCTTCTGAGCTCCTACCCTGATCGTCTTCGTGCTGTGAGAGAAGCAAACGGCGGACATACTAACTTTTAATTTTGTTTTTGTAACCACAATTGTCTAAGTAAACATTTGGTATTACCATAATTTCTTAATTGTTGTTACTTTTTACTGTGTACCTCTAGCAAAAGGTTATTTCCCACCCTGTAATGTTCTTTAATTGTATTGTTCATTGATTCCATTCACATGAAGATGAATGAAGTATTATTTCTTGTACACAAATGTAAATGTTAGCAACATTTGTACCTTGTTGGATAGCAGATGTCACAAGGAAGTAATTTAAGTAATTTGTACGCCTCGTGTTATTAATACCTTGCCAAGTAAACTAAGAGTGCATTTTTTTATCATCACTTGTAAGTTTAGACCCACCCGTTACTTACATGTGATTGTTATTTGGGAAAAAAACTTTTTTCAACGAACCACTTATTTGTTAGCTATCAGAAAACGCTGAAATAAGTTCCATACAATGAGCAGTTTTTTCTCAATTCATCTTTTTATGTGGAAAATTGTCATTTTTTAAAAAAAAAACAATTGAAATTCGATTATCTCGAAAAATACTAATTTTCGGACAGGGTATCATATGGTCAAATTTATTGCAAATTGTCTCTACTTTAACCCCTTTCAGGGAATACATCTAATTACCAGTCACCCTGTATATTTCAGAGATATGCATTTTAAAGTCAGCTGCTTGATATATTAATCTTTTTCTCCGAAAATGACAACATAAAAAGGGGGGCCCATATTTAGACCTTTTCCTCTACACAATACACATATGGACAACATAACACAACGGATTAGGAGGGTTTTTTTTTTTTTTTTTTCAGCCCAGGAAGAGAAGTTGACATTAGAATACCTTTAGACGTCACCCACTAATGTCAAACGTAACGCACCACAAAGTCAAGGGTCCAAAGTTCGAATCCTGGGTGATTTACAGTTGCGTCATTGTGTTTAGCGTATTGTATTACTTCACCATTTATTCTGGTGTGCAAGGAGCGACCTTACGTGAGACACGTGAGTTAACCTCTTTTTCACAAAGTACACCCTACAACTGCTCACTTTCAGGCGAACGAGGCTTTGGCGTCTGGACTTACAGCCAGTATCTTGCTGCTAGTTCATCTCTGTGCTGTCACCTTACAGCCTCGACTTAATCTCGTGTTGAATGTGTTTTACTTTGTTTAATAAGGAGTTAAGGCCAGGAGGAACAGTTTCAGTGGAAAGACCCTAAAATGCTCCTTGCCCGCGGCGAGCTGGAGGATGAGAGATCTGTGCGCTGGGTGGTTTTAGGAGAGGAAGAAAACTTAGCATTACGCTTATGGGAGTATTATTTTATATGTTCTAGTGGGAATGCCAAACTTCCGATGGCGTAGTAAAACACATGAGCAGAAAGAGGACATGTTGAAGATTTTATTTGTCGTCGGAAAAGTCGAAAACTCCTATTTGGTTTGCCATAACTTGAAGGTGAAGTTGCTACAGTTTTTTTTTCCTCCGTAACGATTGTATTGAATTCTGAAAATACTTATCGTAATTATCAAACATCATGATTAGCTTAAAAATCAACATGAGAAACTTCTTCCACTTGCAACGTGGGGAGAAATTCATACTCTCTTGTATAATCCGGGTTATTTTTAGTAGCGGTGCCCATTCCGACGGTATGCACACCTGGTACGAAACTGTCACTCTTCGCCTTAATCTACAAAATAAGTGCCAGGGCTCCCGGGTTCGAATCCCGGTCTGGGCATCACTCATCCTCATCTTGGCGCTTAACCAAACGTGGCAGAAAAGCTAAGTGAATCAATCAATCATTATTTGCATAGTCGTCTGTTGGGAGTGCATATTTTTTGTCATATTCTATGTTTTAAATATATCCTTTTAATGTGTTATTGTGATTAGTCCTTGGCACATAATTATCTAATCCACTTACAACCAGTTGTAAAAGGATTACTCGAGTGCTCGGCATTCAGTGTTCGTAAGCATGAAGGAATTAACAGTTAGTCAAACTAGTTTTTCCCCAAGTTGACCCGGCGTTCCTTTTCAATTCGCTAACAGGATAAATTTGTATGTGGGAAGATGCAGCGTCCTTCCCCGCCCTTCCTGCTGCCAACGTGACCGGACTCGTCTCGAAGGAGCCGGCCAGTGTTTGAATTGAGCTCCGGAGTACTCGTTCGACCAGCTTAATCTCCCCCTGTGTTCAATGGGCTCATTTCGGATGCACTGCACTCGCGCGTGACGTAAGCGCAGGGAGACATTTTGTGTTTTTTGTTGGGTTTTGAATGTGGAGTAGAGAACGGTATTTCTATGCAGTGTTGCCAGCAATATTAAATTTATCGGGATTGTTTCGAACGTATTGTCGTGACAGGCTATGTAAACAAATAGCGTTTTCTCATTTCAAAATGTATTTCTTGGATGTTTGTTTATATTATATTATTATTGGGATGCAAGGGGTGACTTTTGTGAAGACGCCAACCTCACTTCCACGTGCAGACTAACGAGGTCCTGGCGTCTGGATTTTCGATTAGCCAAACATGTCAGACAAGCGAGAAAAAAAATAAAACAAATCAATGTTGTTAATATTTTATTGGTGTTGGAAATGATTTAGCTATCCACTGTGATCTGGCAGATTGATACTATCTACTATGTATTTGTTTTATGACCGATTGATTTGGCTATTTTACGCAGCTTTTCTGCCACTTTTGGCTAATCACGACGATGAGGATGCATGGACGTCAGGAAGGGAGTGCAAGGGGGCCGTGTCCCTCCTAGAAAATGAAACTGTACCAAAAATTAACAAATTTCACACACAGTCACAGTAGTATATGTTAATTTTTTGTCTCGTTCGCTCCCCCTGGAAAAAAAAATATACCTTGCTTGTTCCTTCCTGCAAGGAATGATGAGATGAAATGGGGAAAGGGAGAAACACACATGGTCAGAACACAACACACGCCCCACAGAGGATCGTACTGTACTGTCTGTGAGTCCAGACGCCAGCGCCTCGTTAGTCTGCAAAATGCAATCCAGGGTGCACTGCATGGAGTGGTTGACATGTGGGTGTCTTTTCGGACAGTCACCCTTACACCTATGGCTTTCGAGACTAAAAGTCCACCGCTGTTGCTTTAAAGTAGTCCCCAAATGTCACTATGCTGGGCCAAGCCTGAAATTTGGGGCTCAGAAAGCCGAAGCTTACCATTCCTTTCGGCATTTCAGCCAAACATATTATATTTTTATGCCCCTACAACTGCAAGCAGAAAATATAATTGTAGTAGAAAGTGGATTACCAGATTAGAAAAAAATATATATAACTGAATAGTTTACGTCGCCGAAGGGTGGACGACATTCAATAAAACGCTGCTTTTCACCACTTCGCCCCATCTTACAAATTCTACCAACAACCGGAAAAAAAATCGACGAACTGAGAGAAGATATTGGCTTTCTCGACCAATTGGATTGTTTTAAAGGAAAGATTTTCTACCGTGCTTTAAATATTCTAGTAAATCGAGTAAACAATAGATTTCAGGGTATGAAACAAATTAAAGAAAACTTCACCTTTTTAGTTTTTAATCCGTACCGCCCTAACGGAACGCACCGAAAGGCAGTTAGTGGAACCCGCTACTAATTTAAGAAGAAACATGTCGAACATCAGCGAAGTTGCATAATTCCTTTTGAGAGAAAACTAAATTCTGGCTAGTTGCATTCCTGACGCATGCGCGGCTTATATGCTGTATTTGACCCTAGCTATGACGTCATCAGCTACGATTGATAGAAAATTGCTTGAGAAGCACAATAACATGATAGATTGAGGGAACTGGGCGAAAGCGATCGGGTTCGAAAACTGGACAAGAATTTAATTCCTTCAAAACACGCGGTAATGGGCATTTAACAATATCGTAATTTTTGTAGCAACGGTGTATTTTCATATGTATATTTTTTTTTATAGTTTGTCTGTTGTCTTAACCTTTCGTATCAGTTTTCACAGTAATTCAAATTACATGTATGTATGTATTTTCATATTTTTAAATGTAGGCGTGAATTAATATTTTAGAAAGAAATATTTTTTTAACGAGGGGGGCGCACAACTGAAAGTTACGGGGGGGGGGCGCAGAACGTGTTAGTTACGCTACTGTGTTACATACACGCACATGTTTTGAAATATTATAATCATCATTTATTTTTAACAGTAACCTCTGGGTGAAATTTAAGAAAATAACATATAAGGTTTCCCCCTTATTGTGGTTGCTAATTCTGTCGCCTTGTATTCAAGGGGTCTTAGGTCCGATTTCCGGTTAAATGTATCTGGCACAGTCATTGGGATCCCCTTTTATACTAAAGTTTCCTTATTTAATTTTTTTCTAGATATTTATTCATAGAGAACTGCTTCCTCACGTCTCTTCATGAATCCAAATAACATTGCCAAGGCGTGAACTTTTTCGATATCATCCTGGCAACACTGTTTGTAGGTGGCTGACCGGGTAAGACGAACGGTACCTGTATTTGTAGTAACGAGGAGTTGTATTCATAGACCCTGGTCACAGTTGCTACTCTGTTTCTTATGAACTGAGTGAATTGCTACACATCTAGTAGTACTACCAGTGAACTTGTTTCGAGTATCAGGAAACTCCCAGATGGCATCTAATACGAATCACCAATATACACCCGTGTGTACACTCACTCAAGGTGTGCAGGCAATGAAGATTGGTGCGGGGGGCCAGAGGAAGATCTTAATTTACACACTCACAAATATATTAATTATATTATATATATATATATATATATATATATATATATATATATATATATATATATATATAACTATATGTAACTATATATAAAGAGAAGGAATGAGAGGGAGAGATTGATTGATTGAATGAATTGCTTTATTTTACTTCGCTTCTTGTGCCACTTTTGGCTAATTTGCGAAGATCAGGATGAGTGATGATATGATGAAATTGATGAATGGACACTCACAAACATCCATGCCCAGGCCAGAATTCGAACCCGGGACCCCTTGCGTCGTAGCGCGATGTGCTAACCACTCTGCCACGGGGGACGGCGAGAATGAGAGAAAGAATGAGGGAGACAATAAGAGAATGGCAGTGGGCTGGACGTCCGGAAGGGGGGACTGGAAAATGATTGTCCACCTAAAAATTATATATTTCACATATAGTTTCATTTCAGTCACAGCTATTTGAATTACTTATTATAAATCTGAGGAAGAAACACGATAGTTTCAGACCGAAATAGTGTTTTTTGAAGGGCCATCACTATTATGGGGAAAAATGTGCCTACTTTACCCCCCTGGAAAACAATTATGTTGTTTGCCCCTCCCTGGAAAAAATCCTGCGAACGTCCATGGGAATGAGAGAGCAAGAGAATGGGAGAGAAAATTATGCCTGCCATCGTTCAAAGTGGTTATCACATCGCGCTAGGATACCAGGTGCCGCTGGCTCGAATTCCGGCCTGGCATGGGTGTTCTTTGTGAGTGTCCCTTCATCAGTTTCATCATATCAACACTCATTCTCATTCTCATCTTCGCGATTAGCCACAGGTGGTAGAAATGCGAAGTCAAATCAGTCAATCAATTAAATATAAAATCAACACTGGTATGTTTAATATAATGTATATTCAGCTAATATATATTTCCATGCAAATTGTTAGAAAGGAAATTTTATTTGGGATAATTTAGAATTGAGTATTAATAATAAATAAATAGTAACAATTAAATTATAGCTATGGTATTAAAATTATACCGTACTTAGGCTACAAGAAGTTGAACTCCATCTATTATTCCTGAATATATACAGCCATACATGTACGAAGCTTTTCTCTTCGTGTGTTTAACAGGGTGCAGTCCACGAGCGCACAACATCCAATGCTGCGTTGCCACATCTATGATTGTGTAATGGCTGGCCTGTGTAGAGGATCATTTAATTGCATAAAAAGTCAAATATCAAGAAGTATTACACATGTTTATTATAACAAAACTTTCATGAATACAATGAATTACTTTGTTAGGTTAGGAACCATCCGTAAATCGTTGCATCGGGGTATTCTGTAATCAACCTGAACGAAAGAATTTAACAGTTGACACAAAGTGGCAACATCGCCATGGATTTTGTGCGCTCGTGGTATACATTTTTAACCACAAGCGCATGCAGCCGTTTGTTTGTGCGCTCCCGGCTTACGGCCGTTTAACAAACCCCCACGTGCTAGCAAAGTGTCGCCATCTCGTCAGCCAATGACCGTTCGCTACATTTGATCGACTCACCTGCATGCACCAGCCTTGGGCCGCATTTTGCCAAATCCTCGATTTGTCACTTCGCTAGAGCTTGCGGCTTAGGTTGGAAGACTTTTTACACTATCTTACTCTCTCTTGTCACGGTCGGGTTGGGCCTCGGAATGTTCAATCGACCTCAGAGCTTGATCTGCCTCACTTTTGCGCCCTCGCATCTGGGTTTAGTGCTCGGCAAACAGATTGCGAGGCTTGCAAACGCCCCTCCTGCCCACGGGAGCGTTGAATTCAAATTGATACTTTGCATTTCTTGGGAGGCACGCATTACGCAACAAGTTTCGTTCTCCGTGTGTTAATAAGCAAATAAAGTGCCAAGTACATTATGTTAGGCGTTTATCTTGTTGAGAGTTCTTGTTGCGCGAGTTATGCATTTGGGCTAATTGCTAATTTTTTCATGTAACGTGATTATGATTAATTAGGGGAAACTCGGCTCTGCGAAAAGTTCTCGTTCCGTGTGAAAATTGTGATGCTGGAACTCGTTTGCACAGCGTGCCTTGAGCAACGTGCGGAAAGGGAGTAGAATTACTTTCATGTTTGTAAAAGTGTTCTTGAGCTGAGCGTTCCGGAGTCCCACAACGTAGGCCATGTGGCCGTATCGGGGAAGAGGGTAGGGGCTCTCTTGTTTTTGTGTAACCAATCGTTTTTGTTTTTCCACGTGTACCACGGTTGTTGTTTTTTTTTTTTTTTTTTTAGCGTAAGAAGAGGAGAAAGTTTCGACCCTCCTTCCGGAAATTAATATTGGTAACTTTATTAGAGCCGCAGTTGACTGTCGGTTCTGCTTATGTCTTCCACGTGGTAGACCCTGGTTCGATTCCCGGAGTGACTGATCGCCTTATCGCTACTAAAGCGGCTCTGGGTTTGGTTTGATTGATTCGTTATTTTGAACGGCTTTTCTGTCACTTTTGACTACTCGCCACGATGATGATGAGTGATGATAATGGCGTAGAAACAGTTACAAACACCATTCATATCCAGACCGGGATTCGAACCCAGGACCCGTAGCGCATTGTGTTAACCACTCCGCCACGGAGGTTGGCAAAACGGCTCTGGGTTTAACCCAGCAACCCTGGGGAATAAGGCGGCTGGATCGTTGTACCGATCACATCACCTCCAGAAACGTTACTTTGAATGTGAACCTCCCCAATGGCGTAGTGATAACGTCATCACCTTGTAATGAAGGAGGTCCAGGTTCGATACCAGATGTAGGTACTTCAAACTGTAGATCCAGATTCTCGCTTTCGCCTCTGAATAGATAGCGTAAACAAACTTTCACAGCATATAGACGTTATTAAGACGAACAACATTTGTTAATAAAGCTTTTTTTCCTGTGTGGCACCTCGTTTGTACCCTACGAACCCCTTTAAATTTTATTTTATCCTGAACATATCAAACCTGGCATCACAGGTTTACAATTGCCATTAGGTTGACTTTTTAATAAACTAAATATACCCACTGGTCACATGTATAAAGTATATTTGAGGTAGGCTGTTGTTCAAAGTATCACACCAACCTCTAGAACGAGAGTCACGAACAGCAAGTCTCGTGTCTCGTTTCGGCACCATCTCCAAGCCCGAGCGATTTTCTTGACTTCCCTGTTTCGAGATGCTTGTGCTGGCGTTCCCCCTGCTGCAGCACCGCCATATCATAACTTGGCGCATTAATTCTTGGAATGGTATTATTGATTGTAGCAGCGCGTTACAGTCACGATCAGAGTGAACCAAGGTCTCCAGAGATCGTAAGCGAAGATTTGCCTCAAATCTCTGTAAGTTCCAGTTTTAATTAACACCACCCATTTACACTTTTTTATATGCATAATTTCACATGTAATAGTTGAAATTCACAGCATCTAATTACCGTGGGATGAGGTTTCGGCAATTAGAAATTTGTTCCAAAAAGCGTCAAGGCTGCCGTTACGAAACGAGGTCCCGTGCGAACTACTATATCCGCGAGGCTCTTATATTTTGGAAAGTGGAAATGTGGACAACTTCCATTCCTCGTAAAAAATCTACACTTAAACAACGTATTATTAATATTGCGTAATTTGCACATTGTGTGCTCTATAACAAAAATACACATACAAATGGCTGACCAGTGTTCGAACCTGCGACCTCTGCCTTAGTGGCGCGTGGCTCTAACCACCACGCTAGTAACTTCATTTCTGTATGTGTTTAAAATTTTACGTGTCGCGATCTTCTTGGCCAAGTGGTGAGCGTGCTATGACAGGTTCGACATACCGACCTGGGTATGTGTGTTCTTTGTGTCTTTTCATCAATTCCATCATATCACTCATTCCCATCGTCGCGATTAGCCAAGAGTTGCAGAAAAGCGACGTAAAGTAAACTAAATCAATCAATTTTATATCTCTTTCCTTCCACTTTTAACTAATTGCGACGAAGGGGATGACTGGTAATAAAATGACTGAAAAGAATACTCACAATAAGACACACTGACTGGAACCCGGGACCTCCGGTAGCGAGGTCGAAAATTACCGCCGAACGCCCTCGACGACCGAAGAGCAACTTGTCACAAGTGTGACATACACTAGCGCAGACTAATTCGGGTTCTTTCCTGAAAACTGCGAATTCCAAAAGTTTGAAAGGGTGGCCAGAGAGAGGTAAACTAGTGTCCAGCTGATGGGAAATTTGCTAGACTAGACTCTAGACGGAATATTTGTACACCATTATTGTGGCCCGTAATATTCTAGTGTTGAAAAGGCCGGCCCCGTGGCGGAGTGGTTAGCACATCGCGCTACAACGCCAGGGGTCCCGGGTTCGAATCCTGGCCTGGGCATGGATTTTTGTGAGTGTCCATTCATCATATCATCACTCATCCCCATCTTCGCAAATTAGCCAAAAGTGGCACAAAAGCGAAGTAAAATAAAGCAAATCAATCATTCAATCTAGTGTTGAAATTGTACAGAGACCTGCCGGAATGCAAGTGCCCAGTGTTGACAATCTTTGAAGATATAAAGTATGCCTCGTCGGAGCGTTTGAGACTTCCTGTTTCGTTGCTTCTCAACAGTAACAGAAAACCAGTGACATAGGTACGTAGTTTGCCTGAAGCTTATATGAGATAAGAAAAGAGCTCTTTGTCCTTACACAGTCGCGTCATGTTTGGAATATCTTCACTTGATATAATGTCCATCCAGTGTGTGAAAGGTAGTGTCGACAGCGATATCAGGGTTGCCAGTCGAAGCGTGAGTTCTTGGCATTTTCGAACGGATTATGTATTGTTATTCACTAACAGCACTGATGCCCACAATTCACTAGAAACTGAAGAGAACGTCGTTCCTTTGTTTTCACTAAACGGTAATTAACACTTCATGAAATAAGCATAGTTAAGACGACAGTCGTCTTAGAAGACTAGTGAAGTAAACACCTTAGTTGTGACGATACTTGTTCTTCTAGTGCAAAACGTTCTTGAAAAGGTAAATGCTCTTTCTACCTTTATCACAGTGGAACTCCGAAAAGAAGTCTCTAGCATACACGGTCAATGATTCATAGGTGCCGGGATCGAATTCAGGCATGGGTATTCTTTGTGAGTGTCCCTTCATCAATTTCGTATCATCAACCATCCTCATTGCGATTAACTTAAAGTAGCAGAAAAGCAAAGTAAAATGAACGAAATCTGACTGTTACAAGCTTGGTATGATTTCATGGAACTGGTAGTAACTTTTTGTGGTAGCTTGTGGCAACAGTGTGCGGTATGGAAACTTACCCTGGAAGATGAGAAATCACAAGTTTGTTTTGATTCTATGGTTTCGCCGTGCAAGGTCATTTGCATCGGTAGCGTGTGAGACTGATGGAAGCGGATGAATCTTCCATCCCCACAGCCTCTGGAAGAGCTGAGTCACCCGTTTCCCTTCCCGGCCCAGTTACGCTTGTGCCACGCTCTGCGCGTTACCCCTGCCGCGTATGCAACCATCTCAGCCGCTGGGAGCTGTTGAACTCAATTCCCCAAGTGGTCAGACCAGTCGTCGACCGACAGCGAAGCAGAGTACGTGCCGCGAGATCTTTGATGCGTTCACAATCGGGGATGCGCCGGAACCATCATCAAGCGGACGGCTATCATTGATCCTTTGGTGGTCGCCATTGTGGTGGTGGTGGCGGCCCTGATTGCGTATTGTGCGTTACTTGCCGTCAACAGGATGCCGGCGTTGGAGTACATCCAGTTCGGGAAGAGGAGCAGCCAGAAACCGGAGGCTCCCAAGAGAAGAACGTCGCTGAGTTTCTTGTGGAAGACCCGGCGAGTCCCCAGGGAAGGGGGCGGGAAGATCCAGGATGCTTACCACCGCCCGCCACCACCACCCCCTCCACCCCCGAGCGAGTATCGCCCCTTGCCCAGGCCCCCAGAAGGTCCTCCCGTGGACGTCGCTCCGCCGTTGCCTCCAAAGACCAGAAGCCACCTGCCGCGGTTGACCAAGAGGAACCGAAACGGTCGGTCGGCGAAGATGGCACCACCGGAACCAAAGGCGCGTGCACCAGTGGATTCCCTGATCGATTTCTACGAGCACGGCACCAAGAAGGTACCAGAGGCCACCAGCAACGGAAAGGTCCATCCCGAAGACGTGGAGCAGGTCAGGGAGATGCCGTGTGTCTTGGTGGACGTGGACTGGCTTCGCAACCCCTGTTCTTTCGAGGATGGGGCGTTCCCGGGGGCGCCTTCCCCGGAATCCCGGGGGAGAGACTGCGAGAGAGTGGATCTCGACGACAGGTGCGGTCGCCGCCAGGAGGACGTTACCATCGAATCGGACGCTGGAGGTATTGGCGTCGTTTGCGCCAACACAGGACGTCGGATTTCAAAGCAGCGATACCGCACGGAGTTAGAAGTAAGTTGCAACAGTACTTTTCGTCATTCGTCGTTATTAATAGACAAAACAAGATATCCTCCATTTGTGTTTTCATTTCCCATTTTGAATAATGGGGGGAAAGGAAGTGACGACGTCGACGGAGGATATCTTGATTCCCTACATAATCCACTCATCTTAGAGAATTAAGCAAGCCTGATCATGGTTATTATTTGTGAGCATCATTGCGTAATTCCCTAAGGTTTTTATTTGATTTTTGTTATTTAACGTCGATTTCTTCCACTTGTGGCTAATCGCGACGTTGAGGATCAGTGATGTGATGAAATTCATCAAGGGGCACTCGAAAAACCACTCATGCCCACCGGTGTTGTACGCGTTGTTCTAACCTCTTCGTCAAGGAGGTTAGCTAATTAATTCCCCAAGATGAGTGCTTTATATAGCGGAGTGTGTATTCGGAAGGTTGTAGGTTCAAATCTGGAGGTTGCTCATCCAGACTGACATGTTCCATTTTTTTTTTAAGTCTAGATATTTCTCTCTTTCGAAGTGATATTTCCTCAAGGCATTCAAATCCCAACTTCTGTTCCAAGTTGTACGTTCTGGAATCTGCATTCTTGCAGGGTAACAAGACTCTGGCGCCTTGACCCAAATTATCGTAATAATTCTTCCGTAGCTTTGTGTCATGTCTTTTCCACCTGTTCGTTAAGCGTTCTATCTTACCCGGAGCTTTTAGCAACAGCGTAGGGATTTTAGTTTTAATTTGTTCCCCTGATCCCACCCCACCCCGCCCCTTCCCGTGACGAAAACAGGTCTTTTGAGGAATAAATCCTGTCAAGTGTATTTTCGTGGGGCGATGATTGAGCGTATCGTGTCGTGTGCTGGCTTTCGTGACTGGAGTTCGCCACTGTTCAAGTAGATTACCGATGCTGGGTCAACACCGGAGTCGAATCCGGGACTGCGAATCAAAGGCTAGAGTTCTACCCATTAGGTTCGTCCATAATTGACGTGTATCAAGTCTGTTTTTTACAAGTGTCCACGTATTAGGAGAAGGGTGCAAACAGTCTCTGAGTTGACGCAGTTTTAATAATAAATTTATCAACACGAATGCTGGTAAGGGTTGTGTAATTAAGGCCGCGGACGTTCCTTCACGTTTTCCTTCTTCTTTTCTTTTATAACGTCCTTTTATAATGATTGGCCTAAGCTACTTTAATTTAATCGGCCTCCATGACGCAGTGGTTAGCGCGCGCTACGACGCCAGGGGTCCCGGGTTCGAATCCCGGCTTGGGCATGGGTGTTCTTCGTGAGTGTCCCTTCATCAATTACATCACATCATCACTCATTCTCATCTTCTCGATTAGCCAAAAGAGGCAGAAATGCGAAGTAAAAGAAACCAAATCAATCAATCATAACCGCATGAATGAGTAAACCAGGGCCGCCTCTGTTATATTAGCAAATCCTGTTTTACATTTTAAATTTTGACAAGAGAAAGGCCACTGAACTAAAAGCCTGGAAGTAAAAGTATCGACATCTGAAACCAAGAAGAAATCATTTCCCCTATCAGAATCAATAATCCGTCTTTCCTTTGACAGCATCAGATTTGCAATCTCCGCTTTCACAGATGTTACGTGTAGGAGGCGGATTTTTTTTGCTCTATTTGCCTAATTGTTCTGAGCATAAGAAAATGTTAACAGGGTGTGTTTTTGTTGCTCTGATATAGGTGGCTCTTTTTGTTACACTTATTACACTTTGTGCCTATAAATATATTTTCGTTCACCACATTTTCAAAATGGAAGGTTTGGAGGGAAGGCTATATGTTGCTCCTTCATGATCCTCCTTTCGTATACAAAGCCTCTGTGCTGTGTAGCACTGGTCTGAATCCACTGCAAATGTAAGGAGTTTCTTTCAAATCAAGGTGTACTGATAACGTCGATGCCTTGTGATCAAGGGATTCCGGATTCGACATCCGGTGAAGGCACATGGTGGTTCGGATCCGGCTTTAAATTGTAGATACAGTCCAAATCAGCTTATCTATGAATACAGTGGATTTAAAGACACAACTATAAAAAACAAGATGCTTGATTTCTCAGTTTTCAAGATAAATATGGATTGGATTTTTTCTTCAGTTTTTTTTTCCTATTCTTCTACCATGCTTGTTTTAGTTCGGTATGCCATTTGATCAGGCGCATCTCTAATTTGTGACCATGGGCGTCGCCAGGAATTTTTGTAGGGGCTGTAAAATTTGCTATTATCTTTCTATGGAGATTTCTACTTTGTACATCAGATGAGTGGATATCCGGAATACCATTTATTTATTTATTTCGTCTTCTTTTACATGGCGAAGTTAAGGCTGTGGAGCCTTTTCTTCCACTTGACCATGTTTACAAAAAAAATGAATATGAAATAATTAAAATATTGAATAAAAGGAAGAAAAAATTATATAAAAATTACAGAGAAATAAAAAATACAAAGAAAAATTACATATAAGAATGGTAATCTAACCTATACGGGCACACACACTCACAATCACATACATATTTTTGCCCTTACACACGTACAAGCATATACATAACACTACACTTACTTAAGCACAGTCCAATATTACACATACTTAAAACACAGTCCAAAACGGTATACTTTGACGATAATTCATCTTAACTATTACGCTAAATCATTTTTGTGCCTTATGTCCTTCTATCATTCTCTGCACCCGCCATATTATTAGGGAAATCAAACATTTAATTTTCATTGTATAATAACGAGATGACATGTGAAATGCATAGTTCTTCTGTTTAGTTATTAATATTGGACACATGGTGTTGAAGAAAAATATTTGGAAGGGTAGAATTTTATTAATTTTTTGGAATTTTTAAAATGGGTCCGTTTATTTCTAAAATATTATTTTTTAATCCGAGCCAGTACTTTTTGTCCTTTGTTTATTCTGTTGAAATAGTCATGTACTGAAGTTTATTTTTTATAATTCTCTAAATGTTAGTGACAATGGTTCTACGTTAGCATTTAGTGTTAATTGGATATTATCCATTGTCTAGTGCTTTTAATTATACTTATTCTAACACTACGGTTCGAGAGAGCACTTCTTCTGTCGTCTTCTGATAAACAAATTTCTTTTCTCTGTGTTTGGGATCGAACCCACGACAGACCTGTGATTTTATTGTAAATATTTGTGTAGTATTAAATAACAAAATTGGAAACTGAGCACAATCAAAGCAGCAGCTTTCATAGCAATGTCCGAAAACCCTATACGTCATCCCAGTGTAGAATTCAAACAAATAGGTGTTCTCTTCTCAGAAAATAGAAATAGTAGCATAAATGGAGGAAAAATTAGTAGATTAGCGCAGCAGATTTGTAGTAAAATAACAGGTTTGTTGTAGGTTCGATCCCCACTATCAGCAAAAAATAAGTTTTATTCGCCAAAAACGCGAGAAGAGGTGTTCTCTCAAAACGTAGTGTTAGGATAAGTGTAGTTACTCTCAAGGAATACCCATGCCCATTAAATAGAAACCGGACCACTGCCGTCGTAGTGATTTGTGCTAACCACTCCGCCACGGAGGACGGCTGCTTAACTTTTCAGTATTTTTTCTTATTTCAAATCAATGATCCAAATTTTTTAGGGAGGAGGTTGACCATCCATGGTGTTTACCAGTCCGGAAAAGTCAGAGAAATTTACTCCTTTTCTGGAAAAAGTATATGGTTTTGTAGCAGTACAGTAAAAAGCTGATTTTGAAAAAGGAATAAGTACAATAATTTTTTAAAATTTGTTCTGGGCAAACTACATTTCACTTTAATGTGCTGAGTATTACTGGTAGTCAGAGCAGAAATTTTATATTAAATTCTGTGGGGAAAGGGTTCATGTTTTGAATCTTTCTCTATCATGTAGAAATCAACTACAATAACTGGTTATTCATACATACCACTTTCTTCTTGCAATTTATTGGGAGTGTTTGGTAGATGGTTATCTATAGTCATATATGACAAAATTGTATTATAATTATGCGTTATTTGCACTATAATTGTTATGAATTTTCAGAAAAAAAAATCCTTGTTAATATTGGTAAATACATTTCAAGTATTACATAAACTCACCCCTGATACTTACTGGCTCCCTCCCCTTGTCCAACAGTGTTAAGTTTCTCTTCACATTATTACCTTTTCATGTGAAGTTAAAATACAAAAATGAGTATGAGTGCTTAGCTAAAATACAGTCAACTTCTAAACCTGTTCATGTACCCTAACTGAACTAATGATTTGGTCGGAAAAATTTTCGTTATTGGGCTGGAAAACCTGGAAAGATCAGAGAATTTTGTTTTTACGAAAGTGTAGACACCCTGCCGTCCTATCCATTCCTTCTCTTGCGACGCACATGTTCGTGACCCAGAAGGACGGATGCGACCTTTCGACAATAAGGCTGTCAGAACACAAGCTTTAGAGGCATCTTTCCTCGCAGTGCATGTTGTAAAATTGCATCTCTTTGTAGGGCGACTGCACATTGTAGATCTACGGTACTTTTACGCCGCATCGAAAATTGCTGCATTGTGCGACCATTCTCCCACATCATAAAATTTGCAGTTGTTTTCGTCGCACGTGCTGTTGTACTTCTCTTGGTGGGAATTGAAGCAGCGTTGCCATAATATGAGGGCATAATTTCCCTTTGCAATGGGCAAAATTTCATTCCCCCCCCCCCCCCCCCGTTTTCCCGTTAATATAAGAATAATAATATTAAGTAGTATCAGTAGCAGCAGGGGTACTATTTTCGTTGGCCCGTGTTTCATACATGAAAAATGTTTTAAAAATTAATCCCACGGGTCAGATGTCTCATGTTCTAACCCTGGTCAGGCATGACTGTACAATTGCCTTTGTTTCATTGCCCATTTCATAAATTCATCATTCATCCTTATAGTTGCTATCAACCGAAGCTGTAGAAAAGTGACGTATACCTTATACTCAAATGAAGAGTAATTCGAAAAATAATGGATATGAAATTGTAGTTTAATATCTGTACTATTGGTACTATTGCTTAATCAGATGACTTCAAAAAGTTCGGTAATTTTCGCATAATTTCCCGTTTGGATAAAAATTCGGCTCAAACTTCCCCCAAAAGGGAAATTTCACTTCATGTGGCAACACTATACGAAAGAAAGCCAACATTCGAATCTGCCTGCAGCCAGAACAAGGAGGGGCCGGCTTAACATCTCCGACAGTCATTTTTTTTTCTTCTCATTGTCTTTCGGAGACGTGAGGCAATCAAGTTATCCGTCTGGGGATCCACCTACCTGCAACGTGGTTATTACGCTCGGGAAGAGGTACGCGAAACAACTTGTGAGCCGAGCAAAACCCACATCGCTATGACCCACAGAGAGAGAGGCACTCACTAAAAGGTTATGGGGACAACGGAGGAATTTTGGTCCGGTTCTACAAGCCTTACGTTGGCACGGTATGTTTGTTCCTTGTGGCCTACCCCACCTTAACCAAAATCTTTAGAACTGACTTTTGTGGGAGTTCGATTCAGTAAAATGAACTATTCTTGGTCCGCTGACAGAACGGAGTCGGTGTAAACAACTAAACGTGCCAGCTGACCTCCGTGATGGAGTGATTAGCACAGAGCGCACCAGGGGTCCCGGATTCGAATCCAGGCCTTGCCATTGGTGTACTTTTGAAGTGTCCCTTCATCATTGTCATCATATCACTCATCCTCGTCGTCGCGATTAGCCAAACGTGGTAGAAAAGCGAAGCAAAATGAACCAAATTAATCAATCAATTAGTATGGGAGGGTGTTTACTTCTTGATTACGAATTGATCTTCGCCATATTATTTTTAATAAGGACCAATTTATTTTAATTTGTGAGATCTGCTAAATCTTGTGTTCTTAAGAGAGGTATGGGTGAACGATACGAACATCATATATATGTACACAGTGCATAAATAATAGCAAAATTTCCCTTTCGCATGTTTTTTCATTCATCTTAGAAACATTTTAAGTTTGCTATAGTCTATATCATCATCATTATTAGTTGTCCCATAAAAAGCATCAATTCTCAGAAATCCTGGGAGTGATTGAATGAATAACAAAAAATGAAGATTGTCGATATTAACTTCTACACCTTAGGAAGATATAAAAAATATTTTAAAAATAATAAATGTTGCATAAATCCAAGGCATTAATTGTTCCCATGTCAAATTTAACTTATTACGCTCTCTTCATGGGTATACTTTACGTGACTAGAGAAGAGGAAATATATTTCATACTTGAGAGAATTTAATACATGAAGTTAGGATCTTCAAATTTCCGTGCAATTTTGATATTTTTCATAGAATTTCTCGTCTTGCCTGCGCTTGAAATTGAAAATCCTAACCAAGGGCATGTTTTGTCTAACCCTTAGGGTGGGAGGGGGCTAACTGGGTGGGGCTACTCCTTTGGTTTAACGTGGTGACAATAGACAGCTGGGGGATACCATCCCCCCTCACGTGAACACTGCTTAACTAACAACGTTGATACGAATAGCCTTATGTTCTGATACACCCATCGTATTTTTACTATATAATCAATTGTTTGGTGTGGATTCCACTTTAAACTGTAAGTCCAGTGCCTAGCCTATCTGTGCATGAAGTGGACTTAAAACACTAACTCAGACAAACAAACAAACAAATTGTCTGTTGTATTAGCTCCTGAGATATCGTTGTAGACGTGGACAAACTTTATTTGCAAATCGTTATTCAACGAATGGACATAACGTGGTGGTTGTCTGTTATTCTTTTGACGAAGCGACAAAAAATAAACCTCCTGGAGGAAGTTTGGTCAAGGTCTCTCTCCCTTTTTTTCATTATTTTAATGAAATATGTCAGTACGCGTGACAGGCCGGGACAAAAAATTATATGAGAGGATAGTTGCAAGCCGGACGGCCTGCTCTAGAAATGCAAACATATGTTGTCAAGGTCTCTAGGTCATGTTCTAGGCCTCTGCCGTTACGAGTATAGAAAGGAATGCCGTCCCATGATTTTTGAATGAATAATTTGAAGCTGTACGCGCGGCGGAGAAAACCGCATGCACATAGTCGTGTGTACTAATACATGATTACATACGGGGATGGTACGGAGACCGAGATAGGCTTGTGCAAATCGAGACGAGACAGACTTGTGTAAAATCGAAACGAGACCTATAGACTTACAAGGAGAAGACACGACTTTGGACCGTACTTTGTATAATGGTAGGGTACACTTTAGGTATTGATATGACAAGGTACAAGCCCACACTAACCAACCATTTCTTAGAAGAAAGTGCTTTCGAGTTTCGAAGCTTTTCACACGAAGATATTGTTCGATTGCCAAGCAGTACGGTTGTAGCGTGCCAGTTTCCAGCGTCGAAGGTTCTGTGTTCCATCCAATTCGAGTGCCCCTCCTTTTGGTATTAACTCGAGCAACTATTGCATTTTATTTAATAATTTATTTATTTAATTTTTTTGGGTAAAACTCTTTTTAAAATTCCTTTTTTCCAATTTTATTCATGAAAATGAATTTTCACGATACCTTTTTCTCATCATTTTACAAACATTTGCATATTAAATTATCCATGTTATATTCGACAACAAATTATGTATAGCGTGAAGTATACATTTTTTTGTAGAAAATTATCAAGAAACAAAACACAATTCATGCTTTTGTTTACATTTTTATTTTGTACAAGAACCAGAGTGGACATTATCGTAAAATCATGGAGAACAAAATGTTTCTCGACAATTCGCACCGCATATATAAAAAATACAATCGCCGTGGTGATTAGCCTTAGAGAGGCAGAAAAGCGACGTAAAATAACATCAATACAAGAATCAAAGTGGAACTGCGAGTGTTTACCTCAAAATTTAGGGCTCTTGACGACGGACTGACCTTGCCCGCAGCCTCTCCAGAGGAGGCTAATTTTCTCCAGTCAAAAAAAAAAACGCAGCAGAACTAGTTTTTCATCTCGCCGACACACGAGCAACGTTCTCCGCCAATCACGGGAGCGGCAGCATCCGCACAGCGTCCAGGAGAAAACAGAAAAAGAAAAAAATCGGGCTTCACAAAAGGATCAGATGATGAGATGAGATGATCGTTATCGAGGCAGAAAGTTGAAAAGATGGAAAGTCAACCAGCAGATGGCAGGGAAAGTTCAAAACCCCTTGAGCTTTCTAACGAGTTGTTTTCACTGATTCCGACCCGGGCAGTTTATTCCTTATTTAATGTGAAATCCTTTCGCTGATCATTGTGTCCACTATATCATGAACACCGTAAGCTAACATTTTACCCGTTTGATCTCCCCCGATAGCGTAATGGTTAATGTTGTCGCCTTGAAGTTCATGATTCCAGTTGCGATATCTGATCAGGACACATTTTGGTGGTTCATATATAACCTAGATATAAAGCACTATTTTCCCTTCCTTTCCCGTGTACAGTGATCGGCAATAAAATGTTGCCTGCAAGGTGTTGTGTGTGTTGCCTAACTCGACGGCGATAAGTGAATTTTAATAGCACATTTTCTGTGATAAGTTCTGCCAACGCCTTAGAATTAAGCAACACACACTACTCCTTGCAGAGAAGCGAGTAGTTCAGGATCTAGGTGTCCAATTTTTTGTGTGTGTGACTGTACAATCCGTCCTGATCATCGAGCATAATTTTATGTAGGCCTTAGAAATCAATTCGAAGCCTTCAGAGTGTAGAAGAGAAAGGGGTGGGGAGGGCAGATTCGGAGTATCAAGGAACATATTGGACGAGACTTGAATGTTGTTTTTTTCCGCAAGAATCAAAGTTAGTGCCACAACTATACATAACAATAATTTATACTTTTTATATATATTATTTTCTTACTTCTTTTTTAGATTTCAGCAAATTTTGATGCATCGCTTTTTAAAGGCAAAATACGTGTCAAGATTGCGTTCAATATCTGAAGGTATAACCGACCTTAGTTTCTCAAATACCTTCTGGGGATATTATTTTTAAGCATTGGTATGTTTTTGTGACAAATAATTATGATTATTCTATAAGCAGCAATCAAGCCATATTGTAAAAATCTAGGGTGATAGGAGGATGAGGAGAATTCCTCCTCTAGTTGCTAATTTTTGGCTATTAGGGGGCAAGTTATTAAATATCTTGATGCTTCAGTAGTAGTTCCTGGAAATTTTTCAAATCGCATCCTGTGTGTGTGTCTGTAGATTTTTGAAGAAGAAAAAAATCGGTAAATTTGTTGTGGACAAACTATACTTTACTTTAATATACTGAGTATTACCGGAAGTTACAGTAGAAATTGTGTATTAAATATCCTAGTGAAAGGTGTCATGTTTTGACCTATTTTCATCTAGAAATCTACTACAGTAAGTGGCTATTGGCATTTCCCACTTTCTTGTTGCAGTTTTTGAGGTTGTATTTGGTAGATATTAGAATTAATACAGATACTATTAAGACTACTAAATTTTACTATAATTATGTATTTTTTATGCTATAATTATTACTTTTTTATATATACAGAGTGTCATTTTAATGGCGTCCACGGACCACAGATTCGTATAGAGGACATCAAAACAAACAACTTTTCTCAGTAACATTTTTCTCGGTGCGTTGATTCGACGCTACAGCCGTTCAAAAAAGACAGTTTTGCCGCCTGGATGCTGGCAACCCAACACAGCATTTGATCGTATCTGTGACGTAATTTCCTGCGGCGAAACAGCGCACGGCAGGATTGCATGGAACACACAAATTTTGTGAAAAATTACAAACTATCAGCCACATTATTACCTGTAAACGCGTCCAGTACACCGAACATCATAGCCTACCAGCCAGAAGGGGGAAAGTGAACCAACGGTATGAGAAATGGTAAAAAACGTATTCAAAATGAAGTGTCAATATCGGATTTTATCTCAGCCTACATGTCAAATATCAACAACAATATATTTTATTGGACTTGCAGCTTACATGTGGCTGTTTACACCCAGCTACATGTCAAATATTTGCAAATTTCGTTACAAGATTGATATCTACAGGTTTGTGTCCAGATGCCTTGTGGTACGTTTGTGCTGATAACGGAAGTATCCGAGGTTCACGTTGTTACGTTACGGCTAAAACCACGTACAACCACAGTAAGAATCTAATGATGAATCAGTAGCGAATATACTGCCCTGTTCACAGTTGCAAAGTATTACATGTGTATCCGGTTCATAGATAAACACAGTCGTCGGAGAGCTTGTTTTACTACTACTTATATCCCTGTATTTTCAACCATTTTTGTCACTTGCCTCGTAATGCCCTGAATATACATTATATTATGTGTTGCTTACCTTTCGAATTTTGAGTTCTTTCATTTCTATTTTGTCATCTGTTCAGTGTGCCACAGACAACTAGTATCAGAAGGACGAAGTGGATAGACTAAATTGTAGATGCAAACTTAGTAACTAGATTTGCAAATATTTGCCATGCAAGCTGAGACAAAATTCGATATGACCTCTTCCACTTGAATTCTATTTTCTTTCTATCATTTTTCGTATCGTTTGTTTACTTCCTGTTACGTTACAGAACGTGTTTTCTCGTTTCGTTTTATGGTTCATAATGTGGCTGATTGTAGCTATGTCATTTTTCACAGAATATGTGTGTTCCTGGCAAACCTGGAACACGTCGCTTCACGACGGGATATGACGTCACAAATGCAATCAAATGATGTGTGTGGTTGCCAGCATTCAGGCGGCAAAACTCTTTTTTTAAAATTTTTTAACAACTGTAGCACCGAAATGATGCACCAACAAGAAACATGTTACTGAGAAAAGTTGTTTGTTTTTATGTCCTCTATACGTTTCCGTGGCCGTGGGCGCCATTAAAATGACACCCTATATAAAGAGATTTCTTTGGCAACCGTAAGTCAATCCTGCTGTTATCACTCTATCATGTGAAGTCAGTATTCTAAAAGAGTTGGTTAATTGGGATTCTCGGTGTGCTGCTAGCTAATATCAATTGCCCTAATGGCTTTAGCGTGGAAAAATTTGGTTGGTTCTTGGTCTGGAAAAGTTACGAAATTGTAGACGTCCTGGTAATTCTTGTTTGTTGTTTGTATACGTTTTATTGTTCGTGTTAACATGAAGTGTGTGTTTCTCGTTGCAGATATTCTTCCGGTCGGGAGTTCTTGCTCAGCTGGAGTCCCAGCGAGATGAGAAGCTTCAGGATCGGGTCATCAGGCTGCAGGCGAGGTGTCGAGGGTATCTAGCCAGGAAGAAGCTGGCGAAATTGAAGGTATATAACATCTTATTTAGTCGGAGCCATAAACTACACTGTTGTATCGGGAATCTGTGGAGCAACATCGCGCATAACGGCAGAGAAGGGGAGGAAGCAAGTGGGCGGAGCAAAGCAGTGCAAACGGTTGGTAGCTGCAGCCGCGTTTTCCCCTTACTTCCCCTCTCACTGTTCATTAGTCGAGCCCTCTCGAATCCTACTTGCGCAGACGACTTGTTTCCGTTTGCTTGCTCCAGAGGTTCTCGGGACAGAGGGTAGTGCAGAGTTTTTATTTGAAGTGTTTTTAAAAATGTGGGCTGCGAATAGATTCTACCATTACGCAACTATAGCTGGGTGTGTCAGTATCTACACTATGTTACAGTATGTGGTATCTTATATGCATCAAAATGTGCGTGTATAAACACTCCTGCAATTCCTATGTTGCTCTTGTTCAGTGGTGCTTCAGTATTTTATTGCCAAATTGAGAACACAATCTTTAAACATGCAACAGTACTGGGAGTTGTTGGTACCAGTTTTCTCAGCTTCGAACACAGAGTTGAATTGTATAGATGAATTGCACATTTGGGTCATTCCATGTCAAATCATCCAGACCATGCCACTCACCATCTCCGATTTTGATGAACTTCTGTATACTTTTAGAACTTTTGATTCTGACATTCCAAAAATGGCAATTTTATTGAGATTGGTCAAGGGGTTCAGAAGTTACCCGCTCTTCAAAATCTCCATATACGCTCCACTTTGAATGACACGCATTAGGTTATAAATGATTATATCTTCCCTCAGATTTGCCTTAGAACCTTCAATTGTTTCTTGTTTTGTTCAGAATGGTGTAAGCTTTCGTTTAAATAAGGTTTCAGATTAGTGTAACAATGACCATGTCTTTTTATGAATAGTTTTATGTTTTTATATATAAAAACAAATTACTAACTTCAACATGTAATTTCATGCATTGTTCCTTCTTCAATTTCCCCCGAATTTTATATGTAGGTAGCTCAAAGTGGGTACTAATGTCTGCGATGGGCAGTTAAGAGACAGGATGTTTTATATCTGAGCTCAACCCATTGTACTCGCAACCGCGCGGTACATAATTTCAGCGCCACATTCTAACACAGGTGGCCCAAAATGGAGGGAGGTTTCTTCAAGATTAGTGCCAAGAAAGAAGAAGAAAAGAAAAGGGTTACGGGTCCTTTCCCATTCAAAAACGCGCAGCGAAATTCCTGCGAACGCTGCTTGTCAGTTCAGCGAATACAAATTGAGAGAGCTAAGGTTATTCCCTCCATCTGCAGCCCCCCCCCCCCCCCCGCCAACGTTGGCGTTTATGGCAAGATTCCAAAATGTAAACCGACTTCCTCATTGACTGCCTCCGTATCCATCACAGCAAAATTTATTTTCATGCGGCGTTGATGCGTGCGACCTTCCATTCATACGTTGCGCTTACCAGAAGTTTTGCTTACTGTCCGTTGACCTCCTCGTCGACTGCATTCGGACATGTGTGGCACGTGTATATTGATAAGATATGTATCGATATACACATTGGCGGATCTATAATTTTGTTCTTGGAAGGGACACAGAATATGTTGCAAGCTTACAAGACGTGTTGTCCCAACAACTACATTGACCAGCATCAATCTTAATTGCACTTGCACTTACACATCATATAATGCACTAAAACACAATGCACTACTAATTACTTCACAGTATACATACTAATCAATTCAATTTTGCATTATCTTTATTGTATTATCATGATCATTATGTTGTTTTTTCTTTTTTCTTTTTATTAATTCATTGAGATGGGTTGGTTGAAAGAATGGCCCATGAGGCCGAAACACGCCTGCTTAAATAGAGACCGTTCTATTATATTCTACAATGTTCATATACGTATTTCTAGATATGAAAAAGCCTGATATATGTGTATGTGTGCTTGTGTGTGGGGGGAGGGTAATATTCAAATCAAAATACTTGCATGTGTTCGTTTTAAGCCCAGTTTGTGATCATATAAACCAACCTGGACTGAACCTTCAAAGTAGCCGAACCATTGTACAATGTACTTCCACCAGGAAACGAATCCAGGACTCTTTGATCATAATAATACAATTGGTAGTTTTTTTTTTTTTTTTGGTGAAATGGAAGTAGTTCTACAATATTTATATTGACGGTGATTTTCTGAAAAATATATGAGTTTGACATTTACTTAGTCTCAAACGTAACATCTTCCATTTAGATTATAACTATTATTACGGAGTTTTCCAGCACCGTAAAAATCAACATTAAATTATTTTTAACGACAAAAGGAAATAAATACCCGACCCTGTGGCCGAGTGGTTAGCACATCGCGCTGCGACGCCAAGGGTCCCGGGTTCGAATCCCGGTCGGGTATGGTTGTTTGTGAATGTCCATTCATCAATTTCATCATTTCATCACTCATCCCCATCTTCGCAAATTAGCCAAGAGGCACAAAACGCGAAGTAAAATAAACTAAATCAATCAATCAATCAATCAAAAGGAAATAAATATACATTTGATTTATTTTGTGATGAAACGCACATCGTATCCCCTCATAGTAAACTGCATACCTACACTTTAAAAAGTATGGAGCTGAGTTGTCACCAAAAGTGGGGGTAACAGGACATCCTTTTTGGCGTTATGCGGAATTGGCGACGATCAACACCAATTTTGGTGTCCTGTTATACCAGTTACGGTGTTACACCACTTTTGGTGGCAACTCAGTTGCACAGATCCCAGATCCGCCCTTCTTGTTTCGCATTGCGTTCATCCACTGTTGTCTTTTAATAGACTTATTTATACGTTGCTTTCTTCTTTAATTTTCAGATTCAGGACCTAGCCGTTCGGTGTATACAGCGGAATGTTAGGAAGTTCATGGCTGTCCGTGAATGGCCCTGGTGGCGCCTCCTGGTGAAAGTCACCCCACTGCTCAATGTGCATCGGACGGAGGAGGAACTACGCTCCAAAACGGTAAGGCGCCTTTCATTCTATATTATTATCCTTGGGGTGTAGTGGGTGACCTTTTCGGAAGGTTCCACATGAACGTATACATCCGGTAAACTGCATTTTTGCAGGCCAGCGAGGCTCCGGTGTCTGGATCTACAATCAGTATCATCCTCTGTGGTGCTGTTTTGTCATCATTCGTCGGTCCAATGACATAACGACGTATCTCATTTTTTTGCGAAATTGAGTTATTAACATCGTTGTGATCATACCGGTGCCCTGCATCACCTGGCAAATCGGCGTAACTCAAATCCAATTAATAAGGAAGTTATGAATATTTTTTGATTTTGCGTATCTCAATTTGTTAAAAAATTTGGTATGACATAGCGGCGTATCTTGACTTCCGTCGTTATGTCAGATAAAGTAAATCCTAAACTGTTTCGCAAGTTGGCGTATCTCTTTTTGCTTACAGCAGAAAAATGCAACAATCGGGGCCAATAAACTCACAAAGAGGAAAATAAAGAAATGCAGAAATGTATATTTCAGTATTTACAAATCAGCGGTCACAATCTTTAACAATAGCGAAACGGTCTAACAGAGGATAGTTCAACTACAGGGAAGGTTGTTAGGAAAAGAAGATTGCTGAAACCCCCCTGCACAGGCTGCACCCACAAGGGAAGAACATGTTATGTACGGAAGAACAATGAGAAATCACGAATAATTATTTTAAATGGATTTTTCGATCTTGGAAACTTGCAACGTCAAAGGGAGTACGTAGCACGACACGTTGATGTAGAAGATACGAGACAAAAAACCTCAAAACAAGCATCGAGACGTAGAAAAACACAATTTTACTATCTTTCCCTGGATGGAAGAAGGCTGAAGGTTTGCAAGAAGATGTTTTTGAATACTCTTGGAATTAGGAAACGATTTATACGTACGACAGTGAACAACATTCAAGAAACAGGCATATTACTAACTGATAAACGAGGTGGAAGATACAAACATTTGAAAGAAAATGACGAGAGGAAACGGAGTATAGTAGAAGATCACATAACTCGCTTTCCACGAATGGAGTCTCACTATTGTAGAAAATATTCAACAAAGGAGTATCTGCATTCTGATTTAACTGTAAAGAAGATATATGAGATGTACAAGGAAGAGATCGACACAACATGTCAAACATCTTTGCAAACATACACAAATGTTTTCAAGGGTATGAATCTTGCATTTCATCAACCCAAAAAAGATCAGTGTGGATTATGCATTACGTACAATGCGGGATCTGATGAAGATAAAATGAAGCTAGAAGATAAATTTAAGCAGCACGTTGCAGAGAAAAGTAAAGTGAGAGAACTGAAAGCAATAAGTAAGACTACAGCGACCTGTTCTGCTGTTTTTGATCTGCAACAAGTTATTCACCTGCCTATGTCGAACCACTCATCCGTGTTCTACAATAGACGTCTGGCTAACTACAACTTCACTGTCTATGAACTGAACACGAACAATTGTCATTGTTTCTTGTGGCATGAAGAAATCAGCAAGCGTGGATCATGTGAAATAGCAACATGTCTTTACCAGTATCTAATGAAAGTGGACCAAGAAAAGAAGAATACAGTTCACTTAAATGATGACAGTTGTGTTGGCCAAAACAAGAATAGGATTGTGGTGGCTGCGCTTATGCAAAATAAATTGTGCTCAGATTTTTTGAGCCTCATCATGGGCAAACCGAGGGAGAGACTGCGCACAGTGCAATCTCCAGATCGTTACGAAAAGTTGGAGAGATATTTGTCCCCTCTCAGCTTGTACCCATCATAAAACTAGCCCGAAGAAACCATCCTTTCATCGTGCACACAATGCAGATGGAAGATTTTCTGAATTATAAGGCAATTGCTGAAGATCTGAGGCTTTTCCAGCTTAAGAAGACCGATGATGGTATTAAGTTCAGTTGGAAAGATATTCGTGAACTACGATTGCAGAGCAACAAGCCATATACTATCTACATAAAAACAAGTTTACTGCAAGAGAATCCCGCAAAAATCGTAGTAAGGAGATGTAATACTAAAGATATAGCTGCAAGAATGTCACCTCCATTGAACAAAGAATCTGAAAATAGCGCAAGAGAAATATGCAGATTTACTGTCAATGTGTGAAGGTCCTTTTCCCGTTGTTCTAGACAGTGACTGCAAAAACTTTTACGCAAATTTGAATCACTGAATCTGTTCTCCACTCTATTCCACAAAAATGTTTTATTGATGTTTATGTAATGTAGCCAAATTATAGCTACATATACGCATGTATAGCTTTTTAATTGTACTTGTAGTGAAGAGTTTTGTAATTTGTACACGTACTTAAAGCATGTAAATCTAAAGAACTTCAAAATAAAAATAGCCATTCACTTTGAAAAAAAAGCGTCATCAACAATAAAATCATAAATATTATATAGTTTTGCTCACATTTTGACTAAAAAAGAAAATTTCTCAAATCATGAAGCTGTAACTTGATACTGATTTGCATGGCGTATCTCAAAGATATTTCTGTGTGAGTAATTATTTTGATCTGACATACCGACGTATGTCAAGAAATTATGAAATTTCAAGCATGTAACGCAACACATGTAACATTCAACCACACTATTTTACAGCAGAAACATAATACAATTTAATGACAGAACAAAATTTGTTATGGGGTAAATAGTTTTCTCACAAACATCTACGAAAGTGTGTGCGAAAACGTTTTTTGCTTCTCCTGAAAAGTTGGAAAAAATGAGATAGGTCGTTATGTCATTGGACCGACGATATGTACTGAGTGCTCCTTTACAGCCTCAGCTTTTAACCTGGATAAGGAGATTTTGTTATCAGAGACACTTGCTGATTTAATTGTGGTAAGGTGCTTGGTCAGTCTAATTAAAGTAAGTAATAAAGATATATAGGTAATAATAATAATCCGTGGTGCAACAGCCCTTGAGGTTGAGGGCCTACCTACCGACTGCCGGCCTCAATTCCACATGCCTCGGCAGAGGTGGGCGATCAACCAACCAGCTACGAGGTGGCTGTCGTTGCTGTAGGTTTTCCACGATCGGGTTACGCTACTCATTCGTAGCTTCCCAATTTCCACACGATGGTGGGTAACCACCGTTCCCATACACAGGCCGAAATCTCAGGAGAAAAGTTGCTACGCTTCCCTCCAAGCAGACTCGAACCAGCGGGCATCTCGTAGCACGAGCCCAAAGACTGCACGCACATATATAGTTAGTTAATATAAAAGAGGACTGAGTAATGATCTCATGTCATTACAAAGTGCAGTTTTCCAAAATATGGAATCTGGAGTGGAGCATCCAATGCCGACTTGTAGTAAGTTTTATTGGTGGAGGCTCAGAGCGCTTGCATACGTACCGAAATTTTGTCAAAGTCGTTATCAGCGACGACAACGACGGATTTTATACGGGCACCGATAAAATCGGGGTTCTCGCCGATATCTTGGAGGGGCGAAGGAAATGATGGGCAGCTGACTCCTTCCTCCACTTTACAAGACAACTTCTTTCTTGACACAGCTAAAATTATGTTCTGTTTTTCATTACCTGAGGTGCAGCGGGGGTTGTCCGACTGCCGATTTGTCGAGGGCAGCTCCCACTGCCACCGACCTGTCGGTGGTCGTTCCGGAAAATGTATCGTACAGGGCCACGTGTGCAGCTGTGCCATTAACCCCCGTTGATTTCTGGTGCTCACGATATCGGTGTCAGAGTCGACACCGGTTTTATCGGTGCGTGTGCAAACGCCCTTAGAGTCCCGATCAATTCCCGCGTACGGCATTTCTGCCTAATGCTATTTTGAAGTAGTTGGGTAGAAGTGCGTCACAGCCAGATTCCGACACCCCCACAGTCGGATCTGCTCTCAAGAGAAGTATGCAGATGCGGCGGATTACTTCGAAACGGTGGGCTGTCCTGTCTCCAGTGGATCTTCAGCCGCGATGTCTGTCGGAGTACAGCCCGTCTCTGTCGTGGATACGTTCTGCGCCGTCAAGGAGGGGGAATTCCAGTATGGCTTGCGGATTGAATGTTATCGGCTGGAGAGAGTAAGAGTAGTTAGCATTGTCTGTGTGCGGTTTTGCATGCTCGCTGTTATCTGCTCTGTGACTTACGCGTGCTTGTGTGTGTGTTAGGAGGAATGGACATTGTGCCAGAAGGGCGCTGGAAGGGCTGCTGGACTTTTGACCTGCGTTATCAAATACTTTTTTTTGAAGATCTAACGTGTTTAGACAATCCTACAACGTATGCTATTTCAAATTCTGAAATTTACATCTCTTAAAATTCCTTCCAGAGCATTTAAGTGATCCTTGGTCATTTCCCTTAGCATTTTTGCTAGCACAAATGCTTTCAAAAATTTTAGATTTTTTTTTTTATTTTAAAAACCAGACAATACTTGACACGGAAGCATTTCCAACGACATTCCAGTTAGCATTTGCGATGCGATGCGAAGCGTGCAGAGAACGTTACATAATATATACAGCACGAAAGGCACATGAAATGAGTTAGTATTCGGTGTTTAATAATACTTTATTCTTCCATGTGTACAATGTATAGGCTATAAAATATGTATTTAAGAAGCGCCATTGATTTGTACTACGTAACACCATTTTACAGGAAACACTATTCTTCTCGGTTGAATAGTTATCGGCTTTTAAAACTGTGAAGTGATACGTTGTTTACATCTCACACGGCCGCCATTACATCTCCACTCGTGACCTAGAGCTCGCTTCTGATTGGTTATGCTACGAAAAAATGCTATGGCAATAGTACCGATTCTATCCTCGAGAAATGCCATGAAATGTGCCATGGCATCTGAAATACTATAAGATTTCTCACTTTACCCGGTAGCATTTTGGTCATGGCATAAATGTTTAGAAAAATGCTTTTGTCTAAAGCGGACCTTCGTGTGATTTACTTTTTCTGCTAACTGGGTATTTGTGATAGCTTCGTAGTGCAATAAGCTTATTTTCTATCACAGATATCTATACAGAATTGAAAGCAAGGCTACTTTGGACGAAAGCATTTTCCTTGGAATTTTTCGTAACATTTCTGCTACGATCGAATTGTACTGTGTAAAGTGAAGAAATCTTGTAGCATTTTGATGCAATAGCATATTTCACAAATAGAATCGGTCCTAATTTTCTTATCATTTCGCGTAGTGTAACCAATCAGAAGCGAGATCTATCACGAGTGCAGACGTAATGGTGGCCGAGTGAGATGTAAAAATGCGTCACATTAATGTATTACATTTTGAAAGCCGATAGCTATTCAACCGAGAGGAATAACCTTTCCTATTAAAATGTAGTAGGTACAAATCAGTGGCGCTGATTTTTCTAAAAAAAAAAAAAAAAAAAAAGAAAAGAATTTGAGGGAAGTGTTGATGCATTGTTCACAATATTAGCGTAATTTAAATGCCTAAGGTTGGAAGGTGGAATGTTTACTAGAAATGAAAGAAATTTAATCTCGGCGAATCTTCTCTCTCAGGGGAATTCAGTATGGTCGGTTTAGGTCGTCCTCTTTCCTGACTTCTCTCCAAACGAAGAAATAGCGCTAAAATTTGTGGTTAATATGTACGTAATCTGATACGCTCGAACCCGGTAACTTCGGTAACGAGATCGAAAGTTGACCACTTAGAGCTAATCGCCCACTGAGACGCCGGAAATGGGCGACACCTAACCTCCGAGTGAAAAATTCCATGTGCCTTTTCGAGTATAGTCCGCCCATGTACCGCTCCGCCTCGCTCCGAACCACGCCGCCGAGCGGAACATTTACCATGCTCGGCTACAGCGGGGCCGAGCACGACGCTTGCCGGAGCTAAAGGAAGAGACGCGGAATTACACGAGAGAGCATTTGGAGACGCTGCCAACGGAAAATTTCCACCGTAGAAACCTTTAAGCTTGATACGCCGGAAACGCGGCAACAGAACTCAACAGACCCACATCCGACATTTCAGTGGGCGATAGCCTTTACGATAACCTGCTGGATTCTGGCACGGAAATTCCAGCTTCCGTTCCGCGCTTTTCTCAGTAGTGGGCGTTGCACCATTTGATTTTAATAGAAGCAGACAACAGAAGTTCTGTTGCCGGATATTTCCGTGTTTCAGTGGGCGTCAAGCTGCAGACTTCTGGTACGGAAATTCCGCGCCATTCGCTGTAGTGTGCGTAAATCTTAGCGCCTACTGAGACGCAGCAACAGAACGCGACAGAGCTTCTATTGAAATCAAATGGTGTAACGCCCACTACTCGCAACCAAAGCGGGAATTTCCGTGCCAGAAGTCTGCAAATTCGCCCAGTGTCTCACTGGGCGATAAGCTTAACGCCCTCAGCTAGTGAGCCTGCTCCCAGGGATCTTGCTTGCCCCCCCCCCCCCCCACACAAGAGATAACCAGAGGTTTATTTATGCAAGCAGATTAGGCTGCATCGAGAGGAGACACGAATTTAGTTCGATGGCCACGTGAGCCACCAACAGTCTCGCAGGTGGCCAGCAATATTGACATCGGAGTGACGGATCGAGAACCAAAATAGATTTGCAGAGTATCCAGAAGAACTCGCGGTGCCAGAAGGCTTTTCATGCGGGAATAGCACCCTTCAACTTCCTGGCTGCTTGATTTATTTTATCAGTGCACGTGTTGGGGGGGGATGGAGTGCACGCTTGGTCCTGAGTGCAATCGAGGCCGTGCCGCTACGCACAAGGAAGTTGCTGGGTTTCAGCAGGTTTCATTTGTAAATAGTACAAGAGAATGGAGGTGCCAAAATAGCACAATAGACAGAATAATAAATTGAGAACTGAAGTAATAACTGAAGCTGCCAGCGTTTCCTTAGTGCGAACAAGGAGGAAAAAAGAAGTCATTGAAAATTTTACTATTTCTTTTGTGATTTGATTTATTTTACTTCGCCTTTTGTGCCACTTTTGGCTAATTTGCGAAGATGGAGATGAGTGATGAGATGATGAAATTGATGAATGGACACTCACAAACATCCATGCGCAGGGGAGGATTCGAACCCGAGACCCCTGTAGCGCGATGTGCTAACCACTCCGCCACGGGTGCCCGCTACTATTTCTTGGATGATCAACGTTTCAATAAGGGATATGTGTCCAAATGGTTCACACAGTTGTGTCCCAGATTTTCGAAGAAAAGAATCTTAGTAGTCATTCCTATATTTTACAATCTCTTGGATCATTTGATGCTCTTCTCCTTATCTAGGGATAACCCCGTTAGCAGATTGTTGAGCAAAGTAACAAATTCAAAATTCTTGAATTTTTTATGACTTTTTCTTAACCTTTCTTTCCTTTTTCCTGACCCTTTCCCCCAATTTTCGTAACATTTATTTAATCGCCCCCTACTTAGGTATAGTTGGAAATTAAGAAAATATATAGGTATTTTTATTCAATGAAAAACCCTTAGCACATGGCCGGTTAAGATGAAAACTGAAGATTCAGACTTGCTTTAATTTAATGCATGTAAAAATTAATGCTTCAGGCTTCATCCTGGATGGGGAATATTCACGTAATTCTTAAACAAAGTGAAACAATCTTAACTACGATTCAATACAATTTTAAATTTACAAATATTCAATTTTATTAAATCTTAGTAAAGGTATATAACAATGTAAATTCACTATACCTCATAGAATAGCATAAATTCTTGACCACAAGCATAATTTCTTGACTTTCTTGACTGGTAGACACCTTGGTTAGGCACAACAGTGTTCACTCATTAGTCATACACAGACGTGTTTCCATGCAAGCAAAACTTGGATTCCTTCATGTTTGTTCTCCGTGTTGCATAATTCTCAGGTAGAAAACATTTTCTCATGCGCACAATTCATTGTCACTGAGGCCGACCTCTGTGGCGTTATGGTTAGCACAGCGGTCCCGGGTTCGAATCCCAGCCTGAGCATGGCTGTTCTTTGTGAGTGTCCCTTCTTCACTTTGATCATATGGTCACTCATCCTCGTCGTCGCGATTAGCAAAAAGTAACATTAAAGCGACGCTAAATAACAAAAATACAAAATGAAAAATCCACTGCGGTTATATTTATATTTTCCCCTTTTTTGCGTAGCTTTCCTTCCGTTTTTTTTTTACTAATCGTGATGACGTATAGATGAGATTCATTAGTGGACGCTAAAAAATGCACAGTTTGGCATTTATCTATCCAGTTCTTTTCACTGAAGGGGTTAAGGCTGTGACCCTTTATGATGATACTCAAATGTCAAACTAGTAGTACATCCTGGACCGCATTTAGCAGACCTACAAGAGACTGGCGTTTGGATCCACATATCCTCTGGAGCCCGTATTGTGTTGTGTTCATGAGCGTTTGTGACTGCCTCTTCATGAATTTTATCTTATCACCTTTCATCCTCATTCTCGCTATTAGCCAAAATTGGCAGAAAAGCGACGCTAAATACCAAAGATGAAATCAAATCGAAGGCATTTCGATAGAAATGAACGAAATGTTCACCTTGTGTGAAATCGCATCAGCGAAGTTGGTTGAACATATCAATCTGAGAGAGAAGAAGAGAGAATTGGGAAGCATACTCTAATTGCCCCAGGTCTTTGCCGCCAACGTTGGAAGATTGCCCCACACAAGCGATCTGTGCCTTCAAAGGATGCCGCAGATGTTCCGCCTGCTTCAGGGCTTTCGTCTTTGGAAGGGGGAGGAGCCAATGCCCCATTTCCAAAACACATCTCTTCATTAGATCTACGTGGGAAGATGGTATTCAGACAAAACTTTGTTATCAAGTCCTGATCAAATCTTTAAAACAGCATGTCAAACCTGATTGTTTAATAGTAACACGATTTTAGTTTGGGTATGATTCTGAGGAAGGCCCTGATAGAGAGTAAAACGTTACTTGTTAAGTGTTTCTTTTTTACTGAAATATAGACTGCCTCTATTTAGTGGTTTTAAGGTCATTCTGCTATAAAGTAAAATTTCTTGGTTCCTCCCCTTAATATTGTTTTATTATTATTATTATATTGGGTTTCATATAGGGCATGACTTTAGTTTGGTTTGATTTGGTGTTTTAAGTCCACTTTGTGCTCAGTAAGGCTAATCGGGACTGGACCTACAGTTTAAAGTGGGATCCGAACCACTATGTGCCTCCACCGGGTATCGAACCCGGGACCGGCATGACTTTATTATGTGCTAAATTAGCAATTGATTTAACTCACCCATACAATTAACAAGTGCGCAGGGTACTGAAAAGGGTTCGGAATTGAACCTGTATATTTAGATATTTGAACGCCATTTGGCGACGAATAGATAACATTTAGGCAACAATGCTTACAACTTATTCGTCAAATGTAAATGAATTGTAAAGGATCAGATGTCAAAACTAGTGTAAACTAGAAATTTACACATCTCCGCTTCTTAGAGCCAATCACAAAGGAGCAAAATTAACACAATCTGAATCTACAATAAAGTCAAAGGAAAACCTTGATATCTTTTACTTTTCCTTAGTAGATCTCTTCATGTAGGGTTGCACAAGTTTTCTGCAATTTAGCATAGACCCATGGCTGAGGTGCATATATACAGGGTTATTCAAAAAGAATGGTACAAAAGTAAAGTTAATTAATTTTTAAGTGAAAAGAGATACAAAAGCAATTCTGGTGGGAAAGAAGAAAGGAAGGTTGTAAATTTACCTGGGGAATTACAAATGTTGGATATGAGCACCCTGGGTAACACTGCAGATGTCTCTTCTTCGAACAGATTCTGCATTTCAATGCAGAAGGTCTGGCGTTTTGGCATATCTGCGTTTTTCAGTGCCTGCATGAGTTGCAATTTGTATGGTTTAAAGCATAGACGCTTTCTTAGAATACACCATGCAGTGGGTTGTGGCACATTAATTGCTTGGTTTGTCGATTTTCTGAGACTCATTGCTTGGTTTGTCGATTTTCTGAGACTCGTTTGAAAAGCAGCACGAATCCTATCCACTGTTTCCCTCGACGTTCCTGGTCGACCGGGAATTTTTCTACTGCACAGACATCCAGTTGATTCGAACTTCTGCACCCAGCGTGTAATGCAGTGTCTATGTGGTGGTCGTTTCTTGAATTTCGCACGAAAGTGTGTCTGAACTGTAACAACTGCCCCTGTTCGTGCAAATTCCATTACGCAATATGCTTGCTCTACCTTCGTTATTGCCATTTTAGCTATCAACAACAAGTAGCGCCTCTAACGGATTTTACGTCAACAACAACCACAGGCTATAAATTTACAACCTTCCTTTCTTCTTTCCCACCAGAATTGCTTTTGTATCTCTTTTCACTTAAAAATAAATTAACCTTACTTTTGTACCATTCTTTTTGAATAACGCTGTATTTTCAAGTCTGATTGATTGATTGATTTATTTTACTTCGTGTTTCTGCAACTTTTGCTAATTGCGAAGATGAGGATGACTTGTGATAACACACAAGAGGGTCATTCCACAGAATTTCATCACAAAAAAATAAAAATGGTTGCTCGACCATTTTTTATTTTCTTCATATTTGGTATGTTGAACCCCTTGGAAAAGAGAAGTCAAAAACAGGTTTCAAATTATTTTTATCTGTTATGGTTTTTAAGTTTCAGGGTGTCGAAAATCGCAAAATTGCGCAATTTCACGAAAAATCAGCTTTTGCAAAATATTTAATATCTTCATAACGAATGAAGATATTTTAAAAATTCCAAGTTTATTGGAATCTGCATATCTTGTAGTACTAAAAAAGTTACATGGTTAAGTTTTGTAATAAAAAGCAACCTATGATCAGTGTATCGGAAATATCAGAACAAATTGTGTAATATCGCTGAGTTTTGTTTTTTTTCATTATGAAAGGGGGACAGATAACATGTTAATTTTATTTTTATGTTGTAGTAGTATGTTAGTTAATTTACCCTAAAAATAAGCAAGTTGTTAACTGCTCCCCTTTCTGAGATACAAGAGCTTAAATATCGGAAAATTAGCAAAAAACAGCTTTTTGACCCCCCTGTAACTCAAAAGGGGGAGCAGGTAGGATTACCAAATTTTGAAGTTGCTTCATATGAGTGAGCATGTTCAAAATCTCAAAATTTGGTGTTGTTATTCAAACTACTTATGGAGATACAGGCATTTTCCTTTATTACATTTCAACGTCAATTCGTCATATGCCTCCTGGTATAAGAAACAGGAAAAATTCTAAAAATAATGTTCACACCCTAGAGGTTGGATTTTTAAGAAATAATATCACACATTGACTCACATTAACTGCAGCAATAACAAGATAATGCAGTATAGAGAATGAAGACTGTATGCTTCGTGGTTGTCCTAATTGTCCAGGGACTGAGTTGTTCCACCAGTACCTGCGTGAAGCCATAGATGTTGACAATGAACTGCTTGATTCACCTGTTAACTACAAACAGTGGACCACAACTGAACGTTGTGAGCTACTGTCTATGTCGGATAAACAAGATTATGAAACTTAGAATGCATCATTATATTGCTAAGAGGCAGTCACAGTACATAAAAGACAGAAAAAGTAATCTCAAACCACATGAATGCATAGTACAAGGAGACTTCGCTGAGAACTTCACCTTCATCCTTCAGGATGAGATTCAATCTTACCATTGGGTAAATGCTCAGGCTACAGTTCATCCATTTGTTGTGTATTTTAAAAAGGAAAATGATGCCGATATCACAAACGCAAGCTTCTGCAACAGCAAAAGAAATGTTTACTTTCTGCAGAGATAATATACCAGGGGTAAAATATTCATATGTTACTAAAGAAAAGGTTGAAGAAACAGCTGAATTCCTAGCTGAAAGATTTCATTCATCTATTACAATAAAGCATACTCGAGGTTTCCACAGTTTTGTCCCTGTTAATGAGACCACTATCAAAGTCAGTCAGACATAATTTTCTGCAAACTTCGAAGATATGAGAATTTCTATTGAGGAAGACTGTGGTTACAATGTATTGTTTGAGTCTGTTAAAATAGGCAGCCATGTGGCATGTATTTATGATGGAAAGTGGTGGCTGGGAGTCGTCAAAGATATATGTGAACATGAACAGGACTTCCATGTACACTTTTTTCATCCTTGTGGTCCAAGTACAAGTTTAAAATTATCCAAGGATGACTGTGTGGGTAAAATCAAAAAACATTTTGAAGGATTTATCACCATTAGAGGTAACAGCACCTACAGGAAGAGTACATAACATCCAACCAGAGATGAGTGAAGCAATTGAGAGTTGCTTAAATGCAAGACCATGAAATAATAGCCCCCTACTTTGTTAATGAGGAAATATACATTGTTTTTACCATTAGTTATGGCTTATCACAATTTTGTACATTTGCACAACTAATCCTACCTACTCATCAATAAAAAAAACACTATTATACATTTTCTTTTTTGTTTAACAAAATGGTTATTTTATTAAATTGAGATAAGTCCCCAAGTTGTAGAGTATGAGCGCTTATTGAACTGGCTGATTAAAAAAACACCTAAAATATTAATGAAATCTGTATTATATGTTTTCTTTGTGTCAGAGCAGAATAAAATATAAAAATATTTGTACTTTAACAAATTTTTTTGAGTTTTATTTCTCTAGCGATGTAACGAATTGACGTTGAAATGTCATAAAGGAAAATGCCTGTATCTCCATAAGTAGTTTGAATAACAACACCAAATTTTGAGATTTTGAACATGCTCATTCATATGAAGCATCTTCAAAATTTGGTAATCCTACCTGCTCCCCCTTTTGAGTTACAGGGGGGTCAAAAAGCTGTTTTTTGCTAATTTTCCGATATTTAAGCTCTTGTATCTCAGAAAGGGGAGCAGTTAACAACTTGCTTATTTTTAGGGTAAATTAACTAACATACTACTACAACATAAAAATAAAATTAACATGTTATCTGTCCCCCTTTCATAATAAAGAAAAACCAAAACTCAGCGATTTTACACAATTTGTTCTGATATTTCCGATACACTGATCATAGGTTGCTTTTTATTACAAAACTTAACCATGTAACTTTTTTAGTACTGCAAGATATGCAGATTCCAATAAACTTGGAATTTTTAAAATATCTTCATTCGTTATGAAGATATTAAATATTTTGCAAAAGCTGATTTTTCGTGAAATTGCGCAATTTTGCGATTTTCGACACCCTGTAACTTAAAAACCACAACAGATAAAAAAAATTTAAAAGCTGTTTTTGACTTCTCTTTTCTAAGGGGTTCAACATACCAAATATGAAGAAAATCAAAAATGGTCGAGCAACCACCTTGTGATGACATTCTGTGGAATGACCCAAGAGAGACAACATGAGCTTCACAGAGGATTATACTTTTCGTGAGTCCAATCGCCAGAGCCTCGTTAGTTTGCAGAATGCAGTCCAGGGTGTACTACGTGAAAGTGAGGGTCACCCTTTACACCCCATTTTGAGGTCTGAGTTAGCGCGCTCTAGATTGCATTATTAGTAGACTCCTTGTTTAACATTATTGTTATTTTATACCAGTGTATTTCTTTTTTTAATGCAGATTTCAGTGTGGCTTGTTACAACGCTGTGCTACGTGACTACAGAAGCAAGCCGAAGAAGCCAGTATTTTTTGAAAGTTTGCCGTTTAATGCCGTTAGGGGGTGGAAAACTCCAGTTTACCGGCAGTTTCTGGAAGTGGCTATATAAAGAGCCAACAACGTTTAGTTTCTGGGGGAAGTTATTTTTGGGTGTACGTTTTTTTTTCGAGCCACCGAGAGGGGTTGTTTCTTAATCGGAAAGCAAGAGAACTAAGAGACGCGATTTCAAAGTAACACTACCCGTTGGCGAAGAGCCAAGTACTTCATTGCGATTTATTAACTTTGCAGATTCGACGCTGTTGGGGTGTAATGTATTTTAATCTGGGATTAAAGGGGCAGTCGTCGAGGGAATCACGACAGTTCAAACATTGCGCGTAATTATTATTAACATTATTTCCCTGTTGTGATGTTTTCAGACAAAACCTATTTCATGATGATTTCATGAAACTAATGAAGATGCACTCGCAAAGTAACACCTTTGCCGAGAGACAGGACTCAAAACCGGAAATCTTCGATCACCGAAGTGGTAGCTATTGCTTTTGTGCAAGGGGTTATCAGGCGCGGATCTACGGGAGTCTTTTTGGATGAATTAATGTGTGTAATATTTTTTAAGACTAAAATGTTCTGCATTTTTTCACCAAGTTTAACAGGCTCGATAATACTTTTTTTTTAAAAAGTTAGATTTAAGTCCACTTTATGCTCAAGGTAGGCTAATCGGAACTTCACCTACACTTTAAATTTCGATCGGAATATGTCGCAAATGGGGATCGATCCCGAGACCCCTTGAGAGGATAGGCTTTTTTTCTTTGTTTATTCACTTTATTCCTAATATCTGATTGATCAGTTTACCGTGGCAATGGAGGAATTACGATAACAACATACAGTAATAACCATGAATCCTATCCCTGGGTCCCTATTTCTGCAAACAATGATCTCTAGAACGTAGAAGTCAGATTGGTCCCTGTTTACAGTCATGTTTGTTTATAACGGGTGTCTCAGAAATATTTTCGTTTTTAAAATTATTAAAGTAAATACTTAAATTTTTTGTATAAAGATAAATTTATCACCAAAAGAAAGCTTAAATTTTTATTTGTGGAAAAGAGTATTGGACAAATTGTGACCGTTCATGTTTTCACATTCAATTATTCTTGAACTTGCTGCACGCAGTCTTAACGATTGGCGAGGATCCTCCCTAACAGACTGGCGCACACGGTCAACGTTTCTGTTCGATCTTGATGGCATTGGACGTCCCGGCGGTTTGCTTGTCATAGTGCTTCCAGTGTTTTCAAACTTTCTCACCCTATATTTAATTAAATTTGCGCTTGGGACGTCTCTCATTCCTGCCAGTTTATAATGATGCCGGCACAAACGACGCACAACATAAGAATCATTATTTTTATAAAACGCACAAACACAAAAAGCGCTCTGCTGCCCCGTAAATCGCTCTATGGAAAATAATATTAACAATGTTGCCAAGCGTTTGCTATCTATCTAATTTCTCCGTAATGTGCGAATTGCCCCAGAGGGTGGATTCAAAAGCGAAAACATTTCTGAGATAGAGGCGTCTCCTGAACGCATGCGGTGCATGCTGCGCATGCGTCAATTGTGGGAAAAAGCACAGCTTGCTCTGCGACGACATTAATGAGCATTTCTACATTCTAATTTCTTCATATGCGTTGAGAAGACGCCTCTGTTCTGAGACACCCTTTATAAAGAAGTGCAAGTCTAGGTTTGATGAGGTGAAGTACACTACTGAAATTCACCTCTCAGAACTGGATCTGCCTCTGGTGGCGATTCGTAACGTGTTGGTGCAAACTGTTTAGCGATTCCCTCTTAGGACGCCTAGTTCTTTGTTACCTGCGGAGGATACGACTTTTTTTTTTCCATTTCATGGAAGTATTGGTGGGAGAACGTGCGATAACGTTGGGAAAGTACGTGCTGGAGTTGTTCCAACCGCTGCATAGATCAATTCACAGCCGGTGCAAGGGAAGGGACCTACCCTTCTGGCGTTCTGCCACCCGCAGGAACAGTTGCCAAAGGTGGACAGAATTCCACGTATGGAAGGCGCAGGGGTAAACGAACCTTCCCAACGAAGAAACTCTTGGCACTTAAAGGACGTTCACAAAAAGAAATTTAACATGTTATACAAGTTCGTTCTCCCCTCCCAAATCACACTTGTGAATTACTGATATGAGTAACCAATTTGCACAGCGTGAGTCGCCTTTGAAGCTTCTTCACGTCCAGGTTCTTCCAATTCATCATGCGAGGATCTATCTGAATGAGCTTTTCAGGATTCTCTTTTCTGTTTGGAAAACCATTTAGAGACAGTCTGTCTATCTATATAATAGTCACAATGTGAAATGTTGCGGTACTGGTGGACATAAAATGTGCCTCGACTCTTCTTCAAAGACGAATATTTATCGTTCCAACCACCAGACTACACGGGATTTCTTTTTTCGGATGGGGCTAGAATTGGAAAGGTGGATATTGCGTAGGTGCGTTCCGGGGGAGGATACGCAATAAAATAATTGTAATTTTTAATCTTCGTTCTAAAAGTTGTTCAAAAAAAATAATATATCGGGGTGTCATTTTAAGGCTTTCCCAAGTTCGTTACTACTTTCATTTGAAAATTTTCATTTTCTCAAAATTTCGGGCGGGGCGCAGCTCCTCCCTTGCGTACGCCATCCACGCGTTGGTTCAAAACTAACTTGTTAAACAGTGGCATAACGAAGGATTCCTCTCCCCCCTTTGCAGAGAACTGAAAGTAGCCCCCTCACCCCTAAATTTCTATAACTTAAATTCTGGTTAGCTCTTACACCTCGGCATTTCCTGATTTTTTAAGAAGCTTCTGTAATGAAGAAATCTGAATCATAATTCACCTTATTGATGCTAAACATCTTTTCATTTTTGCACTTTTTCGCACCGCTCAAGTACGTCACATTTTTGAGATATTGTAATGTATGAAAAAAAAATGCGAACTGCAACCGAAGTACACGAACATACGCACGAGGTTTTCTTTTCAATTCATGCACAGACAGGCTAATCGGGACCGACCTACAGTTTAAAGGGGTATGCGAACCACTATACGCCTCCACCGGGTATGGAACGCAGACGTGATTTGTGGTGTGTGTGACGTATCCTATCCCTATACTCTTCAAGTTGTTTTGCTATTGTGTTCATCATAAGGTATGCTCAAAATATTGTGATATGTTAAAAAATGAAGGGTGAGGACAAAGAAAAACAGGTAAGTCAACGCTCGTCGAACTGCATAAAAATAAAATATTAGTTGCAAAACGTTGGTGGACATGGAAATTCAAAGGAAGAAAAATGTAATTGTTAAGCCTTGTTTCCATGTTAAAACAATCAAATGCTGATTGTGAATCTTTGTCTGAAGAAGACCCTGTTAGAGGGTGGAAACGTTATGTTTTAGTGCATAATTTTTTTCTACAATAAATTTTGCTTTGGTCAGCATTTGATTGTTTTAAGAAAAACATGTGCTTTGATGAATGGTAGTGTGAAGTGTATGGAACGAAAGAAAGCATGTTGTGATGTCCAGCACAGCACAGTGCATGTGTGTGTGTGTTCGCGCGCTTTTGAATTTTTAAATCCACTCTTTGCACTTATAGGCTAATCGGAACTGAACCTACAGTTTAAAGTGGGATCCGAACCTCTCCGTGCTTCCACTGGTTTTTGTGGTCTAAAACTTTCACGGTGGGACAATCATGTTACCTGCGAGCCGCCAGTATGAGGCCATCTTTAGCCAGGTGAAGGGTTGCGAGACATACAGACCGCACGTTTAAATAAAATGCGTGGTATGCAGGCCAGCTTGTATGATTCTTAGAATTCCTCTTATTTACGATGTGATACATAGTCGTAAAAGAGAATTTCTTGATTTGGCATGTTCACCAAGTGTAACTTCTGTGTGTTCGTGTGAGGGAATTTAACGCATTGTTGGCTGTCAAATGGTGCTTCTCTCACTCTGTCAAGATATTATCGTCACGTGTAGTCTAAAATCTGAGATTGTTAATTAGTATGATTTTTTTCCGGTGACCCAGTGTTGCCACCTAGTGAACGGAAATTAAAGATACTTTATGAAAAATAATGAAAATAAGATATCACCGTCGTATGTTAGATTTAGGCTCTTTCAAGTGTAAAATACATTTTTCTTTATTTAGTGATGTTAATTAATACCATAAAAAAAACAGTAATTTAAATTTAGCTTGGGAAAAGTGACGTGGTTAGGACAGCATGCTACGACGCCATGGGTTGTAACACTGTAGTGACCACGTTTCCACCGTGCTATAAAGCGTGATCAGCACCTCATCTCCAATCACCAATTGACTTATTTTTTTAAAAAAAGCTTAGTTGTCTTCCCGATACACAAAATTGTAGGTTTCTACCTGGAATCGAACCTAGTATCTTGCACAACACACATGCGCACTCGTGCGCACATCAGTAGGTGCCGTTTTATTCGAAAAAATATCATCAGATTTTCTAAATAAAATATCAACTATTTTTATCGCAACCAAATTCTATTTCAACTCTCTGTGTAAGCAAATTACAACTAAGAATGGCCACCAAATGTCGAAAAACACCACTGGAACTTCGGAGTGGTTAGCACAGCGCACTACGACGTCTGGAGTCCCGGGTTCGAATCCCGGCGTTGGCATGGGTATTATTTGTGAGTGTCCCTTCATCAGTATTACTATATCGTTAATCATTCTCATCTTCGCGATTACCAAAAGTGACAAAGGCGAAGTAAAGTAAATCAAGTCAATCACTGGAACTTGATGATGTGTTTATTTTTATTAATAATTTTGCAAATGTCTTCTTTGTTATGCTGTACATATTTGATAAGCAATAGGATCATGAATTGTTTCAATAAAGCCCCTCCCACTTAGCCGGAAGTCCTGATGAAAATATCCAAGAAACCTGGAAAAGTCCGGGTATTTTGTTTTCTTTGTCACGATCAGAATATGAAAACGCGTTTCACTTTTTGCTTAACCAGTTAGACATTTTTCGTATAGCGATGGCTTTCAATTAGATTTCATTTGTTGATTTCTTTTCATCTGTTTTAAGTAAACAGTTTAATTTCAACAGTATGTTCTATTACAGGGTTATTAGAAGACATGTTGGGGAATTTGTTTTGGCTGTGCAAGAGGATTCTTGTCATGATTTTAATAATAAAACCAAGACATGTATATGATTTAAGAGCCTTCTGAAGTTACTTTAGGAAATAAATTATTATCTAACTCTTCTAAATACACTTTAAGAATAGTGCCAGAAGAAATGACTGTAGGTAGAGGGGGAGGGGAAAGAATATATTTTGGAGTGGCATTCACATTTATTTACACCCTGTAACGTCGTCACTGATATACTCCGGAATGGGCGCACACATTAAGCTTTGTCCACTTCGTCCATGTTTGTACTTGTTATCTGAGTAACATGTGGTGTGCTTAACGGCGAACCTGTTCCGTGTCCGCATAGTTCATGACGGAGAGCAGATGGATACGGAAGCGTCCAGTCATTCGCAATATGTCACAAGATGCACCGTACAATGCCTAGCGTTGTTTCGAAGATGATGCATGGTCATGGTCTTGATGGTGCCAGAATGAGATTGGGAAACGAGGAGCCTGTGTTTTCGACCGCTGAAGTGCTGGAGGAACGGTAAAGACATCGCTGATTGCGATGATGAAGGTCGTGTTGTAGTTCATGTGACGTTTCGTTACCATTATTCCTTACTGTGTCTTCCTTGAAGTCAGTTGTCCAGCGACGAAAGCCGGGAGAACTTCGCAGATTGCAGACTCGTCATAACGGCTGAATTCTGCAACTCATTTTTGCATCTGGAATGTAAGGGAATGTAACCCTTTCTGAAGACACACAAATGTCATCATGTCTTCCACCCAGTACGCCAAGGATCGCATTTGGCAGACTAATGGCCTTGTAATGAAGGGGTCCCGGGTTCGAAGGAGGATTCTCGGATCCCACTTTAAACTGTAGGTCCAGCCCCGATTAGCCTTTCTGTGCATAAAGTGGACTTAAGACAACACAACATTTCAATTAAATTGGCAGACTAATAAGGCCCTAGCGTCTGGATTTACAGCAGGTATAATTTTCTGTGGAGCTTGTGTGTGTCCTGTACATGTGTGTTCGTCATTAACCTTTCATAAGTTTCTTCTTATCCACGTTCATTCCAATCTTCGCGATTAGACAAAAGTGGCAGAAAAACGAAGTAAAATAAATCAATCAGTAATTTTCACATCTGATTCCGAGAACAGCTCAGTCCATTCATTCTTTTCCCTGTATTCAAGGAGTCCCACCAGGAGGTGTTGTCACAACCAGAAAGCACAGTTTCCCTTCATCCAAATTTTACCTTAATCTTAGCAAAACTGATCTCGTTATCACATAAACCCGACCTTTAGTATTATTATTACTATTATTTCCACTAGTTCAAAGAAAACGCGTATCCACAAGAGGTTCGTAAATGCACTAACAGACTCAAATGTATACCAGCCTTTCAACTTCTTGCGATTTGCTATCTATTTTCATATGAGAACTTTAATTTGAGTTGTAATATTCACATATATAACTATTATATTATTCATTCTTTTCTTTTTTATGTTGTCTATTATTACTAACTATCACTTTCCTCTAGTTTTACATTTTTATAAACAGTTTTATAAGCATAATTATTAATTTTAACTTTTCGGCCTAGTGCTGCCATCTATATCTGACTTCAGTAAACTTTACACGTACTGAACTCGACTGTCACGTAACAATATGTTAATCTGCCTTGTGTAATTGGGTGCTTTACCTGTCTTGAGGGCAATAAATAAATTGTCTCGACCCGCATGATCTACTTGCCGGCAAACATTTTGAGCAAATATACATCGTCCCTTCATTGTAGTGCGGACAATATATATTTTCCTATACGTACATCTTCCTGTTGATTGATACGTTACTGACTTGTGACAATGGGAGAAATTCCCAGTTTGCCTTCGTAGTACATGGCTTGTAGAAAACATGGTTGTTTGTGAATTGAGCGTAACGTTGAACAAGGCTTTCTCTGCTTCCAGGAGGAGCTGGAGTCTTTGCGGGCGAAGGTGGAGAAACTGGAACAAGATAGGAGTCAGCTCAAGCACGAGAACGACAAGCTGGAAGCAAAGGTAAGGATGAGTATATTATGTTAATTCTATATATGAGCCTCGATTAGATAAGATGGATGGCGTGAGCATGTTTACAATGTGTTGTAAGAGCACATTAACCTTGTATCGTCAAGACTGAAGGAAATCGACCAGGGGTGAGTGCAAAATTGCCAAGATTGTTTGTTCTGTTTGATGTTTCAACTATGAAGAGTACACTCCAGTGCTTGGAACCGAAGCGAAATCGTCAACTGCAGTGACTTGTCTCTTCTAACTGGATCGTTCTTCTTCCTTGTGTGTTTTGATGCATCTTTACAGATAAGCCTTTATTGTAGGGTCGATAAATGCAAACATAGTCGTCTTACAGAGAGGTAACCAATGAGATTGCAAGTTTCGGTTTCCTGGATGAGAGTGGTGTTACCTCTCTTGAGGAAATCACCTGCGAAAAATCCAAGAGCAGTTAATTGCAGATGTGGGGAGAAAGATATAGTACTAAATATAAAAATAAAATATTTTCAAGATGTAGTACCAGAGGTACAATAGGGAACGAAAATGAACACGAGTATATTTGAAGAGGGTCACGGTATGATATTTAAGAGTCCATAGTAGCTACTTTGCAAAACAAGCGACAGACATTACAAATCAGGAAGAATGACGGGTAAGGTAAGACCAAATACGAAAAGTTGTGGATCTTTAAACAGTAAGGAATTAAACATTGATTTCATATAGCATGCGAGTGGAGAATAGGAAAAACTAGAGATGGTGGTGGAGGCCAGACCAGAGAGAAAAATAGAAAAGAGAGGCCTAGAGGAGAATAGCAACAGACTTATTTAAGGAAGAAAGATAAGCTCTGGAGAGTTACTTAGCTTTCTTTTAAGTCCACTCCATGCTCAGATAGGATGATCGAGACTGCACTGCTGAGCCAAAAAAATCCTTAACTCAGCATTGTTTCGAGAAATGGGTAAAATACGTTTCGCATTTTGTCGCATCTTTAATTTAAACTCACCGTGGGTTTACGTCCTCGTACATTTTGTTTAAAGGTGCGGCCAAATGCGAAACTAATTTTTTGAAATAATGTAGAGTTCAGGTTTTTTTTTTTTTTAGCTTAACAGGGCGGTAGAGTTTAAAGTTGGATCCGAATCTCTGCGAAAAGTGGCTAAATCGGCAGAGAAAATAAGTAAAATAAACCAAGTCAGTTATTCAATCAAACAAGGTTGCTTAATCAATATAAGAAACTTCCGGTGGCATTGTGGTAACACCTTGTAATCAAGGATTTCTGGGTTTTATACCCGGTGGAGGCACAAAATAGTTCCGACCCCACTTTAAACTGTAACCCCAGCCACGATTAGTCTTTCTGTGCATAATGTGGACTTGCAAACTCAACAGTCTCTCATCATTCATTCTCATCGTCGCTATTAACCGCCAACCTCTGTGGCCGAGTGGTTAGCACAGCGTGCTACGACGCCAGTGGTCCTGGTTTTGAATCCCGGCCTGGGCATGGATGTTCTTTGTGAGTGTGTCTTCATCAATTTCATCACCACTCATCTTCGGACCTCCCTGACGGCGTAGTGCTAATGTCAATCAAGGGGTCCCGGGTTCGATACCCGGTGGATGCACATTGCACAGTAGTTCGGATCCCACTTTAAACTGTGTGTCCAGTCCCGATTAGCCTATCTGTGCATAAAGTGGACTTAAAGCAACAGCAATTCCATTCCATTCATCATCTTCGTGATTAACCAACAGTGGAAGAAAAGTGAAGTAAAATAAACCAAATCGATCAAAACGCTACTAACTTTGTGAATCTACGTAATATAATCAAATCGGAAAATAGAGAAAGAACCGAAGGACACCGACACAAGCGCAGGAAGAAAGAAAGTGTTGAGTTCCGAGTGAGTTGGTACTCGCTGATGCTTTGGTCTTCTCCGTGAATTTGAACCTGGCAGAAAAACCCGTGTGAACTGGCGCTTTTATTGGGGGTATCCTCGCATGCAGTGGGCGATTATGCAACGCCAACGGAAGCGAAGTTTCATGGCCACTGCACAAACAGAGCCACAAATCAGTTTGGTGGTGGGCAAGGTCGTCCGACGCTCGCTCTGGCTCTTTACCAAAAAATCTCCTCCGACAACACAAGCGAAATTGTGTCGCGCGGATTTAAAAATATTAAATGTTGACTCATACCTGTCACCCAAAGGATTTGGCGGAGGAATTAGAGATGCGATTAGATCCCGCAGCTACGAAAACGTTTTGGCAACTCCATTCAATGAGTCACCTGTCGTTTCCAGTAACCTTTGAATGGTGCTACCCCACTTCCTAGTTTTCAGATATAGGGTGGACGGGCATGGTGTGAGACCCCCCAAGGTCTATGACGCACTCCCCCCAAAAGATAGAACTGTACACAGAGGTGCCCTCTCCCCAAGGCCTATGACACACATCCCCAAATGATAGAACACCCCCCCCCCCTTTATGCCGAATTATTTAATCAAAATATTTTGGACCGTCAAAATTTGGGAAACAATATAATACAGACATATTTAAGAAATATAAGATTACTTTAGGTATTGTTTACAATATAGATATTTACATGTATATTGTATATTACTTTGACAGTTATAGCAATAACATTTTACATAAATAATGATAACTTCTGACGTTACAAAGTTGTTGCAGCAAACTTCTAATTTCCTCATTTTGCACCACTTTTTAAAATACGAGACTCATATAATCGACTTAAGGTAGACATTAACCACTCACCAGCCACACACGAACCTAGTCAGTTTTTAATTTTGTGTGAAGATATATAGAATTGGTAGCTAAACTATAAAATTTTGCCCCCCCCAAAAAAAAAAATCCCATGACGCAGGCGCGTCATGAATCCCCCCTGTGGGCGGGCACCCCTGGGTGTGAGTGAAGGTCGTCGATACAAGACGTAAATTTTAAAAATCTGTATGGATGATCGAGAGAGGAAAGTTACAGAAGCCGGGTTTATGAGCACGTTCAGAAAGGGATATTTAATAAATACAAATTTAGGTGATATCATAGAAGAATGGTTTAACATCATCTTTCTGCCTATACATAACTTGCAACCTACTAGAGAAGTATATGTGTATAATTTCAAATGTTTTGAGTTTTTTTAGTCTACTCCATGCATAGATAGGCTAATCGGAACTTGACCTACAGTTTAAAGTGGACCCCCCCCTAACCACTATGTACAGTCACCGGCAAAAAAACGGAACACATACATCCAGAAATACCCGCTAGTCTGCAATGCGTTGAGTGTGTTGCCTACTTCTATGGCGATTGAGCGACTTCAATAGGAAGGTCTTCTGCCCCTTCAGAATTAGGCAACACACACAACACAACAGTACTTCAGGATTTAGGTGTGCCGTTTTTATTGTCAGTGAGTGTACTTCCAGTGAGCATCGATTAGCAAAAAGTGGCAGAAGCGAATTTCCAAAATTACATTTTTTTTAAAAAAAAATGTGTTTACGGTGTACGTGCACAGTTGCAATTTATTACATAACCATTATCTATCTTTATGCAAGATAAAATATTCAAACTTAGAATTGAAAGTTACTTTTTCTTGTGTGTCTAAATGCTGTACTACAACCCTATATTGTATAACATTTATGAGTGTGTGTCTGTTTTTATATACTAAGTATAGTATATATATATATATATATATATAAACTTTTCACTAACGAACTCTTGCCACATCTTCATATCCGGATCCCACGTACCAACAGCAAATGCAACAACTTCTTTTACACAAAAGCCTCAAGGCTATCCCTAGAACAAAGGTCATGTCTCTATAGGCTACAGACAAGGTACAATACACTAAATGATCCTCCAGGCTTCCATCTATCTAAGCAGGCTTTCAGAAATGCGTGCATCAAGCAGCTGAAGAGAAATTAATATTTGTTATACCCTAGTTATTGTTTTATTATTATTATTGTTAAGTTTTAACTATAGAATATTATAAATTTTACTAACTCCTGATAGTGAGTATGCTGATATGGAACTCCTTTATAATTCCTATACCACCATACCCTCATAAATATCTGCATACGTCGGCTGCGTGTCATACAAACCCTGGGACCCATGTTTATACGGGAACAATGTTATCCAGTACGGTATTGGAGGCCGTTCCGTAATGAAACGATAAATAATTTTTCTTGCATTTTACCTTCAAAATAACCTCGCGATGCAGCAAATAACTTAGCATCGAACCCAAGGCCACTAGCACCAAAGATAAAGACACTGGTCACTTAGGATTTGCATGTAGAGAGCTTCTCAATAGCAGTGAACGTGCGTAAGCTCAAGATCTATTATTGGAAATATTGCCTCGGATCGGGGAGTACTTTGGGACCTCGTTGCAACGAGGAAAGGGGGCGGGCTGGTGGCTCCTTTCCAGCTAATTCCTGCGTTCTTTCGACTGACGCAAACTGACATCCTTCGAATGCATTGCAGGGCATCGCCGCACGCGAAGTTTAAATCAAGACACTTTGTGTCCAGAGGTGGAGACCTACAGAAAATTTTCTAAGGAGGGTCAAAATTAAAAGATTGACGTCTGAGATGAATAGACCTTGGATTTTTAGGTTCTAAAAAGTGTGCGTTTAGGTTCCTAAAATAAGCTCTAAAAATTCTAAAATAGGTTCTAAAAACCCTAAAATAGGTTCTAAAAATCTTAAGTTAGGCTCGAAAATCCTCAAGTAGTTTCAAAAAACTTAAAATGGTTCAAAATTCCTGAGAAATGCTGATTAGGTATAGTCACCTGCAATGAAAATGAGACATCTATATCCTGAAATACGCACTGTCTTGCATAACGTCATGTGTGTTGCCTAACCCTACGCCGATGGCAGAACTTACCATTGGAAATTTGCTATTAAAATCCACTTCGCCGTATAGTAAGGCAACAATCTTTTTTCATGTTATCCATAGTCAAACTGCGCAATATTGTCTGTGAGGATCATCTTATGTGATGAAAATGATATTTCAACAAAAACAGTCAGTGGTGCAAATTTCAATGCTGAAATGTTAGTTTGCAAGGCGTGAATGCCACAAAGCACCGACGTGACGCGAAAGTGAGCAAGACCACAGATCAGACTACTTTGGACTGTACAGGTAACAGTGGCACCAGACATTTTTGCTTTGTTTAGAGCTTTGAAAAATCACCATGGACTTTGAAGAAGGGAAATCGACAAAGAATAATTTTCAAAGACGTTCGTCATTGAAGTTTTTCATGACCAAACAAAGCAAATGCCTCTGTGTAACATAAAAATCCTGTAAAACATTTAAAAATAAACAAAAACCTAAAAAAGGGCTTGGTTTAGGCGCATAAACCTAAAATAGGTTCTAACAAGCAAAATAGGTTTTTAAGGCACTCTAAAACGCTGACATAACTTACTAAAAACCTAAAATCAGAGGTCTAGAAATGAGATATATACGTACGTATCTACATTGAAAATCGTATGACATCATTGTAAGAGAAGTAGAGAGAGAGAAAGTGCAAGAAGAAGAATGACAAGTAAAATAAATTGAATATGGAAAGTGGGAAGAAATAAAAGCGAGCGAGGAAAAATAAGAGAGAAGATATGTAAATAAAGAATAAGCACCCAGAGAGGGGGTGGGGGAGATGACTAAATTTACAATAAATTTTCGATTAACATTAGAGTAAAGAGCTATTGCCTTTTTGAGGTCATCTTCAATGTTCATCAGTGTTCTCATGGGGCTACAGCCCCCTCTAAAATTCTGAGAAAATCATAATTTTGAAATGATAGCAGAGTTGTGATTGCAAACCTCATTAAAACGACCCCTAATTACCACAATTTTTCTTCAAACGAAGGTTGAAAATTTCAATTACAAAACATTGAATTTTGCATTCCCCCAGGAAAGCAGCCACGTAATAGCCACCTTTACAATTGCAGACCACTCTGGAAAAAAAACTGTATACGCTATAGTGATGTACATGATAGGTGACAACTACACTCTTAATACGATTTTGGGGCCTCCCCGATGGCGCAGTAGTAGCGTCGTCGCTTTGTAATCAAGGGGTCCCGGGTTCGAATCCCACTCTAAACTGTAGGTCCAGTCCCGATTAGCCTTACTGTGCATAAAGTGGACTTAAAAATACCAAATCAATCAATTAATACGATTTTGTCAAAATAATTGGAAACGCAGGAGGAAAACTAGAAATTATTGACCTCTCAATATTATTATCACAAATTGAATATGCCGGCCTCCGTGGCGGAGTGGTTAGCACGTCACGCTACGACGCCACGGGTCTCGGGTTCGAATTCCGGTCTGGGCATGGGTGTTTCTGGTGAGCGTCCCTTCATCAATATCATCACTCATCCTCATCTTCGCGATTAGCCAAAAGTAGCAGAAAAGCGAGGTAAAATAAACCAAATCGGTGATCTGTGAATCAACATATGTATATAATATTACATTTGTGTGTGTTGATTAAGGTCTTCCACCCACCAGTCTTCATTGATTTCACGTCCTGCGGAACATCGAACAAATCGAAATAATTTGCGTTCCAGAAAGTTAGAATTTGGTGTGGTTACATGTTTCTGGCTCCAACACTGATTACGGGGGTGTCGATAATTGTCAAAACAAACTGACACGGTCGTTGGATATTTTTTTAGCTCTCTTAAAACAAAGATAAATGTCGATAAACATTCTGAACTGCAGTCTTCTTCCGAGCATATGTTCTGGCCGATTGAAGGACGCGTGCTGAGGATGTTTACGTGAAAGATATCGCCGTTTGCTGCTGAAGAAGTGATGGACGCAGGAGGTCTCCTGATCAACACTCTCTGTCAAGTGAGCAGCGGCGCGACCTACTGATCGGAAAGGGGATTCCCGATGGACCAGTGCCAGCGTGCGAAGCGTCTGCCCCTTGTTTAGTTGTCTGGGACGATGGGGCATCTATATCCGGATCCCGAGGCAGGTCCTCTTTTCGGTTGCTGCTCGCCGTCCGAGAGCTTTGCTACTCGCGGTAGAATGCCGGTGGACGATGGGATGAAACCCTCGGGAACTGAAGAGTTCGGTAGTGTGAACGTGTGTTCGGTGTTCAGGTGCTGAAGAAGGTGTCAGCATGATGGCGTCAGGGGAGAGCAAGCCCTCCCCTCGAACCTTTTCCCCCAGTGGTCTTATGGAACGGCTGATGCGCGGACGACCACCGCTTCCTCCAGGATTACACTCGAGGCAGTCCAGGCCTGTGCCCCATATCCCTCCAAGACCCACGCATCCGCCCATATTGACTTCCAGAAGCCTCACTCCTAGACTCTCACCAGCGCGGTCGGTGTCCATAACTCCAAGAGCATCCCCGACGAGATCGGTGTACTCTAGCACAGGTCGCAGCAGCCGTTCCAGCACCCCCAGCGGGTCGGCAATGCTCTTCCCCCGTCGCATCTACCCGCAGGTGGACCCAGGAACCTCCAGGTATCTAGACCGCGACTTCTTCGACTCCAAAGACGACGATCCGGTGGTGATCAACGCCGGGATGAGCTTCCTGGTCAACTGCAAGTCGCGGGTGAAGCACCATTTCGAGCCCCAAGCTGCTCACTTGCAGTCCTCCACCAAGTCCTCGGCGTTGAGCAACAAGATCCAGGAGTTCCTCAAGAAGACTGACCATGTCATGGAGGAGTGGCGGCGCCTCGGGAAGCCGGACAAGGGGATCGACCTGGGTGATCTCGGGAGGAGCAAGAGTGCCACCAACATCCTCATCAAGGGCTACCAGCTCTCGAGGCCAGGCTCGGCGTGCAGCTTTCGCTCTCGCAGTGGATCGCATCTGTCGCAGAGCTCCGACGACCAAAGTGACTGGGCGTTGTCGGAAGCGGATGAGGTGAGTCGCGTGGTCACAGATACGTCAGTGTGAAGAGTCGCATCGTACCTCGTTGATACTCTAACATACGTCCTGTAAGGTGTCCAGTGTCGAAATCCAAATTAACAACATTCATAAAATTCTGTCAAGGCTCACTTCACGTGAATGCAGTTTCTCATCTGAATGATTACTGAACTGCAATGAAATCTTAACTTTCCATAATTATCACTTTCATTTCATTTTCGTTATTGAGCGTCGCCATCCTTCCACCTTTGTTCAATCGCGACGATGAGGATGAGTGACGACATGATGAAATTGATGAAGGGACACTCACAAAGAACACCCATGTCCAGGCCGGGATTCAAACCCGGGACTCCTGGCGTCGTAGGATTGTCACTTTATACGATAATAATGGTTTACAATGCTAGTATCAATTAATTGAAAAGCCGAACTTTTTTGTAATTTTCGTACGATCGAAGTTTTCAATTACTCGTCTTAAGGCCACGAGGAACAGTTTCAGCCAGAAACATGGTTGTGGAAGGAACTTACACCGACTATTCCCCGCGGCGAGCTGGAGAAAGAGAGGTCGTGCGTTGGTTAGTTGTGGGAGGGGAAGAAACTTAGCATTACGCTTATGGGAGTATTATTTTTACTTGTTCTCTTGGGAATATCGAACTTGCGATGGTGTATAAACGCATGAACGGAAAGAGGACGGGTTGAAGATTTTGTTTCTTGTTATGGGAAAAGTCGAAACTTCATTTGATTACCCGTAACTTGAATTTTCTTCTCCATAAGGATTGCATGGGATTCTGTAATTTTTTTTTACCGATCGTATCTAGCTCACTAATCAAACCCGATTCCACTTGGAACATGGGGGACAAATTAGTACATTCTTGTAAATGCATTCCTCGTGAAAAACTATCACTCTTGGCCTTCTCCAATGAGAGGATCAGTGTCTCCGGAGCGGCGGCATTTCTCAAACAGTTCTTTAATACTGCAAAAAGAGCGCGCACTGTGCTCCATAAATTTGTAAAAATGGCATTGATTTTGGACATTATCAGTATTGAGAAATTTGCACCTCAACCTCGCAAACCACAGAGGTTCTATAAATATTTCAGAGACCTGTCAGTCAGCGGAAGTCGTACCCATGGGCGTCCGGAAGGGGGGGGGCAAGGGGGGGCCGTGGCCCCCCCCTGGAAAATGAAAGTCAACCAAAAAATATGTATTTCACACATATAATTTCATTTTAGCCACAATAATATGTGTTAATGATTGCATGAACACCATAAATTCAAATTTAAGCAATGTTTTTTTGGGGAACAACACTATTTTGGGGGAAAATTTGTCTTCGTTGGCCCCCCTCTGGAAAAAAATACCTTCCTTGCCCCTCCCTGGAAAAAATCCTGCGGACGTCCATGGTCGTACCTGTTAATTCTTTCCCAGGAGGTGAATGTTTGAAGAATTTTTGCTTTTGCTGTAACTAGTCTTCGGTATTGCGGGTTGCAGAGACTTCTGTTAGACGTTACACTCTTGTAACACTTTTTTTCAACAGAAGTAACGTTATCAACAGTTAATTTACATCATTAAATTGTTAATTTGAAAAGTTGTAGTTTGGCAATTCCATTTCCAGCTATGTTCCTTCTCTGGATGAAAGGATTTTCCTGGGATTGCCTATGAGACGGAAGCTTACCTTCATTGCATACCAAATTTAGAACATACGTATATGCTTTATTACAATTCGTAATTTCTATACACTTAAAGGCCTGAATTTTTGTTCCATCTTATTTTATTTGCTATATTAATGAATATATGAAGACTTGTATTATGTACATTCAAATTTACATTGTGCGAATTACTCACTTTTAGCAAATGTTAAAATATTGTTATATTAATAACAATATAAAAAATATAATAACCTAATTTACTTACGACCAGTCAGAATCATCCGTCGAAAATGCGACGTATATACGTTTTAGTGGGGTTTTTTGAAAGTAAGACGGTAAGGGATAAGGTCAATATATTTGAGCGAAGACAAGTTTTATCAAAATTTGCTTTATCACTTCAACCTGCACCCTTTTCCTTGTTTGATACAACTTAACGCGGCATGATGGTGATTCGTGCCTAAGGAAAGCCTGAAAGGGGGGGGAGGGGCGGTAAGACCCCCGAAACGTAGCATTTTTCGACGGATGATACCCACTGGTCGTAAGTAAATTAGGTTTTTATATTTTTATTATTATAAAAATATGTTAACATTTATTATATACCAGAGACGTAAATAAAGCAGATGTAAGTCTTCATTAATGATAATTGATTGTGTGTACTTTGCAAGAAAATTTCCAGCAGAAAATAACCGTGAAAGTAACGTAGAGTTACTTTTCATGTATCAGTAACTGAGTTACTCTTTAAAATGAGTAACTGCAATCATAGGGGGGGTCTTGAGCCCCCCCAATGTTAACGATGTGGGAGCAGAGCCCCCCAAATAATTTTGCTTAAGAGGATCTAATGTATTATTTTGCTTCTCTTGTAAAGTTTACTCTGAATTGTGCCACATGAACTTAACTTTAAATACACATTTGAAATGTTATAGAATGTAGACGACCATCAACTTTCGGGGTCTGAGACCGCTAAACCATCAACTATGGGGGGGGGGGGGCTATGACCAGAGACAGCAAAACACATGACTTATTACTGTAATTATGAGTATTGTTAAAATTTTTACTAAAAGGAGTTTCAAAAGACGATGTGCATGAACTAGGAGAGTGGATGGGACGTTCGGGCTACAAATGGCTCTCACATGACATTCAGAACGAGATCATTCATATATTAGGGAGATCTGTTTTCGCTCCATGGTAGCAGATATTAAAAGTCTGGAATATTTTGCTATTATGGTTGACGAAACTTGCGACATATCCATCCGTGGACAATTAATATTCTGCATTCGAACTGTGAATAAAAATTTTGATATTTTTAAGTAGTTCATGGGCTTTTATGAGATTCCGAACACGGAGGCCATAACTTAAAAAAGGGAAAGAGTGAGTCATTCATTAATTTATTTCAGTGATCAGGCCCCCCCCCCAATAATTTTGACTAGTCGGCGGCCCTGACTGCAATTGCAATTCAGTTACTATTAAAAACTTTTTGAACACTACTTCTTTTCTAGCTTGTTGTGCTACTTGTTCATTCTTTCAAATTCCACAATCATTATTAACCAGCTTTACTTAGAGTAAGTTCTACATTTGTTGAAAGCAATGGGGAAGATAGAAAATATTTGATTATTTGACTTATATTTAATTTTCTTTTCTAGCTGAGCGAGATGACTGCAGATTTAGCAGAGGAACATTCTACCTCAACTTTGGCCACCGAGAGGCTGGAGGCTGAGATGGCTGAAAGACTGAAACTAGAAAAGGATTTGCAGGAAGTACAGGTAGGAAAGGAACATTATTCTATAAATGTAACACACACATTAACGATATCAATGTGCACTAGTAATTTCAGTAGCGTATCCTGTGTGGAAATGGACTGCATATTGGAATATTGAACTTGTCAGAATAGAGAACACCAATCATGTTAAAATTGAAATTACATTCTGATATTTTAAGATTGGAATATTTGGTGGTATTTGCTCAACTTCAGGCAAGGGTATCCACGTGATTTTCAGTATGGAGGGCAAGCATTGAATTTTTCAAAGCAATGCCCAGTGCTCTAAATAGTGATGGTATTATTTTGAGGACTGAATGTTTTCAAAACAATTACCAGGCATCTTTAAATAATGCAAAAGAATAATGCAAAATTATCTATGTGGTTTTCAAAATTTAATTTTCTTATGATAACAAAACATGATTAAGCCTTATTTCCATGACCAAAAATAGAAAAGAAAGAGAAAGAAAACACAAAATATGTTGACTAAGGCAATCTATATTTCACTTAAAAAAAAAAAAAAAAACTTAACATGTAATGTTTTAACCCTCTATCAAGCATTTTAGTTTGGTTTCGAGTCTGAGGAAGACCTTGATAGAGGGTTGAAAGGTCATTCTTAAGCGTTTTTAAATTAAATATAGACTGTCTTGGTCAGCAGATTTACTGTTGTTGTTTTTTTGTTGTTGTTGTTTTGTTTTTCATAATTTTCTTTTAAAGTTTAGGTCATGGGGAACTTGTTCATAGACAGTTCCGGCCATCGGGAGATGCGGCGATAACAAAGCAACATAATAAAAATATTGCTTTTGAAATATTTTAGATAAGAAGTAAAAAATAATTCATAATATTCACAATTTGAGCGAAATTAATCAAGCAACATCATGAAACAACTAGAAATACCCCAGAGATTTGCTAAGTTTAGCTCATCGAAAGGAGAGCCCAGTTCTAACCCCGTGTCCAACCTGCCCACTACGTTTCCTGTTGAGTGCAATGGTATCACGCGGCCAGCTCATCGCAGCAGGTCTGCGAATCCAAGGCCCTTTGAGCGCTTTTCCTCCATTCTTGAAGGTCTGGCAATAAGAGACCTTTTTCTTCCAGCCCCATTGTTTACAAACACAGCAGAGTTTCTGTGACGTCATCAAGATTAAACTTCTCAGAATGTCCAGTACTGTAAAGCATGCAACACTCTTGTTTTTAAGAGAAAAACACATATTGAAGAGCATTGCAACGCGACTTACATAGAATACATGAAAGTAATGGTGCTTAGAAAAAAATATAAGTAATCAAAAGCATAAATTTCCCCACGGTTATTGCTAGAAAGAACTTAAATTAAAAAAGCAGTTCTGGATCCATTGTATTTCCTTCATAGTATTCTCCTTTAATTTTTTTTTCTTTTGATCCTGCGGTTCAAATATCGATTTTGGAAATAAATGTTCTTGCTTTACAAAACAAAAAGTACTTCCTGTTGTTTTGTGTTTACTATGGTTACAAATGACAAGACTGTTCAAGATTTTTGTTCTCGAGGTGACAGGCATACTTATTCAGACAGAACCTTTTTCCTAACATATCTTACTTCTACACCAGGGATGGCCAAAAATATCTGGATTCCGGAAAATTTAAAATCTCGAATTCGGAAATTTTACTACCCAGATTTCGGAGGCAATCTGAATTTCACAGAGAGCGGTTTAACACTTTTCAATTTTTTTCAGGTAGAATTCATTAAGAAAGTTTTCTCTTCTTTATTTTACGATCATATACTCCGTAGAAATAAAATAGATTTAGCCATCTGACGTTTGTCAAGTCTTGCGATAACTAGGTAAAAATGTCACGCTTCGCCACTGTTCATAGACTGTTACAATTTGTTTGTGTAAATTAGAAAAAAATGTTACTAAGGAAGATTTGACACCAAAGTGACAAGCAACATGTAACACACATTGCTTGGAAAAGAACCAATCAGCAACAATGTTTCACATTGTAATCATAACAAGCAGCACAGGCCTGCAATTGATTGATGAATTCCTCAAGCGACACTTCATTGTAAAAAAAAAATTCTCTAGGTGTTAATATATTAGTTAAGGGAAGGGCGAGGAAAGAAGATATAAAATAAGAAGGAATCATATTATTGTTCAGACATTTAAAAGTTTGTTGTTTGTCATCTGTTTTTTTTTTTTTTTGTACAGTACGTGATTATTTAATTTTATTACATATTGAATTTCTCTTATTGTAATTATAGTTAATGTTTTATGCAGCAGTAAATATGATACACCCGAAAGTATAGATTTATAGATGTGAAGGACTTGTGCTAATAATATTGTGAGACCCTTCCTTTATGCAATTCCTTGTTTTAGGAAGAGTTATATCAGATGGTTAGTTACATTTTTAATATTTTTACCACATTTCAATTATCTCATTTTGCGGCCCTTTTCAAAGTAATTTTTCCCCAGTGGAGATCCCTTTGCAGAGGAGACCCATGGCTGTAGACTCCAAAACCCTCATTAAATCCAGGCCTGTATGTTCATCTTCATAATCAATCTATGTCACCACATATTCTTATGTGTTTTGCTTCAGAAATAAACTGTGATAGAAATTTGTTTTAGAGGCACTGTGCCAAATTACTATTTGTGGTCACATGAACAGTGGCTACTATACAGAACAACTCTTGATTAGGGCAGAGTTGATACCACTTTGAAGTGATACTGACACTGATGTCGATACTCTTACCAGTACCCAATACTTGAAAATTGTAATAATCAAAAATACTTCAAAATATTGGTCAATGTTAGTGTGTAAGTATTCCACTCCAATTATATGCATTATTTGCCAAGAATTCTACTTAAAAATATTCCAGAATTTCATCAGAATATTAAGATACATGTTACGTAATCACAAAATTTAGTTTTCACACAAAATTAGTGCAAAATATAAAAAAGTTTGAATTTTGAATAATAAAATCGAGATAATTAGACTCAGTGAATGTGACATGTGACATTTTTGCTCTTAATAAGCCAAAATGCCGGAACATATCAGCTGGTATCGGTTAGTAAATTTCATCCATTACCAATTACATCAATTAATCTATAAATACTGACACCTTGACTCATTTACCTCATTGCCTCCTTCACATATACTTACTTAATTTTTATTTCTTGTGTTTTTCAATTATATAGGTACACTTGTAATTTTCTATATTTTGTTCATTTATAAACATTTAGCTTAATTGTATAGCTTAACAAATTAATTCTTGTAGTGCAAAAAGCTGTTTTTATGGTAAGATAATCTGTGTAAAATACTGTAAGCTTAAGTGTAACCCTACTTCAAATAATAAATAATAATAATACATTGGCATCAGTATCGACTCAGCACTACTCTTGATCATTATTATTTGAGGACGAGTGGGGAGAAAACAAGATGATTATCTAGTGTGCATTTGGTTCTTTGATTGTCCTTCTTTATTCCAGGCAAAGAATAAAAGTTTACAGCAAACCTCGGAGAAGCTAGAGATGGAGCTGATTTATTCCAGGGCAGTGGAAATGAACGGAGACTTAGGCTCGGAGGAGGAATCTGAAGATGCAGGACTGTACAGGCAGAAATACGAGAGGGCTGTGAGGGAACTTGAGTTCACACGGAGACGGCTACAACAGCAGCATGAAGATGATCTGGAACAGCTGGTTGGCCTTAAAAAGCAATTAGAGAAAAAGGTAATTGCAGGTACCATGGTATATTAAAATTAAGATCTGTGACAACTTGACAGCTTTACATTTTGTGACAAAACAACAAAATTAAGATTTTTAGTTTTTAAATATGTAACATATAATATGTACAATATTAACATATAATATGTACAATATTTCACTGCATAATGATCGCACCCTGCTTTTCAAGTCTGTTCTTTTTCACACAAGTATGTTGTTGAGAAAGGGATGAACACCTTCAAAGCCATCGTCTTTAGTTCTTGAAGCTATTCCGGTAATAGGCCAGAAATTCAGAAAGTTCTTTTCCTTGATCTCTGATGATCTGAAATTTGGGATTTTGTATTAGTGGCTTTTATGTGACGAAGTTTTACCACAAATAATATGGATCATTCTAAAAGAAAAATGGGAGGTAGAAATGAGGAGACGATTTTACAAAACATTAAAATTGTTGAAAATTTGTAAAAATTATGAAATATTGTGTCCTTGAAGAACCTAATCAAATGCTAACTTTGGCCAAGATCATTTGCTCGTAGTCCATTAGAAAATGAAAAACTGTAAATTTGGCTTGTCCACGGAGGGGACTTGCATATCCATAGAGTGGATTTTGAAGTTCTTGGAATTGATTTCTGTGCTATTTCCCTTTTAAGCAACCAAACATTTTCTGTACATATCCTTTTCCTTGATGAAAAGTAGATTTGAACTTTATTTCTTTTTGATCATAAAAATTGGGGTGAAAGATCTAACTTTCTCATGGTATTTATATTTTTTAACAATATTTCCTGTTAATACTTGCAGCATAGCTGCTCTCTTCTTTGTGGAACCTTCTTTTTGGGAAAGTTTCATTATCTGGTCTTCAATGAGCTCGCCAAACATTTTTTTTTTCTTAGAAAACACTACAGGTTCTGACCAAGGCAGTTTTACAGAAGGTCAGTCCACGTTTATGGAAACTATTTTGTGACACCTGCCCTAGGGCGTAAAGCCGTGCTTCCACCAGCGGTTGTGCTCGACATGATGACCCTGAATATAGGCACCGACACCGAAGTTTCCATTGAAGGAGGCTTTTGTTATGCTTCACATTAAGCCGTAAATCCTGGCTGATTATCCTCTGCACAGTTGTTTTGGATCTTCCAACACTCCTGGGAATGGCTCTTTGTGTCGGTGGATTCTCCTTTGTGACCATCTTCTGCACTTGTCGAACCACATCGATTGTACATTTGGGACAGGTGTGTAGTTTTCTTGCCGCTGTGCGCACACCTGCTTCCTCTGGCTGTGCATTTTTGTTGTGTTTGTTTGCATTGGCAATACCCTTCTTGGAAATGGTGAAACCCTTCGACGAACACTGTTTTGAAATTTCACTGTAGCTGTATTCTATGTCTGAAAGAGCTGTGATGTACCCCCCTCCCAGAATGGGGTAACTTTTGCAGGCATTTTCCACTCTTTTTTAAGAGCCAGACATATTCCTAAGAATACATTATTTCCTCTCTCCTATACATTTGATAAATTGGAGTTACGCCCCTCTGGTTCTCACATTATGATATATTATATATATTGTGGAGATCTTGACTAAACATTTTATTTTACTTTTCATGAAAACTTTATTTGCCAAGTAAAACTTTTCCAATTATTTGTGTCTATGTGGAGGAAGAAGTTATTCCTGGCATACATACCATGTCTGTGGTGGAGTGGCTAGTACAGTGCACTACAATGCCCGTGGTCCCAGGTTCGAATCCCAGCTTGGGCATGGATGTTCTTTGTGAGTGTCTTTTCTCATATGATCACTCATTCTCATCTCCACAATTAGATCCAAATTTGGCCAAAAGCAAAGTAAAATGAGCCAAATCAAGCAAATCATACCCTGATATTTTGTATGTAATCTATGCTTTTTATATGATTTTAAGCAATTATCAGTAGTAAGGAACCACCTTTCTCTTTTTCTTGCAGTTGGCAGATGCATATGAAGAAGTTGAAGAGCAGCGGCAGGTGGTGGGGCAGTGGAAGAGGAAGGTCCAGAAGCTCACAGGGGAAATGAATGATTTGAGGCTCATGCTGGAAGAACAGAATTCTCGGAACAACCTTCTGGAGAAGAAGCAGAGAAAGTAAGCATTAGGATTACTATTCCTTGTTTTCAGTCAACATTCAGGTCCCAAGGAAAGTTCTGTTCTTTTGAATGTTGGTGAAAAAAGACGAATGTCATGTGCAATAATGCCATGACATGCAACAACTTTGTCCCATCATGCCTTCCCTGTAAAACTGAGTCAGTTTAGCTGCAAAATATGCAACAATGCATCTTCCGTGGCTTAGTGATACCATGCTGCGATGGTGTTTCTCATATCCTAGAAATATGATTATGACCTGGGGAATAGTTTGGAGAATATGATTGGATGTGGTAGAGGCTCTCAGGCAAATTCTGTGACCGAGTCTTGGGGCTTGCCCTGTGTGTGGACAAGTATGGTGGTTTGTCCTTGGTCCAGGAATTCAATTGATCTTATGCTGCGATGTTCAGAACAAAGTGAGGAGAACCGTTAAGTACAATACAATCTTGCATGGTGATAGCAGACTTTTGTTTTTATCAGATGCAGCCAGCTTGGTGACTGACTACATTATGTGGTCAACTTTCGATCTTGCTTTGTTCCCAGCTTTCAGTCCTGGCCCACTTGTGGATGCTCTTTGGGAGGCCCACTTCATCAATTTCATCTAATCATCAATCATATTATTGTTGTGATTAGTCAAACCTCCCCCTTGCCCCAGTTGTCCTCATATTAAAACATAGAAGAATGTTCCTAGCTAGCTCTGAGTCTCAGGCAAACATCTCTCCACCTAACAACTTCCACTTCCATTGTCACAACAGAAAGTCTGCTGCATGTAGAACATTTCCCAATGTCAACTCTCTGACGCAACTTGCCACACAAGAACTAAGCTTTACATTCACTTAATTGGTTCACACCAACTCCTGACAAGCTGCCTCCATCACTTTTCTGCTGAGCTTGCACTTGTACAGTAATGCACACTGCATTTTCACCACAACACACACCATGTTTGGTGCTCTTCGCTGTGTTACATCTCATCCACTATTTGATGATCTTGCTTTGATCCACCTGTGGTGAGGCTGAAGAGACTGATCAAATTTTGTGATCCCCAGGGCAAAAGTTAGGGGAGGGCCTGGCCCGTACCCACAAGTTTCAACTGCGGCTCCCTCAAACAAAATTTCGATCGATGAAAAATTATCCTCAATTAATACTACATAAAATTTTCCGGTAAATTTGTAGCAGAGCTGGTAACACTGTGCAGGGAACAAACTTGCTATTCTAAAGGAAATCTTCAGAAGCAATTGTAGGACTCCAAAATTTCCACCCTTTCATTGCTTACCGGTTTGTAACCAAAATCATATAAGCTGCCTGCCTTGAGGTGCACTACCTTCCTCTTGCCCCACGTTCCTAGAAATCATAAATTCGAACCTTTTGCTGCAAATGATTCTTCCCTTACAGATTGAATCAAAGTCTCCCCCGAACATTCAACAGTAGTGGGTCGAGAGATACATGGAGTTCTCCAATAACTGATAATGTTCTGAGATTTGAAATGTCTCCCTGCTTCAACCCCAGTACTTGTGTTCTTGCAAGTACCTCGTCTCGAGTTGCTGTGGGTGTTGTCCATGTATTCGTTCATGTGTAAAGAGTTGTAAAGTCTAGTGCGTTTAAATTTTTTTAATGAATAAATTCCTATTTTTTTATGATATTTTTTCATAAGAATTAATTTACTGTAACCTGGCAAAAATAATCATACTAACGCCATGCTTTTGTGTATATATAACATTGTTGTTTAGTTTCCGTTCCTGGAAATAGTTTCATAGGAACAAATTTCGGATCCCCCCCCCAAACTGAATAACCTAGCTACGTTCCTGGTGATCCCAGATCACAGCACCAAAGCCAGCATTGCAGAACTTTCTGTGGATTGTGATAGTTGCGCCTTTATGTAACCACAGGTATCAGATATAGTTGGAGAGATTCCCTCCAATAATACCAAGGATATATATTGTTTTCAATACTGGATTGAACATGACAATTTTCACTGTAATACTACTATCATTGCAAGTTACTACAAGTTAAATCATGAAAAAGTGTGGCTGCATACATTTCTGTCTAAATCTCATTCCTGTCCTGTACATTTTTCCATGCTCCATAATCCAGTGGTTATCAACCTTCGTGCCGGACCCTGTGGCCGAGTGGTTAGCACATTGCGCTGCGACGCCAAGGTTCCCGGGTTCGAATCCCGCTCGGGCTTGGTTGTTTGTGAATGTCCATTCATCAATTTCATCACTCATCCCCATCTTCGCAAATTAGCCAAGAGACACAAAACACGAAGTAAAATAAACTAAATCAATCAATCAATCAATCAATCAACCAACCTTCGTGAGCTTGTAGCCTGGTCAGTGACCCGATCCGAACAATTTTACTCGTAAATAGCTTTCTATTTTTTAAATGTATACGTTAATTAATATGTATACTGGAAATCTTTCGAGGTTGTAGCCAGCTCAGGCTGCAAATTACTTCATCCTTTCAGCTCTGACTAGAGAACAACTAGTTGGTCAACCTCCAAATTTGGCAACATGCCCCCAGTTAGACTCTTTTATCCATCACCGCCAGTGCCACGAAAGCATTTCCTGTTATGGCTGTCAAAACTCGAATGAAAGGCATCATTCCAGGTGGTAGCCTGCTCAGGCTCAAGTCGCAAACTATTAACAGGGTGGCGACAGACCTGGAAAACCTGGAAAACCGGGAAAAGTCAGGGAATTTGAGGTGTCAAAAAAAGTCAGGGAATTTCGTCTTCATTGATTTTTTTTTTTTTTTTTTTTTTTTTTTTTTTATTTAAAGATATCGTTATGGAACTCTGCATGGGAACAGGAAATCTCGTTCGCAAGTTTCGGGCCCAACTTTTAGGCCCCTTTTATGCGCAAAACCATAGAACTAACTTTTCTATGGCAACACGACCACGGCGCCAGAAACCAGTGATGGCAGGAGGAGGAGAGAGAGAGAGAGAGAGAGAGAAATTTCTCTCGCCCGGGCTTCTCGGCGGGAATTTTAAATTCGAACACTCTTTGGAGGAAAATTGTTATAACTCTGGTACTATGGGAGCAATGTACTTCGGATAACTTTCGTTTTGCAGCTAAAACATCAGCGCATGCAACCATGTACAATTCAGAACGCCGGACTGAGGAAGGGGGACTTGGGGGGCACGTCCCCCGAATCTCAATGGAAAAAACAAAAATCTGGTGTTTGCCCCCTCTTCTCCCGCTATTTTGGAGAGAAGGCGAGAACTTTAGTATTATTTTTAAAGAATGGACATTTCTCAAGAGAATGAAACATATTTCATGTTGTTGGCTGCCATACAAGTTGAATAATAAGCCAAAATGTTATTATTTTTTTATGAAAAATAGGTAATTTGCATTTTTGGAGGAACATTGTTATAACTCGGGCACTATGGGAGCAATCTACTTCGGATAAGTTTTGTTTTTCAGCTAAAACATCAGATCATGCACCCGTTCACAATTCAGAACGCTGGACCGAGGAAGGGGGCTTGGGGGCACTTCTCCGGATTTCAATGAAAAAAAACCTGTTGTTTGCCCCCTCTTCTCCCACTATTTTGGGGATAAGGCGCAAATTTTAGTATTATTTTCAAAGAATGGACATTTCTCAAGAGAATGAAACATATTTTATTTTCTTGGGTGCCATACAAGTTGAATAATAAGCCAAAATGTGATTTTTTTTTTACGAAAAATATGTAATTTGCATTTTTGGAGGAAAATTGTTATAACTCGGGCACTATGGAAGCAATCTACTTCGGATCAGTTTTATTTTTCAGCTAGAACATCAGAGCATGCAACCGTGTACAACCCAGAACGCCGAACCGAGGAAGGGGGGGTTTGGAGTCGCGACCTCCGAATTTCAATATTTCAATGCAAAAAAATAAGAATCTGGACTTTGCCCCCTCTTCTCCCACTATTTTGGGGAGAAGGCGCGAACTTTGTATTATTTTCAAAGAATGGACATTTCTCAAGAGAATGAAATATATTTCATGTTCTTGGGTGCCATACAAGTTGAATAATAAGCCAAAATGTGATATTGTTTTTTTTTACGAAGCATTTTTTTAGGAAAATTGTTATAACTCGGCCACTATGTGAGGAATCTACTTCGGATAAGTTTTGTTTTGCAGCTAAAACATCATAGCATGCAACCGTGTAGAACTCAGAACGCCGAACCGAGGAAGGGGGGGGGCGGGTTGGGGGTCGCGACCTCCAAATTTCAATGGAAAAAAATAAGAATCTGGACTTTGTCCCCTCTTCTCCCGCTATTTTGGGGAGAAGGCGCAAACCTTAGTATTCTCTTCAAGGAATGGACGTTTTCAAAGAGATTGATTGAAACATGTTTCATGTTCCTGGGTGCCATGCAAGTTGAATAATGAGCCAAAATGTGAAACTCTGTTCGGAAATGTGGCATTGATATGTTGCGAAGAGGGGGCGAGGTTGGTCATCAATATGAATTTCCAGTGACGTGCGGTGACGTCGACACTTGGGGTAGCAGTCAGTGGCATGCTCAAGGGGGGGGGGGCGTTGGTGTGGGTCACACCTTTCCTCCTTTTAGGGCCAGTATTCCTACAAAAAAGAAGAATGTCAATAACAGGAAAAGATTGCAAAATTATGAATGAGTACCAGAAAAAAGTACACGTAACCCCCACCCACATTCGAAAGTAAAAAACTATTTGATTTGACTCTAAGCCAGAGATCCTGGGTTCGAATCTCGGATTGGCCATTTGTGTTCTTTGTGTGTGTTCCTTCATTTATTTTGTTGTACCAAAGGTGGCGGAAAAGCGAAGTAAAATGAACCAAATTGAGCAATCAATCAATGATTTGATTTCATTTTTGTTACTTAGCGTCGCTTTTTTGTCACATTTGGTTAATTGCGAAGATACGATGAAATTGATGAAGGGACGAGCACAGGGAACGCCCATGCCTGGGTCGGGGTTCGAACCCGGAAATCCTGGTGTCGTAGCGCGCTATGATAACCAGTCCCCCACGCTTGGTTGATTTGGTGACAGGTAACAAAACACAACACACTTTTTTTGTAGTTTCTTCAATGATATTCATTTGACTTTTTGAGTTCTGAGATACATTTTTTATTCCAAATTATTTCATTATTCACTGCAACACATAGGACAAGAATGCGCACTCATCACGGGTTCGAATCCTGGCCTGGATTGTTCATATGAGGTCCCTTAACCAATTTCATCATATTATCACTCAATCCTCATTTTCGCGATAACCAAATGTGGCAGAAAAGCGAAGTAAAATAAACGAAACCAACAACAATATGAACACGCGTTCTCTTGCCCAAATAAATACATCCGTATTTATGACTTAGAGACCAAGAGTAGTATATTTAAATAAAACACTACTAAAACGAGAGTCAGTCAGAGCCTGAGCATATATTTGTAATTTAATCATTATATATTCCATATTTGTAAAAGAAAAAAGAAAGAAAGCATAACATCATTGCCTGCACATAACACGTTCCCATTTCATAAATAATAAAACTACATCCCATATTATACATACGCACATATTGTACAACGTGTAAAAGGTTGTGTAAATACAGAGAACATAAGTACTGCAGAAAATTTTACCCTGAGTTCTTTACAGGATTTACAAAAAATCTATGAGAAACCAATCCCCTATCTGTCCTATAGGAGATAGACTGGGGGACCTGAAAGCCTGGGCTTTCAACCATTACAGCGGGGAGCGAGGGGACAAGAGGGGTAGAGGTAGTAATCTTCCTTTTCCTTGGGCCGGCCGTTTCTACCTGAAAACTGGTCTGGCGGAAGAAGAGCGAGCTAGGGTATCCAGCCAGCTTTGCCCGCGGAGAACACCGATGGACGAGAAGCGCGTGGAAAAGAAAGTGTTGCGTATGAGCTGTGGTGGCTTTAACAAGACAATAACTATTGTGATTTGAATATAATTCGAGATGTGAGATTGATTGATCTATCTCTGCTAGACTAGCTACTCCTCAGTGCACGTCACTGTGAATTTCCCAGGCTTGCTCCAGACCTGTGTCAGAGTTTCTACCCAAACATAAGAGTACGAAGTTCCAAAAAGCACATTCATTTCGTAATCAGCACGATCAGGCACGTATCCAGAGGGGGGGCTTAGGGTGCTCGAGCCCCCCCCGAAAGTTTTAGGTTTACACTAGATAAAATGAGGTTTTTGTTTTCTTGTGGTGTGAAGTAAAATAATGTGACAATAATTTAAGGAGATAAATAATTATCGAGACAAGACGGAGAATGTTCTATAGCCATGTTATTCTTAATAGCACGTATCCAAGGTGGGATTGAGGTGGCTCGAGCCCCCCCCCCATGATTTTTTTTATTTGTCACTAGATAAAATTAGGTTTTTGGCTATTTGAATAATGTGACGATGATTTAAGGAGATAGACAATTATCGAGGCAAAACGGAGAATGTTCTATAACCCTGTTGATAATATTGCACGTAAACTTTTCTTACGTTTTCGGTGTTGTCGCAGCGCACTTGAGCACTATGTAGAGACTTGTCAGCATTTGAAAGCTGCACAACAAAGGTAGCGCCACACGTAGGGCGATTCGTTGTAATTTCTAATCTCTGGAAGGCGGGAGAGGGTACATTCTTGAATGAGAGAAAGAGTCAACTACTGGCAATATTAACGAATCGTTTTATCTGTGGAACGTTCTAGAATATAATGAGGATATAAATACACGGATTCAATTTTTCAGTTGATCTGTACAAAGAATCTGTTAATGAGATTTCGGAGGTAAGAGTGACAATTCATACAGTCGATTGGTGATCAGATCAGTCAGCGTCCTCTGGTTGCTTTATAAGATATAGTGATTCGAAAATGAAGACATTGACGACAGCAGAACTTCCGGGGCCTCAGTGTTGTAGTGCTAGTTCGTTCTCTCTCTCTAGAGTGAACATTTCAGCAGTACCGGATATTGGAGTGGTTTATTAAAACAGAAATAAGCTGCATAGATTAACTGAAAATCAAAGTTTTGAGTGATGATTTAGTTTTGCCAGAACTAAATTTCGTATATGCAGTCCGAGAATTTCATGGTATAAAGAAATACTTTTGTTTAAGCCTACTGGGTTCGAAACACATTCAAACACTTAACTACCATAAAGAGATAGACGAAAATTTTATAAATGTCGAGAAGAGAAAGCAAGGAGATGTTGCATGTGTAGACATTTTAGGCGGAAATTGCAGGCTCTTAGTGTTGTCCATGGGACGAGACGGGACAGGCTTTTAAAAATTCGAGACGAGACGATATTGACCATGTGCCCCGAGACAATATAATATTTTCGAGACGAGACAGCATTTCCACGAGACGAGACAGGCCAAAGTCTCGTCTCGTGGGCAACACTACAGGCTCTGCCACTAGCAGGACCCAAATCAGGGGTCTATCAACTGAGCCACCTAGCCATCCTTGACTTCAACCGATTTTTCGTTAAAGTGTCTACACAGTACATGTCCTGTGTATATCAAATCGTAAGGTGTTGCCTGTATAGTGAACAAGCGCAGAAAATATAGGAGAGAGAAGAAAACTGAGGAGCATTCCCACCGGTTGAGGATAATTTTTTCTGTGGTCAACAAGAGCTACTACTTCGATGTGACAATGACAGTAGCCTAATAAGGGAGATTTCACACCGTGTCGCCTGAGGATTTCACAAGTCGAAATTAGGTTTGTGCAGCCTTTTGTGTCGCTACGGTGTGAAACGTTGCTGTTGATTGGCCCATTCCAATCGACATGTATCGCGTGTCCCTTCGGTCTGAAACCTTCCTAAGTCTTGAAAATTCAAGTCACAAGGATGGAAAATTAGGGCCTTGTTAAGGTTTGGTGTGAAGGCAGGCAGACTACAGCACCCTATAGGATTATATTCAAACCTGCAGGAAGAACGCATCTTACTTCAATCTCCAATAAGGAATGATAAAAACTTCTGGTGAGTTGATTTTTAAAAAATGTGTTCGAGATAAAGAGAGGCGTTCCCAGGATTTTCGGAAGGGAGAGGGGTTACGCATACTATTTTTGGTGGTCAGTCCTGATTTTGCCATTTTTTCCTGTCTTTCACGTTCCTTTTTTTTTTTTTAAAAAAAAAAAGGAATACTGGGTCAAATGGGGTTATGACCTGAGCAACCCTCCCTTGGGCACGTCACAGGAGATAAATGAGTAGCATTTGATCATACTGGGAGACGAAACATTAGATGTGTTGGGAACGGAAGGGTTTTCACTGTGCATTAATTGTTTCGTGATCCACCTGTATTCGAGAAGACTTCCTTTGTTTCGTGCCGATATATGACAAGGCAGCGGAAGCTGTGACAGGCATTTTTGAACACTTGTGAGTGCTAAGGCCTGAATCTGAACAAATTGGTGGGTTTCGGCTTTTATAAGAGCTGCAAACATGGGAGGACAAGACACGTTACTGGTATTCAGGCTCGAATCAGAGAGAAATATCCAGTTCGCAGCCCACAATTTGAATCTCGCGTTGTCGAGTGGATTGTCCATCCCGTGCGTGCGTAACAGCTTCGTAAAAGCACTCAATGACACCATAGATATTTTTATGCCTGATGAGAAGAAATGGACAAACACACATACTGAGATGGTTCCGGCACACAATGTTAATGCATGGAAACAGAGGAGTCGAGTGGTAAAAAATGTTCTGATTAAAATGACAGCCTTACATTGGCAACGATTTAAGGGATAGTTGCTCCCAATTTTTATTTTCTTGCCTCAACATTATGGCCTCAATGTTAAGCCTTGTCTACCAAGAGAGAGTAAACTTTCCTTGCAACTCCCTCAGCACCCCCCCCCCCCCTCCACGTTTTGGAACCCAATTACCACCACTGGTCTTGAACATACAATTGTGAGGTTCTTACTATACCCCTTAAAAAATGGTGTTGAGCCCCCCCCGAAAGAAATTCCTGGATACGTGCCTGAGCACGATGATGCCGTATGGTATCATCGGGGCAGTACGACCTTACTCTGATGATACCGTATGGTATCATCGGGGGAGTAAATGTTTAGTTTAGCCTCTAAATATTACGTGGAAAATACATTGAATTATCATTTTTTCTTGTCCGTATGGGAGTAGTAAGGGGACTTGTCAGCAGATGGAGGGGATAAGAGCGGGTGGTGCCGTCCGATAGTAAGGCATTTTGTTGGGAAAACTGAAGGAACTTGGAAGAAAATAGGTTCTATTGATACATACAATTTTTGTCGAATATCGCCACCCGACAAAGTATCTCACTACAACATGCGACAGAAATTGCATGGACTGCAACATCCAACAAAAATCGCATGCATAAACAAGAAGAGCTTTAGACTGAAAATATGCTGCTGGAATTTTATTACTCTTCTGGCTCACTTCACCTTATTTAATGTAGCAGTGCTTACGAAGATTTTCTTTCATCATCCTGACGTATTACTGGATTCGCACAAGTTAACATACGTTTACAATGACATTGCACTATTTTTAGATATCAAGAAGAATCCAACCAAACGGGATATATATTGAATACTATCACGAAAAAGTGAAACATAAAGCTGCATTGGTGAACTTTATAAAAATTGGCAAGTGCATGCTCGCAACCTCAAATTTACTGCAAAACTAGTATTGCAATTAAATTAACGCCACTCTCTGTCCTGTCTGTTTAAACTCGTGAGAGATGGTCATTAATCTCTCACTGAGTGAAGTTAATGTCCAATATTATGAAATAAAATACTAATAATAAATACGTAAATATTTTAATATCATATTTACTCGAATCATTCAATCATGGAGCAAATCACTTTCTTCAAGAATTGACTTTTCTCTGCCAGACCTGCTAAATTTTCACTTTCCATCTACTGATTTATACAAGGGGTGGCCAGAAATTAATTTCCGATTAGTAGGGAACCGCAAACGCCAAACCCGTGAAAACTGGTAATTGCTGCGAAGTTATGTTTAGGAATGTGCAGTGATGTCTGGACACATTTTTCGCCCTTTCGAAATATCGAAATAATGCGAATTGTTGGCGTTTTTAGCGATTTTTTTTTTAAAGAAATGTCCTAAAACAACGAAAAATGTCATGAAATCCAACATTCTTGTCTTATCTAGGCCATGTTTATGTACAAAGAACATGCAAGTTTTCCAACATTTTACTCAAGAGTAAACTATATAGTTATACGTACATGGAATAATTCCGACAGCCACATTAAATCATGTATTTCTCTCGATTTTTTCAACTTCTATCGAAACCATTTGCATCACAGAGCAAAGTGGCAGGGTTCTAACAGGAGATCGAGTGCGTATCTACCGTCACACGAGAGCCACATCTTCAGATTTGTCGCACGAGATATGTTTTGAATTACCAAGCTAAGTGCGCACCATCGGCATTTGTCGAGCGAGTAATAATGGAGCTCAGTCGTTAGGGCATCTGACTACTATGCGAGAGACCCGGGGTCGATACCCTGCAGGGGAGAACCGGGATGTTTTCCACCTATTCAAACTGCTCCGGCACCCACCCAGCATCATATGAAGCTTGTACCTTGAGGAAACTTTGAGGGATAAATGTAGCCAGGAGCGTGGTGCTGATCACATCACCCCCACCTTCGGCCGTGATCAAGAAAGTGTGGGACCCTAACTCCACCTTCATGGAAAAGTGCAGAGGAGCACTTTACCTTTACTTCCTCAAAAATCTGTTCCAACATATCAAACTGTCACGAAATTACGTAGACCATGTGACCTACAATTTAAAATAATAGTTTAAAAGCACAATGGAGTATTAAGTTTCGGTATATCTGGCAGATAAATGTTTCGAAAACAAAAACGCGAATTTTGGGAAACGTAACACTAAGAATTCAAAAAAATATAATGCCAATTTTTGGTGCCATAATATATCGGTATCTGTCACGTGAGATTGATTGATTTTAATTTTTTTGGGTGCGTCGCCACTTATGGTCATTATGCACCCTTCAGTATATACGGAGAAAATTCCATTATCTAAAATTCTTACCTTAAAATTAAAAAAGGGGTATGGAAAATAACTTTCCCAAAATAAATTTCAAGATATCAAACTCTCACGAAGAGGCGTAAGCCATGTGACTTACAATTTGAAACAGTAGTTTTAAAACACAATGAAGGTATAATTTCAGATATTTGCCAGAAAATGCGCAAAAATGAAAATGTGAACTTTGGGAAAAATAACACCGTATAGTAAAAAATAAAAAAAATAAGAAAATACACCAATTTAAAAAAAAATAGTCTGCCGATTAGGTATAAATAAGACAAGAATATCAGTTGTAATTTATTGCATTAGTAACAGTGAGTCCTAACCTAATTTTCGGCATAATCACCACCGTTGTTCTGGCATTTGTCGTAGCATGGCACTAAATTTTGTATGTCCATGGTATATGTGTCTGCCAGCAAAGACTGGATTTATCTCTACCGCAGTGTACCTGTCAAATCCTTGCCCTGCCAGAAACCTCTTCAGTTAAGCAAAGAGATGAAAGTCGGTACATTCAAGGCCAGGGCTGTTCAGGGAGTGGTCCAAGATCTCTCACCTGAAGTGATACAAAGGGCCCGTGTGTACTCAGCTGTATAGGGTTGTGCACATTCAATTGGCCTTCCGTGAATTGTCTGCACCATCGTCTGACCATACTATCACTCACGACGTCCGGTCTGCACACCTCACACGATTGCTGGTGGCTCCGTGCCAAATTCTGAGCGTGCAATGTAGGCTACATCGCAGTCGGTGGGAGACTGTGTGAGAGCTGCAATCTTTAACCTAAAACTGTCCTAAAACGGCTGTATTGCAACTGTACCAGATTATAGCTACATGCCACTTCTTCCTGCCTGCATTTGTGTGTGTCGCTCTCCGACCACTAGTGTTGTGTATAGGCACCATTGGAGCTTTTTTCAGGATGCCCCTCGTATATGAACTTTCAGAAGCTTTTATTATTAGTGTTTTCCTGTTTTAATGTGTGGTTAGCTAAATCAGGTACCTATACAATGCAATTCTATAAATTCCTTGCGTTAAATTTCTAATACCTACATACCCTTTTCGTCAGCAATAATGGTATAACTGCATGTTGTGAGTTTCACAGTACTTCACTTGGATATACTGTACTGAACCAGAAATCCCATTGATAATGTAAGGAAATATGACACTTTATTTTGTTCGATTCAGTTGTTTCACTTATATGCAAGAGTTGTTTGCGTTACAGAGAAGAGAGAAGTAGCTTTATGCATTGAAAAATGAGTCCGCACTCATGGTTCTTGCAAGCAGAGGGTTCCAAACCTCAGTGGAAATATCAACATATAATATCGAGAATGTATAAGGAAACTGATAAATTACAAATTGTATTTATTAATCAATCTCTCTTCACTCTTATCTCATTTAGTCGTAACTTTAAAAATAATCAAGTATTTTATTTTAAACTTACTGCGTATGACAAAATTCCGTAATTCTTCCGTAGCTTGTGAATTGTAATAATTTTCCAAATTCTCTATTTTGCAGCTTGAATTCAAATCATAGAGAATAGAGAAATTAAGTCAATTTCATAGAAGATAATATTGGTACTTAACAAAACCATACGTGGATCTGTATAGTTTATTATTTCCATTTGCAAAAACATCGATTTTGTTTAGTTTGTAATTGTCAGGGAAATATGTAAATTTTGTCCTGGAAAACCTGGAAAAGTCAGGGAATTTCATTTTTGCTTGTTTGTAGCCACCCTGATTAACCTCCTGCTGTCCAATATAACTAACACTAGAGCCTGGTACGGAACCACAGCCCGCTAGTTGAGAAACACCATCATAGACAATTATGTATTGAATATTATCTTGTTGCATTTTATGGACACAATCTTCGTTTATCCAAAGGAATAGACTAGCAAAATGTCTTGAAAGACTGTCTTTTGTTGGTGCAAATACAGTCATCATCATCCTTCGCCATTTCCTGCTGGGTCGGCATAGAAGTCAAGCCTCTCCATTTACTTCTGGTGTACCACCACTCTGCTCTTCCTACGGTGTTCCAATCTTGTCCTCTTCTCCTAAAACTCTCCACTATCTGCTCTTTCCACCGACATCTTGATCTTCCCTTTGGCCTTATTCATTCCCACTCCTTGTGCATTGTAAGCTCTTACTGGCAGCCTTTCTGCACCCATCCTCTTAATGTATCCGAACCATCTCATCTGTGCCTGATCTTTTCTGTCCTGAAGCTTCACCACCCCCATGGTCTATTGGATCCCCTCACTCCTTATTCTGTCTGTTGTTCTGCCAGACCCTGTGGCTGAGTGGTTAGCACATCGCGCTGCAACACCAAGGTTCCCGGGTTTGAATCCCACTGGGGCATGGTTGTTTGTGAATGTCCATTCATCAATTTCATCCCCATCTTTGCAAATTAGCCAAGAGGCACAGAACGCGAAATAAAATAAAATAAATCAAATCAAATCAATCTGTTGTTCTAAATACAGTGTTAAGTGTTAAATTACTATTTCTGCTGGCAGCAGCCATTGTACAATGTAAGAGGCTGAGTAAGCAAATGATGCATATCCTGCCACATCAATTGCTGGTTCCTCCACGACTGATATAAGTTGGAATTTTACATTCAGAATCTTTTGGGTGGGTAACCACTGTTTTCAGGTGTTCTGATATCTTTACCTCATTGGGTTAACCCAGTGATTTACACATGGACCCCCAACACTCCCACCACCACTTCTCTCCAGTATGTTTCATGAGGAGCTGCAACATTTTATAGCTTCCAAAGAGTGTACTGAAGTCCCACAACCATCATGCCATCATAAGCGTAGCTAGAACTTTATATTTGGGTGTGCACAAAGAAAAAATGAGGTCTTGCATCTTTTTAATAGCATATCTTGCAACACAATCACTTGGCTCTTTAACTGCACTGATGTTTGTAAAGGAATATATATTCACTAAATGACAGTGTTGGAAATTTCTGAATATATGTAATAGAAAAAAATGAAATTGCATAGAAATTACACACACACAAAATGTTCATAAATGTTAGAAACAAATACATCAAAATACACGTCATCTATAACAAGAGACGTCTGTCAAAGGGTACAATGTTCTTAAACTCATCAATAACTTCATTTACATCAATAGACTAAGCTTCTTCCTGTTCCACAAATAGCAAGAGCAGGGCTTCCAATCAATCCTGCTTCTGAGTTGCTCTTAGTTTTAACTTGTTTAAGCTTGGAAAAAGGTCTCTCTCACACGTGCAGCTTGTGACAGGTACAGAAGAAAAGCGCTGCAGTACAGAGTAGAATGCAGTAAATATCTTCTTTCTCCAATGACATAAAAAAATCGAAAATCTATAGACACCCGTTTCATCAGCGATAATGCACACGTTTGTGCCAAGTAATGACATTTTCAACTTCTTACAAACTGCCGCTTATTTTCTCTCTTATTGAAATATCTGTATTTAATTATCTTTTATATAGCAGCGCACACCCGGCACACCCCGTAGCTACACCTATGCATGCCATACACGAGTAGTGGAGGAAATGGTAAATGAAGTGATTGTAGCTTCAGGTGCAGTGGTATTACAAGAGATAGAAGCCACACCAGCTTCCAGACAAGGGATGCCGAAATTCAGAACGAAATCTGCATTCCCAGCACCTTATGAAAAATGAAGAAATGCTCAGAGTAGGTGGGCGTGGGTGTGGCTTGATGTGCAGACATGTCCTAGTTGTGTGTGTCCTGGGTGCCTTTAAACAATAAACCAGGATGTCATTTCCTCAGAACTTCGATTCCCCCGTTTATTGTTTACTGTTTTTTTTTTTGTAAAACATAAGTCAAGATTAATTTGTTGATAGAGGAATTGGTAATAAAAGGAAGGTATGGCATAAGAAGGTGATACTGAAGGTTGGGAGAATAGGGACTGGAAGGGGAATTATTAGCCCTTGAAGGGTCTTTTGAAGAATAAAGTAAGAGATTGAATATTGGTTAAGTTATATAGTTAAGTGGCCATGGTGGCTCAGTCAGTAATGTGTCTGACTACCATGCTAAAGGTCCTGGGTTCGATCCCTGGCCGGTTCAAATCCGGGAACCTTTCTAACGTTGGAAGCGGCCCCGGCGCCCACCCATCATCGAATGACATGGGTACCTGGGGGAAACCCTGGGGGGTAATGGCGGTCAGGGGCATGATGCTGATCACATCACCCCCACTCACGACCGGATCAAGAAAGTGTGGGGCGTTAATCCACACCCCCTATACGCCTTCAAGGCATGGTGCTAAGCACAGGGAAACACTTTACCTTTTTTTAAAAAAAGTTATATAGGCATGAGTAAGACCCTACTGAAGACAGAAGCAGGGGGGTTCCCTGCCCCCACACTCCTACACAGTGCACACAGCCTGCCATCAGCTTTGCAGTGCAGTGCTACCAGCTTGGCTCCTGCAATTCCAGTGACAGTGATATTTCTTGACTATTTCCATCAATTTGCCTATGTTTTTGGCAGCTGCTCCTGATTTGTCAAGGGCGTGAAACACACCAAAGGGCCCAAATAAGATGGAAACATGTCTACGTGATATGCATGAATTGAGCAGTTATAGCCCGCAAGGTGCCACTAAAGACCTAGGGGAAGATTTCCTCAATTTAGTGTAATTGTAGAAAAATTTCAAAACTTTAAGGTATTTTACTAACAACCTTTTTTGATCCTCCACCAGGACTGACAAAGACAACTTTTTGGATGTATTGGTAAACTCTAATTGTAAAAAGAGTTTTTACATAATGATTATATTGACTGCCATCTTCTGAGGTGCATATTTGGCCCCAATTTTCGCAGATTAATCTGCAGTGTTGTGTAATAGATTCAAAATAGCAGCTTTGAAATTTTTTTGTGGCTTTCTTCTGTACAGTGAATTAACAGTTAGAGTTCAATAGGTCTGTCTGTCTCATGATACTTTGTGGTACTTGAGTCCATTCTGGATGTCATTTTTTCATTCGTAAAACCAACCTTGTAACACCAGAACATTGTTTTTCCTGAGGTGTAGGTGGGAAAGAGCAGACAAGCGAAATCAACAAATACGTGACTATGGGGAGATGAAGATGAACAATAAATATCACATTAATCACAGAACCCAAGAATTAAAGTTCATTTCTCTGGATTGTTATATTTTCTTATTAGGTACTTGCTTGAAGTAGCCTTCCACCAAGGTCAATTCTGTACTGCTGAATTAGGTTGCCTGCTTCCTATGGCCTCTTGACTACAATTATTTTCAAGAGGCCTGCTTGGCAATTCAGGCTGCGGGGCCAGAGCAGTTTGGTTCTACAGGGAGGTTATTTCAGTCGTTCACCGCCAGAGTGACGGCCGTTCGGCGGGCTCTTCATGCAACAGGTCCCGGCAAATTGCATTACAGGAAGTCCGTAACAGAAACCGCTTGTTTTCTAACGTTTCCACTTTTCACAATTACAGTTACAATTACAACTGAAATAAGCACGTAACTTGTCGCAAGGATGCTGGAAAAGGTATCCTCCCAAATACAAATATTTCTGGCACCTTATTTCTGACATCTAATCTTAGATTAGACATCGCTACTTTATCCTCAGTTGTCGCGACAGCTTATCGGGGAGTTGTCAGCCGCGAGAGGACGGCGCTTCATACTGCACGTGTCGGCAGTGATGCCAACCGTAGGGACATGTCTTACGCATAGGGACTTTTCACTAAATTTCGCCCGCGTAGGAACGTAGGGACAGATTTTGCCAAATGAGGGAAAACGTAGGTACTTTTTTCAATCTTGGTAAATGACATTTTATGAATTACTTTATCTGGATACTTTAGCGAGGGGGAGAAAAAAGAACTAACTAACAAATCTCCATCAGAATTTTGGAACATGTTATCGGTTACCAAAAACTTTCAAGGCAAGTTCCTTTTTGAAAACATTTCCACTCTCGCGAAAATAGTGCTAACATTGCCACATTCTAACGCGGAAACGGAAAGAATATTTTCACGCGGAAACGGAAAGAATATTTTCAATGTTAAGTGATACAAAAACAAAAAAGGGAAATAAAATGGGACCACAATTGTTCAAGACTGCAGGAAATACAGCATCACCAACCAACATCTATCTCTGCACAGCAGCGGCATGTATGACTTCAAATAACATAATCAACAGTAAACGACTCAACGTTATTCATTAGGGGTGTGCGGGATGCTTTACTTTAAAAAGTCGTTAATTCTCGACCTTTTCTGCCTTGTAAGTTTCTGGAACTTATCGAAAATTGTAAGTTTTTATTCTAGAAATGCAAAAACAATCACTTAAAGTGAAAATGACTTGTAAAATTCGAGATTTCCAGTGCTTCGGGAAATTTCGAACATTTCCCGTCCCGAAAATTTTCCGACTTGGTCGGGAAATTGCAAATTTTTCAGTCCCGAATGTCGGGATTTAAAAAAATTACCGTCCCGATCCCGTCCCGACCCAAAAAATTCTGTCCCGCACACCCCTATTATTCATTAAGGCAAGAATTTACAATACCGGACCCTTCTGTAATTTCTATGCTACGTCTTATACTCACGAAATAATTATTCGTGATGATTTATCTCAAATTAACATGTTGGGGTGAGGGGGAAAAATGTTCATTAACGTGTAGAAGTTGTAAAATAAGCTTTTCAATTCTCGCAATGATTCTCCGTATACAAGTATGGTAGCCATATTTGTTGATATGAACAAATTACAATTAGTTACGCTGTCTACAGCGTTGCCACCCTGTTGATTTCATACTTGGATAGCATGGATTGTGTAAGAATAGCGGAAGAGAACAGTAAAAAAGTTGTTAATGTTGTACAGATTGTTAGGTGGAGTGTGCAGGAGGATGGCTGTGGGCTAATTAATAAACTTATGGATTTCAGTATATTGCCCAAAGAACGTGCTTACATGTGACAGCGACAATCACGATGTAGAAGAACTGATTTGATTACAGGTAAATTTGGCAACATTACATCAATCATAAAATTGCAGGATACGAAAATGGCGTCTTCGATGATGAAGAACGTTTGCCGTTAAAGTGCTACGAAAATAATATTTTTTATCGGTTCGTAATCACAATTACCGCAAAACCATTCAGGAATAGCCCCAATGAGCATTCTCGGTAAGGTTAGGTTAAGTTAGGTTAGGCAAGGCAAACATAGTTAAAATTTGGGCTCGAAAAAACATGCACGGGTAGCCCAACAAACCATTGACGGATAGCCCCACGAACCATTCAGGTACGGTTAGGTTAAGTTAGGATAGGCAAATGTAAATTCGCGCCTTCATTAATTGTGGAAGCACCGAGCAGAAAGATTTGGTAAGTAAATGTGTATATTTTATCTTCTGTTTTGCATGCTCATGAGGTGATGATTTTTTTAGTCGCCTTACTTGGCGTAGGGACATTTGGTCAGTTGTAGGGACATTTTGACTACGTCTGTAGGGACATTGCCGAAAAATGGTTAGCAACACTGTCGGCTACCAGACGTCAGTGTACGTTCATGTTCACTTCTGTTTGCGTTTATCAGTACGCGTGTTGCGTATACTGTGTTATTGTAATGTGCTACTCATGGCCAGTGCTTTATTGTGTGTTAATTGTTATTCATTCATTACTTATGTCGTTAAACAAATATAGTCTTGAACAGAGAGTTTTTATGTACGATAATTACGTGAAAACGAATTCTTGCAGAAAAGTGGTCAGGGAATTACGATAGACAGGATCTCTTGAACCTAAGAAACGTGTTGTATTGCTGTTGAAGGAGGTCATTTTCAACATCTCTTATAACACAGGAGGTTAGAGATCATCATTATTATTACTTTTAAATATCATTTTACGCTTTCGGTTTGCTTTATGCGCCGGGATGCTGTCTTCCCTTTCTGACAACTGAGGATTAAGTAGCGATGTCTAATCTAAGATTTTCTGTCAGAAATAAGGTGCCAGAAATATTTGTATTTGGGAGGACACCTTTTCCAGCATCCTTGCGACAAGGTACGTGCTTATTTCAATTGTAATTGTAACTGTAATTGTGAAAAGTGGAAACATTACAAAACAAGCGGTTTCTGTTACGGACTTCCTGAACGCAATTTGCCGGGACCTGTTGCATGAAGAGTCCGCCGAACGGCCGACACGCTGGCGGTGAACGACTGAAATAACCTCCCTGTACTTTGCTTGCTGTCACAATGATATAGTTCATATTGAGGCCACTTCCACATCATTGCAGTAATGCTGTTTAGCAGAACATAACACAATGGTTTAGAAAGTGATCCACTTTTATATACTTGCTTTGAGCAAAATATATGCAAAACAGATATTTTTGTCTGCAGAAATTTGATAAATTTATCTCTAACGGAGAGACACCGATGCCGATACCCACTGATACTGACTCCGATACAGATACTTGTAAAATTCAATTTTAAAATAATAAAGGCTAGTTACCAAGTCATACTAACTCATCCATCACATTTCTTTAATGACATTAAATAACTCTCAAATTATTCTCATGTAGCATTGCAATACTTTAAAATGTATTTTGACATTTTATCAAAGAAAGAGGTTTTTGAAATGTTGCAAGACTTTTTAACGTGTTGCAGTTTAAAAAGAAAATGGTGGATTTTGTCTCTTCTTCAGTTTCATGTCAACACTATTCATTCTTGTCACTTTGGTTAACCTGGAGAGGGTGAAAGTGACGTAAAATATATGAAATACAGTTATTAAAATAACGTGTATTTATAGTGTTCTGTCCATCTGTCATTTTCAATAAAAACAAGTTGCTGTGGTATCGGCTGATACTAAGTCACATGAAAGACTTACACAGAAGGAAAGATTAGTACAAGAAGAAATTATTGAATCCACAACCCTCCCTTCTCGCTTGATTGTAATAATAATAATAATAATAATAATAAAATAATCCGTGGCGCAACAGCCCTTGAAGGGCCTTGGTCTATCTCCCGACTGCCAGTCTCCCTCTCACAATCCTACCTAGTGGTGTTGAGTTCTACAACCGGTAATGGGGTGACATGGGGTCAGTACGTCGAACCCCCAGCCGTTATAGGAGATTTTCGAGACTGGATTACGCTACTCACTCGTAGCTTCCCAATTTCCTCACGATGGTGGGTTGCCACCGGCCCTATACACAGACCGAAAATTCACAGAGACTGAACCCGGGATCGAACCCATGCCGTCCTGCAGCCGCCGTCCAAAGCAAGGTGCCTTAGACCGCACGGCCATGGAGGAGGACTCTCACTTGATTGTAGATAAAAACCAAACGAATTCCACAGCGACCTTTACCCATCTTTCCCAACAACTTAGCAATCATCTGGTCCGGAAGCAGCCCAGCGTGGTAGTAATGCTGGATTTAAAAACATCCACCTTTCTTACGCCACAAGTAGGCGAGCAGGAATTGGAAATCACTGATTTCTTTTATTTTCACACAGCCTTTACCAGGTATTTACATGCCATCGAGAAGTTTGGGTGCAGCTTTCCCTTTACCCATGTCAATCATCTGCTTGCCAGGAGGGTGGGGGTTTGTCCAGTAATTCTTCTAAAATTCTCAATTCTTCCAATCTGCCACAAGGAAGGGTGAAGAAACTTTTGAAAATGACTAATGTTGCTCTTGGCCTTGGATCTCGCAACTCAAAAACGATGGTATCAGTGGGAAAAATTCAACCGATACTTGTCGATACCGATACCACTGGTATCAGCCGATACATCAATATCAGCTCAACCCTAGATTAATGATAATTTTAATTTGGCAAATGTGGATTGCTAGGATATTGTTATTTAGATTTGGGCTTCAGAAACTAGATTTGAGTCCAAAGTGTTCCTAAGTGCATGTACCAAGAATCTGAATGTGTAATACTGACAGGAAGACCCAGAATAATGATAAATAAGAAAATTTTTTTTTTATATTTTGCTATTATTATTTATTAATAACATTCTGGGTTTACTTTGTTATAGGTTTGACTCAGAGCTTCAGTTGATGCAGGATGAATTAAGGCAGGAGAAGCAGCAACGGGAAAGGATATCAAGAGAAAAGGATCTGGCGCTTGCCGAGAAATACACCCTGGATCAGAATCTTAGTGTGAGTACACATTTTTGTTTACTTCCCAATACTTCTCGTACCTTTTATTGGCTCGATTTTATCCTAGGAGATGAAGTTTTTCATTAGTGAATTCATTTCTTGTTTGAATTCATACTTTTATGTCATGGTCATAAAAAATCATTGTATATACATACTATGCGAAGTATGTGATCCTTGAAATGTTTAAATGCAGCAGATATTTATGAAATGAGCCATTGGAACTTAGATTGTGGATGGCCGGTTTTGATTTCAGCAATGTGTTTCTTTTTCTACAATGGACTTTGAGGTCCATCCAGATCCAAAGGAGTACCTATGGACAACCCTGGTTGGTAAAGATGAGCAGAGAGCATGGTGAAGTCTTACTTCATCTTTCCGTGGCAGGAGTTCATCATATTGAGGAAAGGGCAAATCTTTCACTCACTCAAAGGTGGTTATTTTTGTACTCTCAAGCAAATTTCCAGTTCTTCCTGGAATTCATCTTAATAACCCAATAATATGGTAGCAATTATAGACACTATTACATATCAGTTTTTCTCCTAGATTCTTAAGCTCTCCGTATCAGCAGATAACAGTGTACCCTGGAGTAAGGGGTAACACATGTCTGTCTCGACCACCAGTGTTGCCAGTCCAATACTTAGGCTGCTTTTTATAGTATTGGTTGCTTCAAAATAAAACAATCGCTTATGGACTGTGTTTAAAATGTGATCTTCACAAAAGCCTTGATACGTAATGTAGCAATATGCATTGGCTATGAAGCCCGTACCCTGTCCCAGAATCTCCAGAGCAGGCGAACGAAAACAAGTATCTGTGCAAGTAGTGACGTGAGACGTCTCCACCAATGAATATGTGAGAAGGAAGGGGATTGCAAGTCAAGAATTACACTGTCCGACAGTGAAAATTGCCGCAGAACAAAATCATGTGATTCATATGGAGTTCAGTGCCCTGATGACGATAGTGAAAACCGATTTCCGCTATCACCTAAACTTTTCTCTGGAAACGCAATTTTCTCAGCGCACGACTGCATGTTATTGTTGTCGCGGCACTTATCAGCACAGCTTCTTACTAGGGCTCGACAGTGCATAGGTGGGAGGTTGGGAGGTGGAGAGAGAAGGGATAGATGGCCACTTGGTTGAGGTATAGTAAGGTATAATGGAGTTGCAGTTATTTGCATCGGGCAGTAGCTAGTGGGATCACGCAGTGTCTGTTCCTGCAGTGTGTGTCATGCAAAACCCCTAACGTGAAGAATACTGTTTGTCCGTGTTCGCGTGTTGCTTGTGTTCAGCGATGGCTAGGAAGTGTGTTAATTTACCAAACCTTTTCTGTTATGTGTGTGGTGAATTTACGATGAAGTCCCAAAGACATCCCATTTCCCCGCTTGTCAAAAAGGCGTACGAGTTGTATTTTGAATCAAAGGTAGATGAGGGTAAGTGTTGGGCACCACAGAACTTTTGCTCACGTTACTCTTGCTTGGTTGGTTGCATGGAACCCACCCATCTATGCCATTTGCCGTACCACAGTTGTGGAGGGAACCTAGAGACCACATAACAGATTACTTTTGTTTAACGAAAGTAACCGGAATCTCAAGTATATCAAAACACACAGTTTCATATCCAAATTTGGAATCTGCAGTGCGCCCAGTTCCGCATTTCGATTCTCTCCCAGTTCCAAAACCACCAACGGAATGGACACTGGAAGATGAAACAGACGATGGTAGTGACCAACCAATAGATCACGAAGATCATGATTACACGCTATGTACATCACAGCCCCAACCACAGGCAGAATTGGCATGAACCCCTTGTTGTCAAAGACAGTGTGCTGTTACCAGCAATGGACAAAGATTGCAGGTGTTTTACATTTTTACTGTCTAAATTTCCTGCGGTTAGTACTGCAAAAATTAAAGAAGGTATTTTCATTGGGCCTCAGATTCGTGACTTAACAAATGACATAACCTTTGAAGAGTTGCCGACAGATACTGAGAAGGCAGCTTGTCTTGCCTTCAAAGATGTATGCGACAATTTCTTAAGTAACGTCAGGTCTGACAATTACAGGGAACTGACGGAACACATGCTGGGCTGTTACAAGACTATGGGGTGCAACATGTCTTTGAAAATACGTTTCCTGCATTCTCATTTGGATTTTCCCCCACCTAATATCCGAGATGTGAGTGACGAACATGGTGAGCGATTTCACCAAGATATCGCTGCCATGGAAAGACAATATAAGGGAAGATGGTCACCAAACCTTTTGGCAGATTACTGCTGGACACTCCTACAAGAAGTTTCACCATCCATCCACAAACGGAAATTTCCCCGGACATTTTACTAACTTATAAATACATTTCATGCTTTTTGTAGATTTCTCGTACCTTTTTTATGTTTTGTAATACAAACAATTAATTTTGTTCCATGATCTGTATTTTATCAAGCTACAGGTTCCTCCTGTACTGAAGTGGAGTCGTTTCCAAGTGTCGCGAAAGTTGCTACTTTGTTTCTCATGAATTACAATAAATTTGCTTACTATATGAAATATAGGCTAAGTGGTACATGTAGCATATCTTTTCCAGAAAAATTGGTACGTGATGGAACATTTCTGATTTCATTTTCGTAATCAGCGTATTTGATTTAGTAAAGAACACCTTCTTTCATCTCGCGGCAAGACACAAAGTTCAAATTTGTTGCACTGTGTTATTAGATCAAAACATGGAAGGTGACTGGAGTGGAATTTCTGCATATTTATGGAGATAAATAATATCGTACATGGAAATAAACTGAGTGTACGAATACGTATCTTATTTCTGTGCCAGTGTGAAGGAATCGCTTATTTTCTTCTGCATGTAGTTTCATTAGCATTAACCTTTTTACACAAATTGAATCATAACATTCCGTTCTATCATATTTTAGTGTTCTTTTACATTGTGGTTGAAAAGCCGTGATAAAACTGTTTAAAATTTAAAACTGAAGGTTTGTGAATACTTTTTACACTCACTGTGACATGCCTTGCTTGCCCCTAACATGAAAAGAATCACGTGGACGTCCACAATACTGTGTATTGTGCTCATATGCACTTGAAACTGAAATTCCTGAATTTCATCGAACTTTGCCATTGGCAGTTTTATGTAAATAATGAATGACACCTATAACATAGCACTGATAGGTGAGTGCTTCCATAGGACAAGGGGCGAGGTTTGGAAATATTGTGTATCACAAGAAATCAATTCTGCTTATTTCAAATCATATGGCTCATAATCAAGGGCTCTTTCCCATCCTTGAAAAGTACATGTAATATGAATGGTGAAATTGTAGATATAATTTATTACAAAGATTATTGTTTTCTCTGATTTACAGCAATTAACTCCCATGTCCAACAAAATAATGAAAGAACGTTTTTATCAGAGACATTAAAATCATGTTGACTGTCATAACTGGAGGTGTGTCGGGAACTGTCAACAGTCAATCAATCATATTAAGGTTTGTTGAACTGTCTGTGTCTACCTACATTGTGCCCACTGCCGCCTTGTTATTGGTCGAGAACGAAAGGAAGTGATAATGTGTTTGGATAAGCTTAGCAACCCGAGGGTCAAAAGATACGATTCTCAAATACTTCCCGGAGATAAGACTGGCGACCCTCTGATCGAGTCAGCCGCAGTGCTGCCAATCCCTGCTTAAAATTAGTGCTAAATTATCTCTGAAAGTTCACCGTACATTGCACACTAAATAAAACATTGGAAGGTAAGATCATCAGATCTTGTAACCAACGCTTGAGTCCTGGCGTGGGCGTTCTTTTCATCTAATCACCATTCATCTTCTTCGTTACGATCGCCGGCCTCATTGGCGGAATGATCAGCGTGGACGCTGCAAAGTCAGAGGTCCTAGGTTCGAAACACCAATTGAAACAAACAAGTGTAATATATTATAAAATACTTAATTATGAAATGAGCAAGGTTTTCTTTTCTCGCATTTTTTTTTAAACATTTATGCCGCCCTATCAAAACCAATGCTATTTACATGAATTATTGATTCAAATTGATTTTGAATTACAATAGCACTTACTGGAAATCTCGCGATATATATATGAACCCAAACAGTCCATTTTGGACATTTTAATTCGTTAAACTACGTAAAACTTACACTATATAATAACTAAAAACATTAGAGAATATCACATCGCTTAGACTCTTGAAGCAAAACACCAAAATATTATTCCAAAAGTAGTTAAAATTTTGCCATATATTAAAGGAACTAAAAAATGAACTCACCTTTCATAAAATTTTCAACATAGTTTTCAAAGATTTTCAACATATTTTTTCAAAACTAATTGAAATCATACAACTTATATGAGCTTAGAAAAGAACTTATATGGGCTTAGGAAAATCTTGTCAAATCAGTCAAAATCTTGCTGACTCGCAGAAAAAGCAATCAAATAAGTAAACCACAACTCGAAGATACTTACAAAATATTAAAATTTTCAAATTTCAATATGTTTCTTGTACTTTTGCGAGATGTAAGTGAAAAGAGATATACGAACTCAAACAAAACGGATTGAATGTTGTCACTTTTCAATATAATTATTTCCACAACTCTGACATTTCGTATCGATACTTCAATGGTTTTTGCATACAATGAATTTGCATTCCGAACAACATACCGTCGTTTTATTCTTCTTACATCCGCCAAAGTCATGGCTGGCGTGCGCGGTACTGAGTGCTGCCGTGACCGGTCACTTCAGAGGCGTGTAAACAACCTAAAAATCACCAGAAAAAAGGTGCGAACGCCTCTTATGTTTTCGTGGGAATAGTGTAGAAAGTTACCTAGTGCTTTCCAGACCATTGTTTCGCTGGTAAGAAAAGTAATTCAAAATTCAAAATTACGGAGGGTTAGTCCGTATACAAAGGGCATCAATGGGTTTATAGGACCAAGCCCCTGCGTGATATGTGATGTAGGATTTGTTCGTTTTTTACCTAGAATGATTTGGAATAAAAGATTATGAGTATCTTCCGTTGATGTAGTACATAAACGTTTTCAAACAGACAATTCACCCGATATAACTTGTAGGCCGAAACCTATTAGTTATACCGTAGTTTAAAACCCTGGTCTTTTGGTGATGCAGTGTCAGAGAAGCACCTTTTCAGAGTCTGGGTTAGAAATATCCGCCTTGGAGTACACCATGCGGGGCAAGATATTTCCCCAGACATCCCCTGAATCACCAACCTTTCAGCAACCAGGAGTCCCCCCCCCCTGAGTTTACAGAGCTTTCCCCTTTTATGCAGAAAATTTGTTTACATTTTTTCAAGATGACACTATAGTTGTTTACGCATTCTTATACAGTGCATTCCCTGACATTCGCTACGAGACTCGGCGGCAAGCTGCCCGGCATCAGCGTTTGTCTTTCCCGGTGAACGGGTCAGCGACAGTCGCTAGAGTCTGCTGTTAAAATACAGTTTTCATATTGTGTACTAACCTTGACTACAGAAGGTGTTGAAAATGATGTCCCTCTGCTGCAACATATTCCTGGCATCTCCGAAGGAAATTGGCATTTACACGTGCAAGTTCGTCTACTGTAATTCTCCCGATTTTTCGTACAATACTCTCTTTTAACTCACGGATGGTGTGCGGATTGTCTTTGTATAATTTATTTCCCCATTTTTCTATCCACTTTTATTCAGAACTGACCTGTTACTCTAAACTTTTTTACGAGGTTTAATATAAGCGACTGTCGCGGACCCGTTCACCGGGAAAGACAAGCGCTGATGCCGGGCCGCTTGCCGCCGAGTCTCGTAGCGAATGTCAGGGAATGCTCTGTAGTTCCAGAACTTTTACAATGTTTTACAATTTTGTTGTAATTTACCAAAATACCAAAGTCTTTTACATTATTTTTAGTAAGATATCGGTTGAATAAACCTTTACACATATGATGTTAACAATAAAATATTTTGAAAAGAAATAAAAATCTTTAAACGAAAACAGAATTGACCACAGGTTATTCTTACACAGATTGAACAGTTACCGTTTGAAAATCGCGTAGACGACACATTATTATTTTAATAGGGTGCCAATACTTTCTTTCATGGGCCGCTGCTATTTCCAGTTTTTATCTTCTTGTTTGTTCGGCGCCCGGGGCGACTCCGCCGCCCTGCTCCTGCCCCGTAGCTAAACTATCATATTTCACCTACCAAATCCAAAAGCATTCATGAACATGAAGGGCAAAAGTTCGTAGATCCAGTAGCAAGATCACTAAGTCGGCAACACTGCTCAGACGAGGTGATTCTCCAGTCTCCACTCCACGTCACAGCGATTACTCAACGGAACGGAAGCAGAGCAAGTCTGCGACATCCTTCGGCTTCTAAGTAAGCAAAGACTCGCGGAACAGGAAGTGGATTTGGGTTTCGTCTACAATTACGCGTGGCCTGGAATCGGGACCAGCTGGACACACCGGAATCGAACTTTCACGTGGACGAATGAAGTCGGAAGGTCTCAACTTCGCGTTCTATATCTTTGTAAAATGCACCTCTTACATTTATTTGCACAACATACCCCTTACATAGATATATTTCCAAAGTGGTGTAATTCGACTTTCCCTATGCGTTTCCATGTGATGACGCGGAAAGTTTTTGAGATCTGTGCTCCGTTTCCAAAATAATAAATGTCATTTTGGTCGTTCTCAGCTGCCGTGGGTGACAATACAAAAATTTAGATTCTACACTACTTTTTTTTTACTTTGTAATTTAACGATGGATGTCGGAATCGGAGAAAATCCGCAAATAATACAGAAAAAAATTATTGATTATTGTTTGATTTTATTTTTGTTATTTAGCGTCGCTTTCCTGCCACTTTTGACTAATCGCGATTGTGAAGAGGAGTGATATGATGAAATTTACGAAAAGTCACTAAAAAGGAACATCCAGGCCGGGTTTCGAACGCGGGCCCCCTGGCGCGCTGTGTTAACCACTCCACCACGGACGTCGGCTGTATTAGTGTTGTATGTGCATGGTATTTATTATCATACACTATGCATTCTTCAATAATTTAATGTGAGCTTGTTTTCTTTGTTTTAAGCAGAAATTTCCTCCTTTTAATTTCGTTCTTTTTTGTGACAACTTTCAAAATTACAATTCCTGTAAATATGTTTATCAGATTTACAGGAATTATACCTAATCTGGAGGTTGCGAGACGTGAAACAGAAGATAAGTTGTTCTAAAAAAAATCTTTAGATTAAACACAGGATCATTTTTAGAAACCATGTCGAAAAAGTGTGATATAATGTAAAAAAAAAATTAAAAAATCGGTTATCAACAACTATGAACATACAAGTACTGTCTTTAACGTACCAACTCACAAAAACAACGCACTTAAATTGTATTGTCTGCTCGTAATTTAGGAAAGCGGAAACCAGAAAGAAGGGGGGGGGGGTCTTGAAAACCATTGTTTGCTGGTTCCTGTCTGCTGTCAGGCCATTCTTTGGACACAAAGAGATAAGCAACCGCCCTTTCTGTGACCCTCACAATGCATTACTGAAAAATGCATGAAATGGTTTTGTGTCGTCACCTAGGCGCCGCAAAAAGGGAACGAGAGGACAATTTACCAACAACGACCCCCCCCCCCAAAAAAAAAAAAAGAACTGTCGTGCTTTCGAGCACGTATTCCAGAATTCCACCTTCGCAGGAATCCGAGAGGAAAACAAGCTGGTTTCTTGCTCCAGTGTGTGGTCAACGGCCTGTCGTTTTATAACGTTTGCACACGCACACTTTTTTTTCCTTCATGCCGTACAACATGTTCTGCGAAGATTTTGGTATTCGCGGACAGTTAAATTCGTACCTCGAGAAGAAATCTAACTTGCTAATTTGTGCAACAGGAAGAAATCTAATCCACCGCGACGATTCATTCAATGTTGCCAAGGCCTAGCAAGATAAGTGAGCGAAATCGTGCTAATAAAATACCTTTCAGGGGCTCATGGGCTCCAGTCTCGAAAGTCAGAAAACAGCAGCTGACCACACATTACCCAGTGATTTATCCACACGCCCTAACACTCCCCCTCAAATTTCTTCAGCACCCCCAAAAATGTTTCACAAAACCTCAATTTATGCCTATTTTGGCTCTAAATTTAACCTCTAAATACGAACTTACACACTCCCACATGAAAAATTCCGAATGAACACCTGGTTTAGAGTTTTGACAGAATCAGATATTTAAGTAATTATATTATTTAACACAAAACGCTGCAAAATAGCCTATTTGAACAGATAGGCTAGTCGCGACTGGGATCATAATTTCTGTGAAATGAACCACAACCTGTTGACTACAAGATGATAGGGTTAGTTACGTTTTCGGAATAGTCCAGCATATTTTAGCATTTTAGACCTTGTTACCGATGATTCCTTGTTCGAATTCCAGACTGGGCATTGGTATTCCTTTGGGAGTCTCCCTTCATCAATTTCATCATTCAGCTTCAGCGATTAGCCTAAGTACGTGGAAAAAATACAAATACCAAAATAATAATAATAGTAATAATAATAATAATGACATTATTATTATTATTATTACTAGTGGTAGAATAAGTAGTAGTATGAAAGACGTTATTATCCTCATAAATTACGCAAAAAGGGGGTAGAAGTCGGTGGTAAGGCATTTGTTTGGAACAAACGATTTAAAATATTTTTTTAAATTGCACATTAACTAATAATGGAAAACAAGCACACAAACTGTATTTTTGAATGGCAGAAAATTAATGATAAATGCATTCCGAAGATAATTATTTTTGTTCATAATATGTATAACTTTCATGTACAAGATATGTGTTACACGTATGCAACATGCTAACACTTGTTTGTATACGTATCCAAATTTTATTGGATACATATATACAACACACATTTTTTTTAATACATTACATCAGAGAAAACGAGCACATTGCGAGCGAAGCGAGCAAGAAAATTTATTGGATCCAATTTTTGCAATTGAAAACAATATTGATTTAATAGGGCGCAAATAATTCCATTGGACGCCATGGCATTCTCTCTTTTACAACTTATTTCATTTAGATTATTCGGCATCTATGGCCGACTCCCGCCACCCTCTAGCTACAGCTCTGAACTTGACGAAAGAGAAAAGCAGGTATTGCGAGCGAAGCGATCAAAAAAAATTTACGAAATTTATTTTTATTTGCATAAAATTAGAAATCGAGGCGCTAATTGCACATCTGTGCCCTTGGCCGTCAATGTTTGCCCCCCCCCCTAGAATTGACTTCCGTCGAATGTGGGGGGAGGAGCAATGACCCCCCTGTGGTTGCGCCACTGTTGATGAGTACGTGTTTAAAGCAGTAAAACTAGTTTGACGTAAAATGTGTTCGATGAATGAGAAAGGTATTGTGAGATTTTGCTAAACTACTCGTATTAAATTTGAACAAGTGGAAATTGTTAGATAGGAGGATGTTTCCTCGAGCCTTGGGACAAAAATGGAAAGGAGAGAAGATGGTTGGAAACTATGAACAACTGAATACTTAATGGAAGGGTATTTTAGGTATGTGCAGGATCCCGAAATGTCGGAACCGGGATCGGAATAAAATTTTTCTCTTCAGATCCCGACTTTGGGAAATTCGGGATTCCGAAACGTCCCGAAATTTATGATGGTCGTGAATTACAAGTGCTTAATTCTCGAAGTTTTGTGGACTATGAGTCTCGGAAATGGCAATTTTCTTTCCAGAAATGCGAAAGCAGTCACTTCAAGTACAAATGATGTGAGCGGGTGGGGATTTTCACTGTGCCGGAAAATCCTGAACATTTTTCGTCCCGAAACTTTGTCCCCAGTTTTGGCATTTTTAAAATTTCGCATCCTCCCCCACCCCCACCTCGATAAAAAATCATCCTCTCACCCCCAATAAATTTTAATAGATATGGTCTCCCCATGTCCGTGTCGAAGGGTATACTTACCCTCTTAAGTGTATATTTTGCTGGACTGTTGCATGCAATTTATGGGAACTCACTTGGAGAATAATTGGATTTTGTTAAAACTTTTACAGCAAATATTTATCATTTACGCGGGAATCGGCAATGAAGTAGTTTTAGCTTGCTGTACACCGGTAAACCAATGCATCATAACAGGAGCATGAGCCGTAGCGAATATATTTTCACTTTCTCAACTCCTCTTGTTTGTCTATTATAAATAGTACTCGTGCAAGTGAAAGTGGAACAAACTCTTCTCTTTTGTAAATTTAAATGGTTTAATTACCCATGATTTCAATTCTTGAATATGCATGCACGCATACATACAATATATGGTATTAAGTATCAACGCTTATACGCAAAGCCAAATTATTCTCGTCAATTGGAAGATCATTTCCATATGTACGCAGACACAGCGGTGTTTTTTTTTACACCTGGCGGTACACAACATTACTTCATGTCATTTGTGAGAATTGAAACATGGCCGTCGCCAGGAGGACCCAAAATGTATTTCGTATTTTTCTTATTGGACGTAGCTTTTCCGCCACTTCACTAATCGCGACGATGAACGTGAATGATGATTGGATGAAATTGATGAAGGGACACTCACAAAGAAACCTGTTTACGCCAAGACTCGAACTTGGGATCGTTGTATGGTGCAGAAACCTAGGCCCTACAAAGAAGTTAGGAAAAGCGACTAAAAGCTTTAGAAATGTGTCTATGGCGAAAAATGGAGCGTCTGAAATGGACCACGTAAGAAATAAAACTGTATTGGAAGGAGGAGGAGTGGGTGAAGAGCATTGCTGGAAGCGTGTGTGTGTGTGTATATTCAGGTTACGATCCGCCACTGAGTTGATTGTTTGTACACATCATACGTTTGTCTCCTTGCGCACTCCGAGGTTTCTTTGTTTAAAACTGAACACTGCCGAAAGGGGGCGTTGAAAACAAACCATACGTCCCGTACAGGACGGAAGGCATAACAAGCGCGTCACTTGTAAAGTAACAAGCAGGATCGTAACCATACATTCCACAATTATCTCGCAAACGGTTCGTTTGCGACCCCCATGTTTACGGATACTTTTTCCCTTCTACTATAGTGTACTTTTCACCGTATCCGTTTGCGCTGTCACTTCTGATACACCCTGTATAATCGAGAGAGAAGTAGTTGCAAAATTGTGTGCATGCATGTCTTCTGGTTGATTATACGTGCCGTTTCGGAGCCAAAAACCAAACAACCGCACGACTCCTTTATTTCACTCGAGGAGAGAACCATTCGTGGAATTGAGTTGTTGCCACAAAATCCTGCCTGAACAAATGTTTTGTTCTAGTTACTGGAAACACGTTGCAAAAGATCGTCGTGTTTTACGAAAGTCGAGTGCTTCTGGTATCTGAGCGATTCTGCAATGCACGGAGCTTACCAGATTGGTCTGGTAGATGTCGGTCATGAACTACAAGGCAGAATATTTCACAACTCAGGTGAAAACATATTTTTCCATGGTAATTTCGTTTGCCAAGTTGTGAATTCTGTTTTGTGTGCAGCCTGTCGTGCAGGAGACCCGGGTTCGATTCCCGCAGTGGTTGATCTAAGGTCGGAATTTTTTCTAGCCTTTGGCCCCGCATAAAGCGGCTCTGGGGCTCAACCAGCCTCAAGAATGGGTAGAGGAAGATTATTTCCGTAACATCTTTGGCTGTTATGCATTTGAAGCATCGGAACGAGTCACAGCTCTCGACGCAGCCAATTAACCAAGCGTGCCACTGACGTCATCTCAACCCAGAACCTATCGCTAAGCCCGTTGCTCAGGTTCTACACGCCCACTAGGCTCGCTAGACAGATTTGCGCAGTTCGCTGAAGATGTTCCGAAAGTAATTCGACTCTACCTGGGGACAACCCTGGAGAGTAAAAAACCTCCAAAAATGGCCGACATCGAGAATGTGTGGTGCCTTACCCACACATCCCCTAAATATGCCTTTATAGCACGGTGCTATATGCACCTTTACCTTTTTACCTGTAGTGCAGGGGTCTATCCAGTATTTCCCATCTGGGGGAGGGGGTGAGTCCTTATTTAGGGGGTGTAAGATACATCTAGAGCCAAAATGACCACAAATTGGGCCTTTGTGATACACTGACATTGCCGTCGCTCATTTCTTACAAAAAAAGACACAAAAGTTGTTTTATTTATTGTTAATAACAGAAATAAGGTTCGTTAGTTAGTATTCTAACAGAATAATAGAAATATAAACTGCGTTAGATCGAAAAAAATGAGGGTGTAATAGAAGAACGAGAGTATTTTACATTGGAGTCGGTTTCACTGTCTGAAATGAGCGAAAGTGCGAATTGAATTACAAGGAGAAAAATCTCGAAAATGCTTTCAGAGAAAGTGTTTGTACCTGGTGCCACGAGCTTTACTGGTGCTGCCACAGACCCAAAGCAACATCGCTTCGGGTAGCAGCAGAAGAAAGTTAACACTCAAACGTAAAAATAGTAATTGAATATTTGTCTGACATGATCATTACCGTTCCCTTGCTAATTTTACACGTGAATATTCCAACAGCACGTTAATTGATCCCATAAATACGGGTGTTCAGGCGGCATTGTTGTGTGAATATTTTTATGGGAGCATAAACATGAAGTAGCTTAGTGACGTCAAATTCTTGGTACAAGGAATTTTGAGAATTCCGTCTGTTCACGGTTTCCCAGGAGGGACAGTGGACCGTGCATTTAACAGCTCTGCCTACAACTAGCATCAAAATGTTAATTTTCGCAACGGAAGCGTAAATGTCTGTGTTAGAACATTTAGACATCTTTATACTCTTAATAGTCTGTATTGACATACACAATAGTGGTTCCTAAGAGTTTACTAGTAGACTTTGTATTTGTCTTCTATACGACTTGTTCAAAAATATTTTGATCTTCAAGGACATCCCAGTTTTCGAATCATGAAAACATGAAAAATTCAATCGGTTCAGCAATTCTAAGAGTAAATAATGATAATATTATTACTATTTGTATGAGAATTGTCTCTGTAGTGGCTAAACGCCACCTCGTTGGAGGAGCGCGTTAATAACTCGGATCTCGCTACCGAAGGTTCCGAGTTCAAATCCTAACTTCGCTTTTTGTGCCACTTTTGGCTAATTTGCGAAGATGGGGATGAGTGATGATGTGATGAAATTGATGAATGAACACTCACAAATATCCATGCCCAGACCGGGATTCGAACCCGGGACCCCTGGCGTCGTAGCGCGATGTGCTAACCACCCCGCCACGGGGCCAGCTATGGTTTGATACCCGGTGGCACATAGTGGTTCGGATTGCACTTTAAACTGTAGGTTCAGTCCCGATTGACCTATATATGCATAAAGTGGACTTAAAAGAGCAAATCTCTCCCTCCCTTCATCAGTTCATTTAATCATTCATTCTCATCGTCGCGATAAGCCTAATAGCATCACAAAACGGTTAAAGGCATAATATAGGATGTCATATATCTATTCGTCGACACACTTCTATAGGTTTGCTCTGCATACAAAAAAATGGATACCTCTGGCGGGTAGTTCTCTCCCCTTCCTCAAATCGTAAAAAGAAATTAATAAATACTCCCTGAATGTGACATTCTTTCTATATATTTAAATGACTGCACGTGCATCCCAGAGACTATTCTTCTTGATGTATTCAGGCACGAACTCGGACGTGAAAATACTGTACATCAGCAGTGGGTTGAAGCCAACTTGTGCAACCATAAATGCAAAAACAAACTAGATAGGAAACAAAAGGACATTGATATTATCGTTTGACTCTCACTCGTAACTTGAGACAGAATAAACGGAGACACGCTGTTGCTTTTCCCCGCTTGTATCCGTCATGAAAATAGTCGGCATTACGGGACTGTGACCTCAGAGGAAGACGTCGTTATTGCGACGGGGTTGTTTCTGTTCGCGTGAATCTTTCCTGTGGGCCTTGGAGCGATCATGCGAGGAGAGCCTTCAGAAAAAGGACTCCCCTGCGCACGATAAACGTGAGAGGAAAAGGTGCCTGCCCCGAGGTCACGTGTTACGTACATGCGTTGCTTCGTTTTCTTGCCTTCATATGCAGAGACATACATGGCGATATGCAAAACACCAGGAGATTTCGTGTCGAGCTTGGTTGGTTACTCAGGTCCGAGCTGGTTGATATTTCAAGTTTAATATGCGCGTGTGGGAATCTGGTCATACTCTTAACTTTTACATATGTAGCCATATGTCCTTTTAAAAGCACTATTTTTTGGGTTGACGTGTAGGCACTGACGTAGGCAGCATTTTTTTTCTGGAGAGGCTGGAATTTTAATGGTGTAGAGGCCATAGTTGCTTTGAAGGGGGGAGTGGGGGCATACACAATAAGATATTTCGTATATCAAAAACTTTCCACCTTGAAAAATGACAGGGGTCAATTTAAGGCGAATTTGCATTTACCACTCTGTTTTTTTCTCGAGTTCTTCACTGCTTTTATTTAAAAATGTTGATTTTCTCAAAATTTCGTAGGGGCTGAACCCCCTTCAGTCCCCTCTGCGTGCAATTGTTGTTTGAGAACATAGGTAAATCTCAGATTTTCTTAAGGTACAAGTGCGCATTATTTCACTTACGTGAGCATGGGGAGTGTAAGGGGTGATATTCGCTGCAGGCAGCCAAAAGTCAACCTCACTTCCACGTAGTACGAGGCTCTGGCGCCTGATCTCACAGCCAGTATATTCCTCTGTAGGGCGTGTGTTGCGTCATCCATACATGTTTGCAATTGTCCCATCCATCTAATCTTCTCACATTCATCCTTAGTAAAATAAAGTAAATCTATGGACCAATCAATTCTTCCTCCTAACACATCAGTTTGAATTCATTGATTGATATTGCTTGTTTATTTCCCTTTTCTACCACGAAGATGAGGATGAGTGATGAATTTAGACATCGGATTTTTAGATTCTAAAAAGTGTGCTTTTAGGTTCCTAAAATAGGCTCTAAAATCCTAAAATAGGCTCTAAAATCCTAAAATAGGCTCTACAATCCTAAAATAGGCTCTAAAAATCCTAAAATAGGCTCTAAAAATCCTAAAATAGGCTCTAAAAATCCTTAGAAAGGTCCTAAAAATCTTAAGTTAGGCTTGAAAAATCTTAAGTTAGGCTTCAAAAATCTTGAAGTAGTTCAAAATTCCTGAAAAATGCTGATTAGGTATAGTCACTGGCAATGAAAATAGGACACCTATATCTTGCATAACAATAGGCTATGTGTGTTGCCTAACCCTACGGGGATGGCAGAACTTACCATTGGAAATTTGCTATTAAAATCCACTCTTCGCCGTATAGTCAGGCAACAATCTTTTTTCATGTTATCCACAGTCAAACTCCGCAATTTTGTCTGTGAGTATTATCTTATATTCCAACAGAAACATAGTGCTGCAAACATCAATGCTGAAATGTTAGTTTGCAAGGCGTGAATGCCACAAGGCACCGAAGTGACGCGAAAAGTGAGCAAGACCACACAGATCAGACACGCTGGACTGTGCAGGTAACAGTGGCACCAGACATTTGAGCTTTGAAAAATCGCCATGGACTTGGAGGAAGGGAAATCGACAGAGAGTACGTTTTTCAAAAACGTCCGTCATTGAATTTCTTCGTGAACAAACAAAGCAAATGCCTCTGTGTGACATAAAAATCCTGTAAAACCTTTAAAAATATATAAAAGGCTAAAAATAGGCTTGATTTAGGCACATAAAACTAAAATAGGTTCTAAAATGCAAAATAGTTTTTTTTAGGTCCTATAAAACTTCATCAGTCGTTGCGTTTTTTAACGAAACGCTGACATAACTTATTATTTCTTACATACTTGTAAAGGAAAAAATTGGTTATAAACCTAAAATGCGAGGTCTAGAGGGACACTCACAAGGAACACTCATACCCAGGACTACGAACCCCTGTCGTCGTATCGCACTGTGCTAACCACTCCGCCACAGAGGTCGGCACACTTCCGTTTGAAGTTATCGTCTTCCTACAACGATCTGTACACATCTTACTTGAAATTATCAGTCCTTTATAATTACTTTGTCCCGGATCGTGACCGTAAGCTTTGGGCTCCAGTTAAGGGATGCGTGCAGGTTCGAGTCTCCTGAGGGAAGCGTAACAACTTTTCTCCTGAGATTTCGGCCTGTGTATGGGACCGGTGGTCACCCATCATCGTGAGGAAATTTTGGAGCTACGAATGTGTAGCATAACCCGATCATGGAAACTTACAACTTGGGGTTCGTCGTGCTGACCACACGTCACCCCGTAACTGGTTGGATAGTATCTCGCCTGTGGTTGGAGTGAGGCTGGCAGTCAGTAGGTAGGTACTGAGCCTGACGGGCTGTTCTTGTTATAATAATTATTATTATTATATTATTATTATAGTTATTATTACTGTGACTGAAGAAAACTGATGTAGCGTTCCATGCTACGTATTCTCCTCAGGTTGCAGGTATAAGCGCATCTAAAAGTCAGTTTTAAGCTAGATGAAGATTATTAATAACATGGTTAACAAATGCGTTTCGACTCCCATGCAATTCTTTTGAAGAATGAAAATAGTCGTGACTGAAATGTACACTCCGAATCCGATATCAGCATTTGCTCGAAGCTGATTGTATCTTGTTGACTAGCATTACCTACAGTAACCAGGTCCTCTCAGCATACCAGACAGTTGTGCTGCTTTTTGCCTGAGAATGAATTCGAGAAGGAAGAAAACGCTGATGCGCTGCGTCATGTATACGCCCCCCTCTGTTGCTATGGTCGTTTGCTAAACCAGTACTGGACTCGTTATGGCAACAACCATTGATGCACGAGCGTTTTTTATTTGAGGGGTGGGTTCATAAATTTTAGAAGAGACCACGCAGCTTTCCACTTTTTAAAGTAAATATTTCATCATCTTGTGCTGCCAATAAGAAAATCAATCTTCACAAAATAATGTTGAATTTTATATTTTATGGCAATTTTTAAGTGTTTCTTTAGCACATTTTTACAATAATGTACAATTGTAGACGGCATATACATTTTTTGCTTTAGCTATTGTAAAAGAGATTCTTTGGGCGGCAGCACCTTGTCGTCAAATTATTTGAGGGTGACTCGAGGGAGGTATTGTACTTTCTCAAAAAATAATGATGAGGTACCTTGTTCTCCATCCCTCCCTCACTGACAAGAACGTCAGTCTGATCTATGGTGACTAAGTTTTCTCTTTAACTAAACCTTCAACAGGTCAGGTACCTATACGCGCACATCGCCCTACAACGCAGGAATCCCGGTCTGGGCATGTGTGTTCTTTGTCAGTGTCCCTTCATTAATTTAATCATATCATCACTCTATCTCCATATTGGGGATTAGACAAAAGTGGCAGAAAAGCGAAGTAAAATAAACCCAATCAGTAAATCAATTAATCAAGTACCCACACGCGAAAAATAATATACGAATCAATTACGAAGTGACCTATGGCAGTCTTATAGTTGTAATTATAATCCCGTTCAATAATCACTGATAATTGCGCTCTGTGAAATGACATTAACATGTGAACTGTATAATTTTGGGCTGATATTCATTTTCAAGGGATAGGGGGACGTCCAGCCAGGGTGCGAAATCTTGGCCTCAAAAATCCCCCCACCACGAATTTCTGGGGGAAGAGTTTTTGTTATAGCAAACAAACGATAAGCGATTACTTTTAATTTCAAATGTACTTTACTAAGAATAATATCGGGAACGCACACAAATTAGTGTAGTTGTGAGTATTGAATGCGCACAATAGAAGTAAAACAAGAATGCAAGATCATAATAACCATGAAATCTGATTTATCATAAAGCACAAACTAAACAAAAACTTACAATAAAACCACTTGAACTATTTCATAATTTATTAACATCTCTAACCAGTCAGTAAAGGAATTAGTTAGCTGCTTTACAATATCTGACATGTGAAAAAGTAACAAATCAATTTCCTTTATGTAAATAATAATAATATATTTCTAATTGAGTAATTTATTTTTACTTTTAATAACATTACAAATATGTATATCGTATGTTTGTGGGGGTGGCGGTTTTGTAGATTAAGAAGTTTCTCCCCCAACCAGTTTTCAATGATTTCGCACTGTGCGTCCAGCTTCCAATTATTATTACTGATACTTATATATTAATACTGCAAGTACATAAATATAAGGGCCGCCCTTCGTGGCGGAGTTGGTTATCACAGCGTGCTACGACATTCCTGAGTTCGAATCCTGGCGTGGACATTGGTGTTCATTGTGACTGTCCATTCAACTTCATAGTATCACGTATCCTCATCGTCGTGATTAGTGGAAAGAAAGCTACGTTAAATAACAAAAAAATAGTGTGAAACATAATTATAAGAACATTAGATACATGCAGAATCTGAGCATGTTTATTCATCCTTGACATCGTCTCCTCCCGAGATTTTTCGCAACCTTGCATTTTGAAACTTTAGCTTTGTGTGATGCGCTTTCGCAAAGGCATACTTTTCCTTTATTTTCTTTCATGTTTCAAAGCAAAGACTGTCTTTTATTTACCCATACTTGTGCGAATCTAGACGTTTCTCAATGTTTTGCGAGAGAAAACGGATTATAAACTTGACGTGACAACTGTTGCTCTTCTTGCTGTTGCCCCTCAGCTGTTCTCAGTGATGCCAAATGCTTTGAAATTGTCTCCCCTCCCCCCGACTGTTTGATATTCCTTTGGAGGATGCGTTCTGCTGAAAGAATTGGCAACAACGCTGTAGCCGCCAGGTGGTCCCCCCTCTGTGTAACGTGCTCGCGTGAAATCTTTGTAACAGGGTTGCAAGGCGTAGTCTTTTTTTCACAATATTGCGACAATAACATACCGGTGTGCACGTTCAGAACAGAATGTAAAAATTTCTTCTGACAAGTCTGAATGCCGTGTAATGTAACGTGCGTAGAGATTCAACATGGTTTATAAACTATGAACGAAAAACTAACGAAAGCTAAACCGACCTCCGTAGCGTAGTGGTTAGCACAGCGCGCTACGACGCAAGGGGTCTAGGGTTCGAATCCCGTGCTGGGAATATATGTTCTTTGTGTGTCCTCCTTCATCAATTGCATCAGTCATCCTCAATTCTTATCTTCGCGATTAGCCAAAAGTGGCAGAAAAGCGAAGAAACGAAATAAATCAACTAACGAAAACTAAAAAAAGGAGAAAAATGAAAAGTCTTTACGTAAACTAATGCACAATTTGAAAAAGAACTACATTGAAATATTTCGAGAATTTTCATTGGATACAGTTCTTTTTATGGCACATGGCAGCTGCTTTTGTTGATGTGGAAATTGAAGTTAAATATTTCTTATTATAATACTGTGCAAACAAAGAAATGCTCCATAGCCTCCGAAATGTCGCTGCATTTGACGTTTTCTTCACTCAGGTTTATATACTTGTATCCGCAAACTTTACTGATATTTTCAGAATGTGACCTGGCAACCCCGATCCGGTGCACAGACGAGAGAAAACGTAACCGTTGCCTATCCTGTCCGTTGCAGCGCTTCATCGTGGATGTGTGTCGGTGTGTTCTGTGCTGTCTTGTGTGATCGGGAAACGCTTCGTTTATGTCGATCAGTTTTGACGTAGCATGCGCGTGAAACAGATTTTAAGTGTGGGAAAACGTGTTGACGAAACGGAACTGCGGGGCTGAATTGTTTTATTTTATTTGTGACGTTTTTCCTGGTGTTTTAAGTGGTGGTTGACGAATCAGTGAAAATGCCGATGCAAACGGTTGCCCAGCGAATAGAACTGTGGGAATCCATAGGCACAGATAGGCCGGGAGACAAGCGCTACTGGACCGAAGAAGTAAGTGTGAATTATTTTGCTTTTCCGGTGTAAGAATTTCAGTAATCTTCCAGTAAACAATATTGTCGAGAAATTTATCAATAATTTTCCACGTGGGCGCGTAAGTTCGTATTTAGGGAGGTAAGGGTAACTGTAGAGCAAAAATAACCTTAAATTGGGCCTCTGTGATATATTTTACGGGGTTGTGGATAAAGACGGATGATCCCTTGGCCTCCACCGTAGTGTCAACACTACTCTCTGTAAAGTATGTGTTCAACGCCAGGGTTTCTAAGAATTCTAAGTGGGGCTTTATTCCGTTATTTCATCATTCATCCTCATCGTCGCGATTGACGCAGAGAGGTAAACAGCTGACGTAATAGATAATAAAAAAAATGTAGAGATTAGCTGTATTTAGCTCATGGAAATAAATGTAATTGAAAAGTACAATTTTTAATGGTGAAACTGAATGCCAGGAAAAGAGCACGTTTTTTCAGAACCGTCCCAAATAGGTAGAACTGGTATTGACACTCGATCAGTTACAAAACTTATTGCGTCTTAGAGATATTTCGTATTTTTCAAAAGGTGTATAATGGTTTATTTTTTTCAGAGCATTGCGTATAATACGAAATATTGCGAGGATTAGATCCCACTGCCCCTTCCAAATGCACTGTTGATGTGTGGAAACGGACTCCCAGCTGATGATTTGGAACTTTATGAATATGCTTTGTTTGTTTGTTTGTTTGTTAATTCATTTAGCTTCGCTTTTCTACCGCTTTCGACTAATCTCGACGGTGAGGATGACTGTTCATTGGATGAAATTGATGAAAGGACATCCATGCCCAGAACTGGAACCCGGGAAATTCTTTCATCACAGCTCTTGGGTTCAGAAAAGGAATATAATTTTCGTCAACATAATAATATGCACAATATAATTTCCCGTGTGCCCTCTTTGTCCCCCTAATAACGTTGGAAAATAGCCGGCTTTTGGGGAAGAAATGGGAATTTGGGCTTAGAACATTACGCCATAATTTGCAACTTCCTAATAATTTTACAGAATAGAAATCCAAAGGATATACTATTTTAACCATTACTTGAGTGTTTTAATTTGTTTTTATTGATTTGCTTTATTTTACTTCGAACTTGGGGCAATTTTTGGCTAATTTTGAAGATGGGGATGAGTGATGACATGATGAAAATGAGGAATTGACATTAACAAACTTCCATGCCCAAGCCGGGATTCGAACCCGGGACCCCTGGCGTCGTAGCACGATGTTTTTAATTTGTTTTGTCTTGTGTGTGTATCAAAGTTAAATGTTGAAGCCATGCAATTAGTGATAATGCGAGAAGAGGGCCGTGCCTCTCGGGGAGGGGGGCCGGCTACCTTCCAGCAAGATAAAACAACTAAAATTGAAATAGATGTCTCAGAAAAACTGTCCTTTTTCTAATCAAATTGCACTGAGTATGTACAGTCGCAAACACTTATGGATGTCAGTGGGATTGTTACAACCCAGAAGTGTCCGTGACTGTACAAATGAGCACAAGGAGGATATGGAAGTAGAGGCCCCATACATACTCTATCTCTATCTCTATCTATCTCTCTCTCTATCTCTATCTCTCTCTCTCTCTCTCTCTCTCTCTCTCTCTCTCTCTCTCTCTCTCTCTCTCTCTCTCTCTCTCTCTCTCTCTCTCTCTCTCTCTCTGCCTATACAGGTGATTGATGTAATTCCTTTTCTCCCACCCCACAGGGATTGCCCCCAGGTACCCATTAATGGGAGTGTGAGTACAGAGGCAACAGCTGGATCCACGACTCCTTGGAGCAAAAGGACATTGTTTCCATAAAAGCTGTAAATTTTTTAAACCTATATTTTTACACATACGTTTTTCATGACTTGCACGTAGATTTGTTTGTTGGCCAAGAGACACGCCTTTTATGCATTTATTTGTAAGGTTACTCAGGACTATAAGGTTGTCAATACTTTTTTTTTCGGTTGATTGATATGGTTCATTTTACTTCGCTTTTCTGTCACCTTTGTGTAACCGCGAAGACGAGGATGAAATTGATGAAGGGGCACTTGCAAAGAACACCCATGCCCGAGATTCGAACCCGGGACCCCTGGCATCGTTGGTTGTCGGTGCTGAATCTCGACAATTGGGGACGGGGGATGAAATTACGCATGCACAGCAAGTTAATTAATGCGTACGAGCAATTCCTCCCGCAGATCGTGACCCGAAGCCCCGCGTCGACCCTCCGTGATAACTGCTCTAGCGTTTGTCGTCACTTCGGAGACAAAAGCTGTTGTTGTTTGGAGCCTAAGAGCATGAAATAGTCGTATTGTGTGTGGACGAGGAAGAGAATATTTCTCATGCATTGCCCGACTCCCGCGCGTCGACTCGAAATGTTCCCTTTCGAAAGCCGGGGTCGCCAACTGTGGCTAAAAGTCCCTAAATCTAGAGGGTTTGAATTTCAGTTGTGTTGTGAACAAATTTATGATGACACCATTTTGGACGTTACCCTGTGCTACAGCCCATTATGTTGATTTTTTTTTATTTTCCTTCGCTTTTCTGCCACTTTTGGCTAATCGCGAAGATGAGTATAAGTGACGATATGATTAAATTGATGATGAAAACGAACACCCATGTCCATATCCATGTTGAACTGTAGGTCCAGTCCACATTAGCCTATCTGTTCATGAAGTGGGCTTAAATTTAATTCAATAGTAAATAGATTTCATTCAAGAATTATAAGGAAGTGATGCAATAAATATTAATTTAATTGGGCTCTTCCTATCCAAAACTGTTCAAATAAAGGACGCTAAACACGCCAGCTATAGAAGCAAAGCCATGTGTGAGTTTAGGGTGTTTTGTGGCGTGAGAGTTGGCAACATTGTATACAGTGATAAGTAGGCAGCTGTCCCAGTTCTCACACCCGAGTCCCCTGGCATGGACAGCCCACACAAGAGTTCGCAATATTCACAGGCCCGCAGGTAAACACGGAAGAAATAAAAAGGGGTTTGCGCAAATGTTCCTGGGAAAACTTCCCGACTCTCATTTGTAGGAAAAGAGAAAGGATTGATACCATGGTATTCGGAATATTTTATTAGCGAAACTGCGAAGTATAACTTAATATTTAAGTATTCATTCTTGCGTACAGATTACGTTAATAAGTACCAAAACAAGTTTTCGAGTATTTATCCAATAAGGCGAAGAAATATTACGGCTGTTTCTGCATGGTAAGCAATGCCGTATAGTAAACGAACACATAGTGGCGTCCGGAGGGATTGTGTAAGTGGAGTAATGGCTACAGGGGTGGTTGTGACTTTTTACTTTTAAGCACTCGGCACTGTATTTTACCATCTTTTCATGTATCCGGTGTTCTTGGTAATTGGGTGGGAAGATAGGTCAAACGAGGATTATATACACCTGAGTACGCTAGCTACTCGACATAAATAATCTTCTGAACCCTCCCCCCCCCCCCCAAACCAAACCAATACATCAGCCCGGTAGTCAGAGGATGCAAATTTGTTGATTGTTTATTTTACGTCGCTTGTTATCCCTGACTCATTGCAAGGATAAGATAGTAGTGATAAGACGAGATTCGGCGATGACAAAAACATATTGAGGGGGAGAGGAACGATTTCCCCTAGGTCGTTCTCTCTCAGGCAGCTGGGAAGCACTGTTGCCAACTTAGCTCTTTTGGAGCCAGATCTGGCTCTTTCGTGCACTCGATTGGCTGTGAACTGTGGTGCCCGCACCTGCCTCACTATGGTGCCATCACCACTACATAGACCAACTTTTGTCATGAATAATATATACACATTTTGCACGTGGCGTGATATTATTAAATTGGCTGCGCCGCCCCACCCCATCTTTCCTCCCCAGTTACTTTTATATAGGGCCGTGGCGGAGGTGAGGATGATAATATTATTATCCGGTAATCTCTTATTTTCGATTTCATACGACCATCAGTGGATTATTGAGATGGGTGATGCCGTCAGATCTACATGGTGAAAACTAAGAATAGATTGTCATCACTTTAAAGTTACCGGTTATAGCAGCGCCTCTTCCCCCCTTTACAACTAAAATTACCATGGGAGGCACCTTATCCAGCCTTCCTAAATCTAGCTCCTTGATAGTCAACTTTAGCTCAATTTAAGGCGAAATTTAGCTCTTTTATGCGCATCAGGTTTGGCAACACTGCCAGATTGGCCGTAGGAGGCAAGGAGAACGCTTATGGGGAGTTATTTTATTAGTTTTCTTGAGAATATCAAACTTCCGATGTTGGAAATAAATATATGACCGGGTACAGGATCCATTGAAGATGATATTTGTCCTTGGAAGAGTCGAAACTCATTTGTTTAGCCGTAAGTTGAATTTGGAGTTGTTTCTCCATAAGGAATACATGGGATTCTGTAAATACTTATTCATCATAGTTTTCAAACATCGTATCTAGCTTAATAATCAACTTTAAAAACCGCTTTCACTTGTAACATGGGGAGAAATTCATACTCTCTGATTCTGTCTGGATTTTCTTTAGTAGCAGTGCCCATTCCGACGATATTGAAATAAATTTACACGTGGTGCGAAATTGTCCCTCTTCACCTTAACGACACAAAACAACCCTCACAGAGGATTACACTGGTCATGAGTTGCAACGATGAAGGTAAGTGGTGATGAGATGGGACAATGATAAACACCGCCTAGTTCTTCACCAATTTCATCACACATTCTCATCTTCGCGATTAGCCAAAAGTTTGCAGAAAAGCAAATTAAAATAAATCAAAACATATACACAATGATGACACAAAACAAATCTTCACAGAGGATTATACTGGCTGTGGATCCAGGCGCCAGGACCACATTAGCCTGCACACATGCAGTCCACTGTGTGCTGAAAGATAGTTTGACATTTGAGTGTCATCAGCGAAGGCTTACAGCCCGAATGATGTAAGACAAACACGTGACAACTTTGGTTTCAGGAGCCAATATAGCCACAGAAACTACAATGTATTTACTTGCATTTTTATTTGACACATGGTACGTGAAATAACTCGTGTAACACTCTTGAATACGTCATGCTCAATCGAGGCTGAAAACCTTTGGAATTGAATGTTCACGCAGCAACTCTCGATGTTATCGGTTCGAATGTAAACACCCATTAAGGCACTTTCCTTAGCTTCACGCTCTGTCGCCTCAAAAGCTTTCCACTAAATCATAGTCATTGAGGCGGTCGTAGAAGCTTTGGGTGCGCACAGTGCGAAGTTATCTCAACTTGGTGGACAAAGTAATGTCTACTATTTACGGTAACAAAAGCCTTGTGTTGCCTATGTTTTGTAGCTGCCATATAGTGCCAAAGCATTGTTATTCAGCACAAGATGTTTACATTCCGATAAATGACAGTAGTTCTTATGAAACGTGATTGAAGTAATAAAGTGGAGCGCAGATCTCTTCTCCTTAGATCATAATCCATAATTGCGTAAGTGGACTTGAATATTGCTGACTATTCGGAAGACTAGACTCCGTGGTCTAGTTTTGACGTCCTGCTAAAGTTGGAAAATAGGCCCCGAGTTCGATTCCCGGTAGGGTCACATACTAGTTCGGATCATACTGTAAAGTGTAAACAGTAAGACCAGTACTGATTATCTCACCTGGCCGTTTCAAAACACAACTTTTATTTAACGTCTTCGTTCGGCGAGAGTTATGTTGGTCATAATGGAATGGAGATTTTGTTTCTTGACACAGCCAATGCCTACCCACCGCATGAGCTCCAATGTAATGCAGAAAGCTGCATTTTCACATACAAGGAATGTTGAAGGAGTCTAGCGGAGTGATTATGACAGCGCACTACGACGCCAGATTCCGGGTTCGAATCCCGGCCTGCGCATCTGTGATCTTTGTCAGTGTCCCTTCATCATATCATCACTCATCCTCATCTTTGAGATTAGCCAAAAGTGGCTATATGCGAAGTAAAATAAACCAAAGCAAGCAGTCAATCCAACTTGAAGATAAGTTAGGGTGCATGCCGTACCAACGTTCAAGTAAAATATAAATGGAGATTGTAGATTCACTTCCACTCCCACATCTACCCTACTCAGTGAAGACTTGAGAGTTCAGTGCGTTACTTAATAAGACAGAGTTCTGCATACGTGGAATAGAAATTATCCTCGCACTTTCACCGCCAAAATTACAACCTTGAGTTCAGTCACCTCTTCTTGGTCCGCTTGTTAGGTTCCTCCCTGCAGCTTTTTACCGCTATTACAGTCTCACGCCATTCAGGATGGAGGAAAATGAAGCTTTTGTCGAATGAGAAACCACAGAGCATGGCCGCATCCATTTTTTATCGACGAAAAAGTCATTGAAGGGCAAATGCATTGTTTTCCCGGCGGTGAAAGCGTTTTGAGTGTAATCACTAATCCAACGAATGTGCCGCGTACTTTTATCCACCATTTGTATGCTTGACGCAGCATGAAAAACGATACATTAATATGATTTCTCATTTAACTGCACTGGTTAAGCTCACGATGAGAATTGCGATGCGTGTCGGTGCTGTCCCCTGTAGTGAGTTTCACCTCGCTAAACGTTGGAAGAAGTGTGCATGTGCACATTATATTGTAATCTCATTGTTTCTGAAAAACGAAAGTTATTAGGATACTATTAAGTAAGTCACTATTACGTGACAGTCATGTCCATAAACTCGTTGCCTGTAAAGCGTGCAGTCAAATTTTAGATTGCAGTTGGCAACACTAGATTTTCTCGTAGAAGTTCAATGCCAAGGCAAGATTAACATTTAACACGTGAACGTAGCGTGTGTTCCATACATAGGCATAGGAGCCGCCGTAGGTTCGAGTCCCGGCCTGGGTATAGGGGATTCTGTTCTTTTATGTCACTTCGATAATTTCATTCTCGTCGTCACAATTAGCCTGAAGAGGGGAAATATGACAACGTAAAAGATGCGCATGTGTTTCCAATGCCGTGTCAGCTTTACATTGCCTCTATTTACACACTCATCAAGTGTAAAAACCTTTATACACTGTTCCTTGTCATTATTTATCGTGTAAGCGCACGTAGTCAGGTTATTTTCCGAACATCTCGCAGCTGAGTCTAGCTAGCAAGCCTAGTGGGCGTGTAGAGCACGAGCAACAGGGTTAGCGATAGGTTCTGGGTTGAGATGACGTCATCGGCTCGCTTATTGATTGGAGGTATCCGAAGTTGCGACTCGCTCCGAAGCTTCAAATGTAGAACAGCCAGAGGTTTTACGGAAATTATCTCACTCCACCACTATGAATAAAGAATGGGTGGTTGGGCTTGTATTCGCAAAATCACGGGTTCGAATCCCATATCCGCACCGAGCGAATGCTGTACTTGAACAAATGCCGGTGAAGCTCCCTTACATGCAGCGGCGTGCCCAGAATTTTCGAAAGGGGGGGGGGGATTACGTGTACTTTCTTAAGGTGTCAGCCCTCATTTTGCCACCTTTATCTGTCTTTGACGTTCTTTTCTTTTCGTTTAGGAATACTGGGCCAAAGGGTGGGGTTGTGATAACCCCTTGGGCACGCCACTGCTTCATCATGTCCTTGTCTCTTTCGAATAACATGACAATATAAATTTAGTACCTGTGTGGCACAACCACTCTTGGGCAAAGCCCTACCAAAAGGCTTCCATTGGAGTGGTAACGTGTAGTCCGGATGATAGTCCCATAGTTGCTATAATCCGGGATCGGAACAATAGAAATGAGCGAACACAACGTCTACCACAATATTTTCGTCTTCCTTTCAAGGTTGATAAACTGCCAGTCTGTAAGTACGGTACACAATGCGACACCAAAACATCTTTTGAGTAGATCGAATTTATTGCTACCAGGAGACAAATCGGCGCTAGAACGCAAAATTCCATTTTTCTAGGAAAATGAACGTCCGAGGAATAGCGAGAAATGTGTTATTCCAGTCTAAAACTTGTGGACGTCAGTGAGTGTTGTCGAAAAGCTGAGAAAACATGTTTTTGAAATTTTTCAAGTGCAAACCTGTCAGTGATGACAGCTGTTTCAGCCTTTGGAACTGGTTGCTGCATGAAGTTGTGAAAAGCTGTGAATAATCGAGGCGGTAGTTTTAACAAATCAAAATGACCACGCGATCTGAGACTTGCCGAAACTTGCTTGAGAGAGGGACAGGACTCAATCTGAGTAGTTCTGCTGGCAACCAACTCAAGGACAACGGATTGTCTCTCATTGCATAAGGTACAGGACTTTATGCTAATGTCGACCACAAAAGAATATTTCTGTCTTTCGTGTTTCATTTATAGCATTTGCTGTTGAACACCAGGGTGCCCCCCCCCCCCACCAACAATCTTGGCCTGAAAAATCCCCCCACCAAATATTTCTGGGGTGGAGAGCTTTTGTTATAACAAACAAAAGATAAGCAATTACTTTTAATTTCAAATATACTTTACTAAGAATAATATCGAAAAAACACACAAATTAGTGTAGTTGTGAGTATTGCATTCTCTCTCAAGAGATCATTAACAAATCTACATCAATACGCACAATGAAAGTAAAACAAGAATGCAAAACAATAATAACTATGAAATGTAATTGATTTATATTAACATAAAGCACAAACTAAACAAAAACTTACACATAATAAAACCACTTGAACTATTTCATAATTTATTAACATCTTTAACCAGCGCTTCTTTGCAATATCTGATATATATAAAAGTAACAAATTAATTTTCTTTATGTAATTATTAATAATAATAGTATTAATAATAATAAAATATTTTTTTAATTGAGTAATTTATGTTTACGTATTCAAATCCGGGAACTTTTCTAACGGTGGAAGCGGCCCCGGCGCATACCCAGCGTCGAATAACATGGGTACCTGGGGGGTAAAGGCGGTCAGGGGCGTGATGCTGATCACATCATCTCCACTCACGACCGGATCAAGAAAGTGTGGGGCGTTACCCCCACACCCCCTATACGCCTTCATGGCGTGGTGCTATGCACAGGGGAACACTTTACCTTTTTATCTTCTTTATGTTTACGTTTATTAACATTACAAATATGTAAAAATGTAAAAGGTAAAGTGCTCCCCTGTGCATAGCACCACGCCATAAAGGCGTATAGGGGGTGTGGGGGTAACGCCCCACACTTTCTTGATCCGGTCGTGAGTGGGGGTGATGTGATCAGCATCACGCCCCTGACCGCCTTTACCCCCCAGGGTTTCCCCCAGGTACCCATGTTATTCGACGCTGGGTGGGCGTCGAGACGGCTTCCATCGTTAGAAAAGTTCCCGGGTTTGAGCCGGCCGGGGATCGAACCCGGGACCTTTACAAATATGTATATCGTATAATATACACATGTTTGTGGGGGAGGGGGTTTGAAGATGAAGAACTTTCTCCCCCCCCACCAGTTTTCAATGATTTCGCATCCTGTATGAACACGGCTAGAAGTAGCAAGGGAAATGGATGTCGACAAAAGCAGTCCCAAGAGAAGGCATCCTGACATAATGCCACAAAATGCGGATGGCAAATCATCAGTCAGAAAAGTCAAGAAAAAGTAAAGCAATCAACAAGTAGCTTAAGAAGTAAAAAAAAATGTCAAGAAATTGTACTTGCGGTCAAGAATTTTTGCTCTCACAGTGACTGATTAATTGGTTTAGTTTGTAACTTTTCTGCCCCTTTGGCTAATCGCGAAGATTAGGATGAATTGTATAGTAAGATAAGATTGATGAAGGGGTAATCACATATATATAGGGACGACAACACAAACCCCACATACGATTATACTGACTGTGAGTCCAGACGCCAGAGCCTCGTTAGTCTGCCAAATGTAGTTCAAGATGCATTAATAGATAAAGCAAGTCTAATTCTCGTGTTAATACAGCTTCAGTTTTGATCCTAATTGGCCTTTTGGTAAGGGTTTTTCATTAATACATATTTATTTTCTTAATTGATAATTTCCAACTTTACCTTGGATTTATTATTTTAGTAGACACCGTGCTACAATTCCGGTTAGTTCTAATAATGTGGTTAGGTTAGGAGAGGCAGTTTTAGAGCCCTTATCAATTAATTTTAGTGACTGCCGGCAGATGGATCTGCCCCGCGTCACACGTAGGGGTGACATTTGGTAGACAAGAGTTCCTTATTCTGCAGGAAGTCGCAGGCGCATCTTGCATGAGGTCAGTCGCCTCGTATGACAAGTGTTTTGCCGCCAGTATGACGTAATAAAGTTCGTAGGAAACAGAAATTCCTCAGCTGCACGGGAAACCGAATTGGTGACGAAGCCTCGTGTGTTCGTGCCGACAGGGAACTGCCTGCAACGGAACACCGATTATCAAATGACTCCAAAGGAAACGACCCATTACTCATTTTTTGTCCAGCCTGCCCGTGAATGGCTAATTGTTTTTAGGGTATGAAGTTGGATTGGGCGCTATATTATGATTTTAACCCGGGAGTCTTTCATTTTTTTAATCTGTGGCTTGTAAGACTAGCACACAAGAATTTGGTATTTCAGAATTCCACATAAACCATTACCTCTTACTCAGACAAGCCAGTGCGTTGGCTCGCTGATCAGCGTGACTCTATCCCGACTCCCAAAACATGACGTCACGCTACAATGTCATTGTTTATTGAAATTCCAGAGTAAATTCCTTAGTGCCAACTGTGGACGCGTTTGAACACATTGAAGATAATACGTAATGACTTTTTTTTCCAGGGCTGATAGCCTTGGAACACGGCATCAAACAGATACACTAAGGAAAGTTGTTTTCCCTAATGATTTAGAAGTGTGTCCAAGTATTGGAATTATGAGATCATCGCAGTAGGTGTAATACATTACCGCGTAAAAGAAGCATCTGAAATTGCCTCCCATGTTTAAATCGCTTTAACGATGCAATAAAACGTAGATTGCCAATTTGCATGAAGTCGTGAACATTTATGTGCAAGCGTTTGTAGCAATTAAAATTAACATCTTTGTGTTTCTTTAATTTTGCCGACATTTCTTTGTGTATATAACCGCCAAGTGAAGAGGACGACATGTAGTGTCTGCAGTGATAGTTTTCGGTCTCAGAATATACTATGTTTATTTTATACCCCCTGTGTATTGAAATGGCTAGCTCTTTCGCCTTTGGTGCGAACGATTCAGAGTTCAATCCCCGATGAGAGCTCCCAAGATTTCGGTGCTGGCCAAGACAGTTGGAGCTTCTTGTAAACAATAGTAGCGAACTCCGATCTCGAAACTAGGAAACAGCGCCTATAGGACACGATGTTATGATTGGGATTCACGGAATACTTGTCAATAAACATTAAAATTGAATAGTCCAAATCGACGTGCATAATTTCTTCGTGGCTGTTTAGCGAACATTTTTCCTGTCTGAAAACAAAAGTTAACACATTATTTGCTATTGATTTTGTGAATTATAGTAGAAATATTGCACTTGAGAAAATTTGCTACAGTGTTGCGAAGTACGGACTTACAAAATTTGATCTTTTGTGTCTGAAGATTCTGCGCCCCTATATGATTGGTTTCGTTATCTGGCGCGACGATTGCGCCATGAAAAGTTATCGAAAATTTGGACTGGAAAAACAGAGTTCCATGATTATGCGGTGAAACACAGACAGGCTAAACTGAACCTACAGTTTAGAGTGGGACCCGAATCACTATGCGCCTTCACCGGGTATCGAACTTGGGAACCTTCGATTACAAGGCGACGCTGTTACCACTACGTCACCGAGGAGGTCCTGGGGGGTATCGAGCCCCCACTCTGAGACGTTGCAAAGGACTGGAAATGCTGGCTTTCGCTTTGTGATAGTACTTGTAAACAAGATGAGTTATTATCCTTTGGAGGGAACCCATTGTTTTTCTTACGTAACCTGTCGTGTGACGTCACACTCCCCCGCTGAATGTATTTCGAAGTAATGTACTGAATTTTATGCGTGCACCACTAGCTCATGGGAACCAGGAACAAGGTGCCGCCTTTCGTCATCGCAGTGTGGACAGTTTTAGAGTTGGTGTCGAGCTGTTGTGTGTTAAATACTCTGTGTCGTGCCAAGATAGTGTTTTTTTTTTCGTTTTTTATGATCTTTCGTTGTGTGTTGTTCTGTGCCTCGTTAAGAGTGTGGTTTTGTGGGGACGACAAATCTTCTTCTTTCTACTTGGTATCATGACCACACCAGCAGCAAATAATAATGACGTATGCTTTTGGAGAAAACATAAACATTTATTTACAGGAAACACATGTGTAAGTTCAGTTCAATTAAAGTAATTCTTAATTAAAGGCAAGGTTCAGCCTGTGCAGTGTGGGAACTATAGACCACGTGATTAGAAGGCGACAGCGTCGGCATCAAGAAACCCTTAATGTATATTGTGTGCTGAATATATATTTTCTGTACAGAAGATTCAGCGACGTTGGGGTATTCTGTGCTTGTGTGTGTGTGCGCATCACCCTCAAGGCTAAGAAATTGTAACGATAAAGGGGAGTTCCCTCCAACTGCACTTGCAAATACCCCACATTGTACAGTCACGGACACTTCTGGGTTGTAACACTCCCATTCACCTTCAATTGAATCGTCACAACCCAGAATTGTCCGTGGCTGTACAGGATACACAATGTGTGTTGCACAACCTACTTAGTTTGAACTTGAATCGAAACTGAATGAAAACCCCCTCCCCGATGTCTTGTTTCTACATAAAAATTAAAAACCTATCATTTCTTAATACTGCTCTATTTCCCAGGTAATATTAGGTTCCACAATTTAATTGGTTCACCTGCAGATCTTCAAACGTGTTGGAATGAACTGTTGTAAATTTACAACTTTGAGAAATAAAATAAATATTTGTTCTTGTGCCTCGAAATGTCTGTTTTTATCGAGGCGATGTTAAGCATGGTGATCAAACTTCGCGCGCCACAAATCCTAGGCATGCTGGGGATGTTTAGTCACACCTTTGTGTATAACCTTAGCAGATCTGGTTTAACTGCATTGTCAGGCACAGATTTAGGGAGAGGTTTGAGGGTTTTCGGCCTCGAGCCTCCACTAGAGGAGAATTGCTTTGTAAAGGGCCACGACAATTTTTTAAAAAATGATATTTCAAATGTTCTAAACCTAGTGCATAACTTAACTTAAAAGTTCTGAAATTGTATATTTGGGTGTTAGATATTGCTAGCCGGCCATCTGGGCCTGTGTGTGTATGTGCAAATGAATTTCTCTTGTGCAAACTGCAGTAAACAGAGATGGCGCTGGTGAAATGCCACTTTTCATAATAAGTATTAGTAAGTAATTACTTTCTCTTTAGAAGGTGTGTGGGTGCAGCATTATACCAGCTTTCTTCCACTTTTACATTCTGAACCATAATAACCACTTTGACTGAAAGCAGCGACCATTGAAAGCCAACAAAGGTTTGGCGTCTTGGAACGCGGGTGTACATCGTCCGGTATTTTCTTCATTTGACATTATTACTACTATTACCTGCTTGAATAGGTTCCTTTTCAGCCTCGATTCTTTTATGAAGGGATTTTGTTCACGATAAATATAAACTGGTAGGGTGCTGTACTGATCAAGTGCCATTATAGCACTGTCTGGATTTGAACCATACCGTAAAATATACGTATGCAGTATTAAATCTGTAGCATTCGCATATTAGTATTTGTCTGCTTGTAGTTTTAAGTGGTTATATGTATTTTACGTAAATATTAAACTTGGTTATATGTGAAAGTGGCTTATTGACCATTGTATTTCTCACTACTTTCGGATATTAAATTTTATTGTTGGCTTCCTGTTGTTCAGCAGAGAAAATACAAGTTGACGACGGGGGTTTTTAGGAAAATGTCTGGTGCGTGTGTGCAATCCACTGCAAAAGCCCCCTAAGAGAAGCGTAATAACACATTTTAGAAACGAATGTACTGTAAGTAGCTAAACGGCCATTTCTCGACAAGGATTCTTCATTACTTATCCTATCGACTCGAGTGAGTGTTGCCGTTCTTCCCGATTCAGTGTTTTTTAAACTTCCGTCATGGAGAGGAGAGATTTGCGATTCTGCAAAATCCAGCGTCGAAAGTGTACTTCTGCCCTTGCACACACTGAACTCTCAAAAACGACCTCGGAAGTCCCGTTAGAGAATGACTGGCTACCCCACCCCCTTCACCGTCTGTCGGAATGCGGCCACAATGTAGTAGCCGCAGGCTCTTTTGAAAATGACCTAGTAACTTGACAGCCTCGGCAATACGTTGCTGTAAGAGATCGTAAGAAGTATTTGTTCTGTAGCCGCTCCTCTTTTTTTCAACAACGCAATATTTTAACTTGCCGCATTTTATTGACCTTCCATTGCCTGAGACTGGCAAGCTCTTATCGTGTCGTAGGTAGAAACAAGAATCCTGCTTCACGAGGCGTAGCCTTTTGCCAAAGGGCCAGGAATACTGTTTTCATTGAACCAGTTCCGAGTGATTCTTCGCCACCATACTTACGTTTTATGCTCCAGCGAGCAATAAAGTGTTCATGCATGTCAGAACAATTTCTCGCCAATTGGAGAAATTTGCACTGAAGCTCTCAATTGTCTGTTTTAATTTTTTTCTGGATCTTTTTTTTTTTTTCCAACTTTACCCATGCTTGAGTTGGGAAAATGGCGACCTCCTGTGTGGTGAAATTGTGCTTTGAATGCCTATTGTAAACTCGAAGGTTTTTTTAATACTTTGATACCAAGAAACATAAATTGAATTAAATGGGACAGGTCCGGATTTAAAACATTTGCGTTCCTAGGCTAGTGTAAAAAAATCCGCCCCCCGTCATTTCTTTCTATGAAGGAATCTTGGATTGTAATTGCTCTACATTTTAAAAAAAGTGCATCTCTCCACCCTCACCCGTTTCTTGCAACTAGATCAGAATGATTAACTCTCAAGAAGTTCTTTGTCACACACGTTGAGAGTTCCTCGGCAGGGGTTTTCATTGTGAACATGAACAGCCCAAGATCATACAGTACTGACGTTACACATTCATTGCCATAAAAAGTCTTCATTCTTTAATGAATGTCAATTGGAGGACACATTTTGTGCAGTTAGAAACACGGTCACCACATGCAGTTTCAGGTACACCGACATAGTATGGTTACATGCTGCCATTTTCCTCGCTCTAGTTCAGCAACCTCTGGTGATAGAAGTTTGAAATGGAGAAGGGGGAAAGTCTGAAGAGTACAATGCATGGTTGCTCAAAATCCAAAATGTCTTTACACCGTCACAAAAATGTGAGAGACATTACTTTTCAGCACGCCCTCGTATATTGTAAATTAATGGCTGTACTTGCATGTGACATTCTCTTACCGCTGGAATGGCTTTCTCAGGCAAAATCTGTGTTCAAAATTTAAAATTATGTTCCACAAATAAGTGTTTGGATACATGTATAATAGGGGATAGCACTAGTAGGGGGGGGGGGGGTTGGGGTAATATATTTAGTGACATTTGTGGGAGAAGAAATTATACAAATAGCATGCTCTGCTGGAACTGTCAGCCAGTTCCAACCTCTTGCAAACAAAAAAAATTGAATAAATAAATGTCCTTGTAGCTAAAATGGACACCCTTTGCATGGTATTTATGAACACCTTTCTTCTGAAGATCCATCACCCTCTGAAGAAGTTTGAAGGGTGGAACGAGAGCACAGGCACTTATGAAACTATTACTTCATAATATTTACCCTAGGAACATGCTTCTTTAAAATTAAACAATCCTAAACCAAGGAGAAAGGCCAAAAGAAATAATGTCAAACCAGAAATGTCAAAATGAAAACATTTGATTAAAGAAAAATTATATTCTCCATAAGAAATACATGTAAACTTAAACATATTTGTTTATGTTATTTTTAAAAGCCTGTATCTGGCTTACGATGGACACACAGAATTGCCTTCAACTGACACATGAGGACAACTATTTTTAATTTTTAATGTTCTTCCTCCTCCAGTCCTTCTATGTAATCTACTTCCTTTTCCCAAAGCATACATAGTGCAACAGTTGTGTAAACTTCAACTGAATCATGATAGTCTAAGTTGAAATTAGGAAGCAATATGTATGTCTCAAGATTAAAATGATTTCCTCCTCTTTTATCCATGTCAAGTAGAAGATCTCTGTAACTATATTAGATAAGTGCACGCATGTGTAATGGCATGGTTCATTTTGTCAAGTTCGAATATAATTGATGGGCTCCTACATAGACAAATGGTTATCACTCTCACCTTTGGTGCGAGCTGTCCTGGGATCGATTTCCAGTGGAGCCCCTAAACTTTTGAGGGCTGTTGAGCATGGAATTTAGTTTTAGTTTAGTTCATATATTATTGATACAGCTGAAACATGCCATTATCACTAAGAAACTTGCTGCCGAAGTTAGCCTAGTAATTACTTACTATATAATGAATAATTATTTCCTTATTTCTTTGTAGGCCATGAGGTTGGAACTGGAACTAAAGGACGAGAAGCTGAATGCTCTGACGAAGGAACTGGATGAATTAACATTTAGTGGAAAAACTGAAGAGGAGGTGGCAATGTTGAAGAAAGCAAAGCATGAGTTGGATTTGAAGGTTAAAGAACAGGTAAGCATATAATACTTGTTATTGTAGTTTTCTTTGCATGTAAAAGGCAGGGTTTGAAATTAACAGGGCACACACACTGATGTATGTTTGTGCATATTTTATGTTCAAATGTAGATTTTTGTTATAAAAAGTGAAGCTTTGACAGTACTTGACATCCATTATTATGTGAATAGGGATTGACAACAAGTAATCTTGGGTTGGAATGATGTTTTGGAAATGGAATAACTGCATGAAATTCAGTTTTGAAAAGTATTTTAGTGTAAGAAGTTGCTCTCTTGCGCTTGCATTACATAAACCATAGGACTGTTCAGCTGGTGTTCCCTCCCTTTCCTGTCACCAAACAAGTAAAACTAAACGAATGAATACTCTTTCAACCCATATGTTTTGTGCGGTATTTAGGGCTCGCATTGCCATTATGTAACCCCCCTCCTTCAAACCATGCCTTTCCCCTTCTTCACGTCCTCACACCCATATTCCTGGCATCATTGTGTAGATTAAGGGACAGTAGAACAATTTTCCATCCTGCAACATGCCTGTACGGTCTAAGGCTTTGGGCTCTGGCTATGTGATGCATGCAGGTTCAAGTCTCCTTGGGGAAAGCGTAACAATTCTCCTGAGATTTCGGCCTGTGTATGGAACCGGTGGCTACCCACCATCGTGGGGAAATTGGGGTGCTACAAATGAGTAGCGTAACCTGGTCATAGAAACCTACAACCATGACTGGGGATTCGTTGTGCTGACCACACATCACTTCCTAAGTGGTTGAATGATGCCCCACATATGCTGAGGCAAGTGGGAGTGAGGCGGGCAGTCGGTAGGTTGGCTTTGGCCCTCACAGACAGTTGCACCATGGGTTAAGACAATTTTCCATTTTGCTTTGAAAGGAGTATAATGTTGCTATTTCAAAACCACATCAGGAAAGTGAATGGCCACTAAGTTATATATCAAGTTGTCATTCATCCTCATCATTGTGATTAATACAGAGATGTCGATATTTTTGGATGCCTAAAAACTAATTTTTCTTCTACGAGCACCTCCTTCATCTCAAGCTGAAAATAGTAAATTGCAAATCTTGACGAAGACTTCCCTTTACAAAAAATAATTGTTACATTTAAGGACTTGCTAGAAAATGTGCAAACAGTTTCAGACAGTTTGATGCTGCAGTGTAAGAGAATTATTGTTTATTTCAAATAACTTGTGAACCAAACAATTTTAGTTGCAAATTCATGTGAGGAGGATTGGTCTTATTTTTCTAAATTTATATAACACACAGTATTGATGTGTTTCTTTAAAGGGAAAAAAACTTTTGAAAATATTGTTGCTAAGAATGCTCAGCTGTGACTTTAAATTACAGAAGACCATATGTATCTGATCAAAAATTTGCCACTTTCATGGGCATCCAGAGAAGGGGGGGGGGGGGGGCAAAGAGGGCTATTTCCCCTTGGATAAATAAATGTCAACCTAAAAATTACATATTGCACATGAAATTTCATTTCAGTCGGAAGAATTTGAATTAGTAATTTTATACAAACTGATAAGACTACTATGGACAGTGTGCAAATTAACGGGGAGAATGCTGGGTATTCCCCCTCCCCACAAAGAATTTTACCCCCCTCTCCCCCCCAGTGTATGTTACTGGCTGGTAACATCTACAAATTTGCATACCCCAAAAAATCTACCCTCCAAAATGAAATCACAAATATACCACTCAGTGGCATATCTCCCCACCCCCTCCCAAAACAAGAGGCTTAATTTGCACAGTGAGTGTAGATCATTGCAAAAAATAACTCCAACTGAGACAGTGTATTGGGGGGGGGGATGCATTGCTTACCCACCCCTCCTTCTGGGAAGAAAACATGCAGATTTTTATGACCACTGCCCCTCAATTTCCTATTTTTCTTACAGGAAGAGGAGTTGGACGATTTGGCTGCTCAAGTGCAGTTGCTGGAACAAGCCAAGCTGCGTCTGGAAATGAACTTTGAACAACACAACAAAGAGAATCGCCGAGAGATAGCTCAGCGGGAAGAGGAGTTGGAAGATGTGAGGTGCAATGCACAGAAGAAAGTTAAAGGTAAGTCACTGTTATCTATTTACCAGTGCTTTTGATTCTCAGATGCAGCTGTACAATGGTGTTTCATCTGTGGGTGGATACTAAGTGTAAGGTGGTGTTTTCAATTTTTAAGTTGTACAGATTGTGGAACGTTTTTGGAATTTATAGAGAAATAAGAAATGACATCCACTCGCACAATTTTTTAACGACTCCAGTGTGTGAATTAAACTTCTTGCTTTTGGGAGAGGGTGCAATATATCACTAGATTCAGGTGTAAACAAAATACAGTATGTGCATACATGTAAATAAATATGTCTAAAAATTGACATTGGGAGATATATTTATTACAGATGTGACACCTTTCCCTCCATTGCCAGGGATACTTGAGTTTAGAGCGAGTGGAAAATCTCTGGTACTCCCCCCCCCCTCTATCATTAATTCGAATCCATGCCATCAGATAATCTTTCTGAAATTATCATTGAACCCAATGGGTACAATCTGTTCGCATGTACCATTTATACATAAATATCACTAGCTTGCAAATTAAAACTTTTTTTCTGTGGTATGAACCTCAATAGGTGACTTTTAATAATTGCAATACGCTGATTTCGAAAATGTATTCTGTTTTGTTGTATCATGTCAGTGTATTTCAAAATATGTTATTTCATTATATCAATTTATTGATAATAGCAACATCTAGAAATTATGTAGAAATTGCAAATAAAAGATAAATACAATAAATTATAATACGTAATATAGTAGCATAGTACTTAAGAATAATTTTGTTTTGTTTTCTCCAGAAGTAACTTCAACGTTTTACGTAACTCGGCTAGGTATTTAACTCTGATACACTTACTATTCATTTTTCTGCGAAGGTTTTTTTCAGCGATCGATTTTGCCACAGTGGCAAAATCGATCGCGAAAAAAAACGTTCATGGAAAAATTAATAGTAAGTGTATCAGAGTTAATTACCTATCTCCGTGTAACCGCGAAACTGATATCTTTAGATGCAATCAGCTAGGTATGTAGAATGTGCAACACCTTCTTGTGTGTAGTATTTCCGAAAATGTTTGCCACGATTTCTGTACCAAGAAAATGTAACCCCAGGAGCCGAGATCCTTTTCACGCAGTCTTGAGCCAAGTAATTAACTTTTTTCTTTCGTTAGCCCTAGGTAGTGTACCAAATCATTCAACTTAGGTTGGGTAAATAGTTTCGATGAAGTGTCTAACTCTTCTGTTTCGGGATACATTTCATCACTGCTTGAATATGAGGAACTGCTTTCAAATTCAGTGTTACGTACATTTTGTGTTTGTTTAGGCACTGGCAAGTCAGGTCCATGCATAATAGGCCACCTAGCTGATGGCAGATCGGGATATTTAATTCCTTTCTATTTTTGTTGTAACCAGTAACTTGGGACAAACAAAAATATAATTCATCATGATGATTTTTCTGTTTATGCCACACCAGAGGTATTGCGAACGGCATTGCCTTCAGTTTTCCTTGATACCAATAATGTAGACCCTCGACACAAGTGTTACATGCAATATGTGGAGCAAATGATTTATCCTCATCACCTACCTTCACTCTGAAATATAAGAAGTATATATATATATATTCTGTACCTCCCCATTGAACATACAACACCCACAAATGTTTCAACAGTGTCATTATGCATCATGTCTAATGTATTTCTTATTCCATTTTTGTTTCATTCAAGATCTTTGTTCATATTCCGCACAATGATGACACATGCTGCAGCAAAAACTTAAATTGTGCACCAACTGGATGTGATACACAAAAACTGTTGTTATTTTCGGATTTAGGTCATTGCTGTCCAGAGGTGCTCCCACCCAAAGTTGTTCATCAAAATCCCCCCAAAAGAATTGTTTATCATCCCCCTCCAAACACACACAAATATAGTTTGGATAAAAACACAGTAATTGATTTTTGTTTGAATGTTGATAATTTGATTTTCTTTTAATTAAATTTTCGAAATTCATAAGCTTTACAGCAGAGGCAGCAACTTGAAATAAATTGGGGGGGGGGGGGGGCAAGGTTGATATAAACAATATTTTATATATGTAAATATACATAATATCTGTCCCTCTCGATGAATTTTTTTTGGGGGGGCAGAAAGTTCCACCTCCCCCCCCTCCAATGCTCTACACAAAGAAAACTGACAGTATTTTACAATTATCCAGTCAATTGTAGCACATGAACACTTACAAGAAAGAAATCGTGCCTGAAATCATCCAGAAATCTGCATGTCGGAAGTTCCGAGCTGACTCGAAACTACCACAAAGAAAACACCAGACATTGTTTACCACTGGCCGAGATGCGAACAATCGAAAGGTGCATGACATTTGAAACCTTTCATTGAAGTTGAAATTAAGAGAGAAAAAAAGGAAAAAGCACAGCTCACTTTCATGTTTGCTACAGGAAATTTTGTTCTTGTGGATGTTGTTAAATCATAAAGGAGATCTAATAACCATAAAATCGTCAAACAAAACGATCCCCCCCATTTTTGTGTCAAGATATGGTAGCTAAACTATAAAATTTTGTCCCCCAAAAAATTCCCATGATGCAAGCACGTCATGAATCCCCCCCCTGTTGATGTCTATTTGAATCGGCTATTTTCATTTTTACCACAGAACCATTGCAGGCTAGTGTATTCATTGTTCTCAAGTGTTGAAAACTGGACCTTGACACTTAGTCAAAATTGCAATGTATGTATGATATAAAACATTACTTTTCACTTTTGGCAAATTTTGACCGTTCTAGCAGAAACCATGCAGCATTGTCATTGTTTACTGTCAATGCCATGTTGTGGGGAAGCCAGGCTGCAAGTAATTTATACAGGAACGCACCAATGTAGCCACAGCATACTAACCTCTACCAAAAAAACTTAGTAGAATGAATATCCTTAATAAGACTTCAAAAAGAGAGGATGGCAACACCACATATGTGATTCTCTGCTTTCCATTCACTCCTTGTACCGAACTCTGTGGCGGAGTGGTTAGCGGAGCACACTACAATACCAGGGGTCCCAGGTTGGATGTCCCTTCATCTATTTCATCATATTGACACTCATCATCATCTTTACGATTAACCAAAAGTGGCAGAAAAGTGAGGTGAAATCAATCAATCATTCACTCTTTGTTGGCCAGCAAATGACATTTTCCAAATGGCAAAGAAAACTATTGAGTGATCGCTAGCATGGTAAAGATGACAGGTTGAGCCAAACACAGTTTAGTTGTTAATATGGCCATGTCTAAAGCATCAAAAACATTTGTTCGCTGAAGATTTTGCTTCAAACAATTTTCCTCACCCTGTGGACAACCAGCCTAACTGAAGAAGCGTTTTATTTTGCTCTCGTTACTTTTACTTGATCTAAGGTGTTGATTAAATGCAATATCTTCCCCTGTCCTTTCAGCATTGGAAGCTCAGCTGGAGAACGAACACGAGGAGCGGATGCAGCTGCTGCGAGAGAAGCACGAGTTGGAGCGGAGGCTGAGCGAAGTGGAGGAGAAAGCTGCCCACGCCGCAGACGAGGAGCAGCTGCATCGGCTGAGGCGGGACCTCAGAAGGACAAAGGCTCTCTTGCGGGATGCTCAGACCATGCTGGAACGCTCTCGGAACGAAACACCAGGGAAAGCTTTGCTGCGGCAACTGCGGAATCAGGTATGCACCGATGTTGCTGTATAGACTCATTGTATTTCAATATACTTTTTCAACTACATTCCAAAATTGGTGATCTCAGCAGGAACTTTCATTGATATCCCAGCTTAAGTAGCTCTAGCATTCACCCAACACCTCTACAGTGAATGTCAAAGGAGAACAGGGAAAGGATCTACCTGGAACATGGTGCTCATCACACAATCTCCATGTACCTCATGTGCTTTCATGGCACAGTATAATGCACACTGACATTTTATTTTACACTCATACGAGCATCTTAACTTGAGTGTGCTTTGTATTGAAAGCTTACGAAGAAAATACAAAACCCATTTATTTATTGGTATTATTATTATCATCATAGTTATTTCAGAATATTTTGAACTGTGTTTATTTTTTTTTCTAAATTGTTAAACAAAATGGGCTATTGTATAAAATTTGAGAAAAAATAATGCTAAGGAAATTTTTAATGGATTCTGCCCTTTTTGTGAATTGAAGCTCATTTCCTGATGTTGGATACTGTCTTTGCTTTCCAGTTGGAAGATGCGGAATTTGCTCGTAACGCTGCTGTGAAAGCGAGGCAGGGAGCGGAGATGGAGCTTCACGAGGTTCAAGCACAGCTGGACGAGTCTCAAAGGCAGAGGTCGGAAGCGGAGGAGAAGGCGGTGGCTGCCGGCAGAGAGCGAACGGAGCTCAGGGGGCAGTTGGAAGAAAACGAAGAGGAATTAGCTGAGGTAAATTAACAAGTTTCTTGTAAATTAAGGATAGACTGATATGAAATTTTGACTGATACCTAACAGCAGGGCTCGAAAAATCCCAGTCGCCATGGCGACTAAAAATTTCAGCTTGGCGACTGATCTTTTGCTGTAATATTGCCGTTTTTTAAGTTTCAGTGTACAAAACTTTGAAGATTTTAAGTTCAAGTTTCAGTACAGCGTAAGTTAGCAAATGATTTTTTTTATCAACGTTGTGAACATTCTATACAATAAGTAACAATTTCTTACTCTTTGTCCCCCCCCCCCCATTTTCCTCTTACTCACATAATTTAGCGATGTTTTGAATACGGTGATGGTCAGCTTATAGACTGATTGATTTGCTTTATTTTACTTCGCTTTTTGTGCCACTTTTGGCTAATTTGCAAAGATGGTGATGAATGGACACTCACAAGCCTGGTCCGGGATTCGAAACCGGGACCCCTGGCATCAAAGTGCAATGTGCTAACCACTCTGCCACAGGGGCTGGCTCAGCTTCTTATAGTGTCCACAATTACTAGTAGGTGATTTTCTGGTGCCTGATTTTCAGACCTGGCACCTAGCTCTGAAGAAGATTTTTCGAGCACTGCCTAACAGATATTCTACCAATCGGATATAAAATTCCATATGGTCAGTGAATGGTTCATTAATCTCCTTAATAAATGTTCGTTACCATGTGATTGCAATGCGTGATGTTCCAGCAGTGGAATACATTTTGTTACATATCAAGTAGATAATTGGTATGTCATAGTAGTTTTTCGAAAGACTAGGAATTTTCAAAAAGGACTTTGATAGAGAGATGCCTTGTCTCTGTTGATTTTTGTTATTTAGCATAACTTTTGCCTAATCCCAACAATGAGGATGAATGGTGATATGCCCAGGTGGGAATTCGAACCTGGTACCTCTGGTACTGTTGCTGTGGTAACAACTGCACTATGATGGTCAGCCTAACCACTGGGCAGGAAATAATAATGTGGAGATACAACTACATTAATATACAGTTATGGTAAATGTCTAAATTAAACAGTCTGTGTGTTAACATTATGCATTTTTCTTTCTGCAGGTGATGAAGAAATACAAGGCAGCAGTCCAGCAGCTGTCGGTGGACCAAATCACAATGCAGGAGCAAGCAGCTCAACTTGCGGAGTTGGAGCAGGAGCGAGGAGCTCTGAGGGAGCAGTTGGCAGAGCTCCACACGCGGTTGGAAACCATGGAGGTGGATCCCTCATCCTCTTTGGCGCAGAAGAGGTTGGAGTTGAAGATTCGGGAATTGGAGTCCAAGCTTGAATTGGAACAGACAACGAAATCCAGGATGGAAGTAAGGGATACAGCTTAATATTCCGTTTGTTTTTACTTGCATGTTGTTTAATGTATGCATGAAAATTACTGTGAAATCAGATTTCTGTGTATTCATTGTTAATTTATTTTTCATTAGCTTTATTTTGGAAATGATGCTGTGTGTTTCTTTCATAGATTGATTATTGCAAAAAGTCTTTGATTCGGACTGCGATGGAGACAGGATTTGGGTGGTTAAAGAAATTTGGGAATAGTATGGAATGTAGGAAAAGGCTTTGGTCTGGAAAGCTAGAAAACCGAGGCAATGGGATTCAACATGCTGAGTAATTAACATAAATTTTGACTGGCGTAGAACCTCAAAAGTACTTTTTTATGCCAGAGTTTAATTTAGATTATGATTCTAAATATTATTTCTTGAAAATTAAGCACTTTTCTTTAAATTAACTAACTACTCCTTTAAAACTTATACTACTATCAAAGATATATGATATCAATATTCCTGGTGTAATTTTTGTTTGTAATGTCTGTAGACACTAACTTTAGGACCTGTGTAGCTTAAATCCACATTGTGAAATAACACTGAGCTTAAAGAACATATTTGTAAATTATAGTTATTAGAAGTTAGGGAGACAGACAGTTTTTTGAATGACAACAGGGCAAATATAGTGGAACCTCAGATTTTACATTTTTCACGGGACCAAGTTGAGAAACTTGAAATGCGGAGAAAATGTAAACTCTAGGAAAATTGTATAACATTTCCCTCTGTTGACCATCAAGATTGAATGGTAGAAAATGTAAAATCGGGGTTCCACTGTATCTGTAAAAGCAAGACAAAAATGAGACTTTATGTCAGACACTCTTGTCTTCTTTGGGACTTTGGTAAGCTTGATACTTGAAAATTTTTCCTAAGCCAAAGTTACTTTACTATGTGACTTATTCCAATATACTATCTTGATATACAGGGTGTCATTTTAATGGCGCCCACGGACCACGGAAACGTATACAGGACATCAGTAACATTTTTCTCGTTGGTGCGTCATTTCAGCGCTACAGTCGTTCAATAAAGCCCATTTTGCCGCCTGAATGCTGTCGACCACACACAACATTTGAACATTTGATTGCAATTGTGACGTCATATCCCGTCGTGAAGCGATGCATTCCAGGGTTGCCAGGAACACACATATTCTATGAAAACTGACATAGCTACAATCAGCCACATTATGCACTGTAAAACAAAATGAGAAAACACGTTCTGTAACCTAACAGGAAATAAACAAATAATACGAAAAATGATAGAAAAAAAATAGAATTCAAGTGGAAGTGGTCATATCAAATTTTGTCTCAGCTTACATGTCAAATATTTGCAAATCTAGTTACTAAGTTGGCATCTACAATTTAGTCTATCCACTTAGTCCTTCTGATACTAGTTGTCTATGACACACAATATAATGTATATTCAGGGCATTATGAGGCAAGTGGCAAAAATGGTTGCAAATACAGGGATATAAGTAGTAGTAATACAAGCTCTCCGACAACTGTGTTTATCTATGAACCGGATACACATGTAATAAGTTTGCAACTGTGAACAGGGCACTATATTCGCTACTGATTCATCATTAGGTTGTTACTGTGGTTGTACGTATTTTAGCCGTAATGTAACAACGTGAACCTTGGATACTTCCATTATCAGCACAAAAGTACCACAAGGCATCTGGACACAAACCTGTAGATATCAACCTTGCAACGAGATTTGCAAATGTTTGACATATAGTGGGGCGTAAACAGCCACATGTAATCTGTAAGTTCAATAAAATTTATTGTTGTTGATATTTGGCATGTAGGCTGAGACAAAATCCGATATTGACACTTCATTTTGAATACGTTTTTTACCATTTCTCATATCGTTGGTTCAATTCCCCCTTCCCCTGAGATGACTGCTGATCTTCTGGCAGGTAGTCTATGATGTTCGGTTTACTGGACGCGTTTCTCGCTACGTTTTACAGCTAATAATGTGGTTGGTACTTTGGCATTTTTCACAAAATTTGTGTGTTCCTTGTAACCCTGCCGTGCGCCGTTTCGTTGCAGGAAATGACGTCACAGATACGATCAAATGTTGTGTTGGGTTGCCAGCATTCAGGCGGCAAAACAGTATTTTTTGAACGGCTGTAGCGTCGAATCGACGCACCAACGAGAAAAATGTTACTGAGAAAAGTTGTTTGCTTTGATGTCCTCTATACAAATCTGTGGTCCGTGGGCGCCATTAAAATGACACCCTGTATATTTATAGATAGGTTGTACATCTTGTTAATGGAAATTACAAAGTTATTTCATCGGTGCAATTGTGAACTTGTTCAGAATGGTTTCATGAATTCAGGATTGCAACAAGTCAGTTTTTCAATAGGCCGTAGCATTGATACAATGCAAAAGTTTGTGGAGGGATGTACAGTACTATGTATTTTAAGACTGTGATTTACCTTCCAATTAGAGTGAAGCCGACACATCGGTCTCATAATGTATCAGTTTGAGTTTATTTAACAATACCAGATGATAATTTTTTACTGTTTTGGTTAGGGCTGAGCTGATCGACTGATACTAGTGGTATCAGTATTGGTTGGAATTCATCTACGGATACCTGCCGATACTTTTCTGGCACATTGGGTTTCAAAAATGCTGTGCAAGGTTTTCGCGAAGTCTAATTATCTTGGAAATCATGCAAAATTCAAACTTTCTTTTTATTTTGCACAAATTATGAAATAACTCTATTTTTGATTACATGACATCTATTTTTAATATTCTGATGTAATTCTTGAATATTCTAAAGGAAATTTATTGCTAAATTCATGCATATAATTGGAGAAGATTATTTATACACTAATATTGATCAATATCTTGAACTAATTTTGATTGTTGTAATTTTCATGTATCGGTATCAGTATCGGTTGGAATCTGCATGTTAAACTGGATTTGTGATTGCATTACATTTATTTAAATAGTTCCAAATCAAAACTCTGGCTAAATTGATGCATGTAATTGGAGTGTAATACTTGCACACTAATATTACTGTGTTTTGAACAACTTTTAATTGTAACAATTTTCAAACACTAACGGTGGGAATCTGCGAGAGTATCGACATCAGTTCTGGCAAAGGTTGAAAGTGGTATCGGCTCAGCCCTACTTTCGAGAGAAAGCTGAAAGTGGGGTGGATCTTTGGCCGATGCGAAGGCAGCTTTCTTCGAATTTTGTTCTCTTTTCAAAGAACCACTGATATTCGAAAATCTGAAAAATTACATATTCTTAGAATTCCTTCTAGAGTATTCACGTGAATCTTCATGTAGTTTATTTTCGCTGTTGTTCAGATATTCTCAATACACAGCCACGAAACTATTGAGAATATCTAGACAGCAGTAAAAGTAATCCACGTGAATGCTCTAGAATTCTAAGCGTAAATTTTCAGATTTTGGAATATCATAGCAGTTCTTTGAAAAGAGTGCAACTACAAATTTTTAAAAAATGTGTTGCAGGTGCAGATCAACAGGCTTAAAGAGACAATAGAAAAACTGCAGCAGGAAGCAACTCAATTGAGGACGAAAGAGCAGATGGCGCAGGACACCATACGGAAGCTGCAAAGGCAGGTGAGGGAGCTGTGGGAGGACCACGCAACCCTGCAGGCGAGAGAGGCAGAGTCTGCACAGAAGAAGAAGGATCTCGAGAAGCAGATTGAGGTTGCGGAGGCGGAGACGACTGCTGCCAAGGGAGATCTGAGGCTCGCGTTGAAGAGGATAGAAGATCTCCAGTCGGCCATCCAGGGAGAAATAGAAAGCGACACAGAGCCAAGTGACAGGTAGGGGTTTATAACTTTTTCCCCATCATTGTTTCAGTCTTGTATTCCTAACGGGAGTTCCTAAGGCAGCGTTCCTAAACATACATGTTTGGGAGGACTGCATATATTTCTTCAGTAATGAACCTGGAAGATGTTCTTTCAAGTAAACCCTAGTTTACCCAAGGGGGACTGCCAGGCCACCCACCACTTCCTGTATTTTGATTCTCCACCTTAAATTTTCATAAAATCATAAAGGTAATGTATATAGGAGACAAAATTTCACACAGTGGGTTTATCAGACCTCCACCTTGGGATGTATGTTCTGACATTGCTCAATGGCATGACAGTGTACAATAGGTTTTTAATTATGGTAGTTCTTGTAATTATTATAATGACTGTATAACTGTACCTATATAAACAAAAGAGCAACATTAATATGGTTTTCTGAGGTTTAGTGAATGATAAAATATGTGCATGGCATGCATGCAATAACTGGTTCCTGATTTATGTTAATGATGGTAATTTTTTCAATTATTATTATTATAACCATCTATATCAAAAACAATGAAACCAATGATTGAATAACAAAATGGTTTCTTGACTTTCAGTACTTTCAGTGATAGAAAAATATGTGGGTCTCAGAGGCCCCCTCCTGAGGTGTTTCTTGTGAGGCACTGTAAGCTAGGGTTAATAAGCACTGCTTTTTTTAAAAAAAAAAAAAAAAAAAAAAAAAAACTAGCTTTCACCTAACCCAATAGTTTATTCCATTCAACACTCAGTGTACCTTGCAGGGTTCAGCAAATGCGTATTTACCACCTTCAGCTTCGTCAAGATAAGAATGTCCTGTGGCAGTGTAGTCACAGGCAAGAGATAGGGGAAGCGAGAGGAAAACAGATGTGCACAAGTTTGCCCCCCCCCCCCCCCCTTGCCTAATGAAACGAAAGGAAAAGTATGCTGTGTAGCTTTCTGTGAAAGACATCTGAGTAATACATCTGTGCTGTTCAACAACACTCAAGAGTTAAAAAAAATTGTTTTTGCTTCTTACGAAATAACTTTGGGAAATAATTTCAAAATTTATTCTGCCCGTATCCTAACGTACATGATTTGTTTTGCAGCGAAGCTGACAGTGACAGTTCGGATGAATCCATCGACACTTTCCTGGCTAACCACAAACTGCGAGCACGTCAGATGGCAAACATCACACCCAGAGCAGGAAGCAGGGCAGATTCTCTGGACTTGGACATCAGCTGCAGGTACGTTCTGCATTTCTCATATTTTGATGCAAGTATATCCTGTAATTGTGGTAGCCAATATATTGTATGTTCTTAATTGTAGGAAGGAAGAAAATATGTATGTTATATCCACAGGTTCTTGCTGCAATCACTTTATTATTATTATATTTTACAATTGGCACATAGGTTTGTAAATTTCAGGGTTCCCAATAACCTGGGAAACCTTCAAGATCAGGGGAATTTTGAAAATTTATCCAAAAAACCTGCAAGTTATTTATACTTGCTTGTATTTGAGAATACAAATAATATCCATATTTCCTCGAATCAACCTGTTGATGGAGATAATCTATAGCCTAGTTTGTTTTTGACCTTGAATGAGTTTTTGCTTGAAGTCCACTTTATGCACAGAGGTGCTAATTGGGAGGACTGGACGTACAGCTTAAAGTGGGACCCGAACCACATTGCCTCCACCACATATCAAACCCAGGACCCTCTATTACAAGATGTTGACATTACCACTATGCCATCTGGGAGGCCCCATAGTTTATTTTTGTTCTTATAATTTGATTCTCTTGAATAGAAAGTGAAGCTGAACACTTAACATGTTGAAACACCACAAAATGGTCTGGAAACTTATTTTAAAAATTGCCCGGACAACCTGGAAATCATGTTTGGAGGCTGGCAGTTTATATTACTCTTCTATTTCAGGTCTCCAGAAGGACTGAGCGATGCTGGGCAAGCATCGCCTATCGAGAGAGAACATGCAACTGTTGATGGGTTGAAGGAGGCCGACGGAGTTGGTAAAGAATCTTACGCCTGATCACGAGACTAAGGAAAGCTGAAATTCCAGCCGTGAAAGAAGACAATACGGTAGAAGTATTTGATTTGAAAATGAGCAGAAGTGCCTCACAGCTCTTAGAAACGAGACACCTAAGCATATAGCATACGTAAACAAAATAATAATTGATGTACGCTACTATTCAATTCTGGTTTCTCTGCTCTACTTTTCGTAAGAGAATGAAAGTACATATTACTGTCATATATTTTTTAATGTGGCAGTAATTGTTTTCCATGGATGTTTTTTTTAAAAAAATAGTCAGAATGTGGATATTGTTGGGAAGCAAAAAATGTTTAAGAATGTTTGAGATAAATCATCGTTGGATGGTTACAATACATTGTAACTGTTGCAAGGATGGAAGAAAAGTTTTGTGTGATTCCCAGGGATAATTATAATATATCATGTACTTATGTATGTAACTTCTATTTTATTGTAATTGCTAAGCTGTACATTTGAATAAATTATGTTCTCTCTGTGCATGTTAATGTAAGGAGTTCGGAAAAAAAAAACAATAAAAGACCTCTTCTTGTGTATATATTCGACTGCCGATGGAAACAGATCAGCGAGAGTGTCTGAAGAATATACATTCGAATATGTAAATATATATATTATGCTGTGTGTGTTCGTGTGCATGTATGGGAGTGAGTTTGTGTTTGTCTGTATGATATTTTTTGGAGTTGATTGTGAAATTTTAGTTCAAATCGATGGATTATTAAAATAGTAGCTGATGAAGATCGTTTTTATTTATTATACCTTTTGATTTTTTAGTGTAATAAAAACCAATGAATGTTTTACTTATAGTTAAGGTTGAGTCAGTACTACTCTTAACATATACCACCACCAATATTGATGCCTGAAAATTGTAACAATTAAAGGTTGTTCAAACTATTGATTAATTAATATTAGTGGATGAGTATTATACTTACACAATCTGCGATTCCTACCTCTTTACTCTGAATTGATTATTCTTACCTTGTTCTCTACTCTCAATTGATAATGTGTACCTCCCTCACTCTTCCCTCTGAAATGATAATCAATCCCTAACCCCTTTTTACTACTTTCAATTGAGAATAAAGTGAGGGATGGGAATAATCAAGTAATATTCCCTTCCTCCGCCTTTACTCTCAAAAGTGGATCCTCAATTTTGACCACAAAAAAAATTAAAATGCGTAAGTACACAGCTTTTACTTACGTAAATACAATGGAACTCCAAATTTACGTTTTTTCTGAATTTTAAATTTTGTTGTGGTCAAATTTGAGGTTCCACTGTTGATAGTAAGGGGGGAGTTGGGGATTATCAATTGAGAGTAGAGGAAGGGAATATTACTTGAGAATAAAAAGGGATAAAGTAAAAAAGGTAAAGTGCTCCCCTGTGCTTAGCACCACACCATGTGGGGGTGATGTGATCAGCATCATGCCCCCTGACCACCTTTACCCCCCCCCCCATACCCATGTCATCAAACGTTAGAAAAGTTCCCGGATTTGAACCGGCCAGGGATCGAACCCGGGACCTTTAGCATGGGGATAGGAATAATAATCAACTGAAAGTAGTAAAAAGATGTTAGGGATTATCAATTGAGAGTAGAGAGAGAGTGGGGGGGGGATTGATTATGATTTCAGAGGGAAGAGCGATGGAGGTACACATTATCAATTGAGAGTAGAAAACGAGGTAGGAATAATAAATTCAGAGTAAAGAGGAAGTAGGAATCACAAATTGAAAGTAAAGAGATAATCAATTCAGAATAAAGTCTCAGGAATTGAGTAAAGAGGTGGAATGGAATAAAAAAAATTGGGAAAGGGAATATCAAGTGTGAGTAAAGGAGAGGCAAGGATTATCATCGAGACTGAAGAGGCAAGTGGATATTGTCAATTGATTGTAAAGAGGGAGATAGGGATTATCAATTGAAATGAAAGAGTGAGGTAGATTATCGCTGACTAAAGGAGGAGGTAGGAATTATTGATTCAGAATAAAAGGCAGGTGGATATTGTCAATTGATTGTAAAGAGGGAGATAAGAATTATCATTGAGAGTAATAAGCGAGGTAGAGATTATCAATTTAGAGTAAAAAGCAAAGTAGAGATTATCATTTGGGAAAGGGAATATCAATTGAGAGTAAAGGAGAGGCAGGGATTATGTATAATAAAGGCAGGGGTAAGGATTATCATTGAGAGTGGAGAGGGAGGTTGAGATTATCACAGAGTAAAGGAGGATGTAGGAATTATTAATTCAGAATAGAGGGGCAGGTGGATATTTTCAATTGATTGTAAAGAGGGAGATAGGGATAATCAATTGAAATCAAAGAGCGAGATAAAGATTATTGATTTAGAGTAAAGAGCAAGATAGGGATTTTCAATTCTGAGAAAGATGCCAGTAGGGATAATCAATTGAGTAAAGGGGTGACAGGTATTATCAATTTAGAGTATAGACGAAGGTAGTGATTATGAATTGAGAGTAATGTGTGAGGTAGGTATTATCAATTCAGTGTAAAGAGGCAGGTAGTATCAATGTAAAGAGGGGGGTATCATTGAGAGTAATGTGCAAGGAAGGCTATCAATTGAGGATTAAGAGTGGTGTAGATAATATTGTTTAGAATTTACGGGTAGGCACGGATTATCGATTTAGAATAAAGTGGGTGGTAGGGATTATCATTGAGAGTACAGAGCAAGGGAAGGATTACCAATTGAGAATAAAGGGGTAGACAGGGATGATCAACTTACAGTAAAAAATGGGTAGGGATTATTACTTGACAATAAACAGCAAGTTAGGGATTACCTATTCAGAGTAAAGCGAAAGTTTACTATTATCAATTCAGAACAAAGAAGCACGTAGGGATAATCAACTGAGTAAAGAGGGGGGGATAGGGATTCTCAATTGAGAGGGAAGAGGCACTTGGGGATTATCAATCGAGAGTAATGAGCAAGGCACAACAATCAATTGAAGGTAAAGAGGGACGTAAATATTATCATTGAGAGTTAGATATGGGCAGGGATCTTTTCCTGGTAGAACAAAGAACCTTATTTATCTACTCACCATACATATTTGTGTAAATTTGTAACATATATTCTACTACTAAAATCTTCACTGATTAAAGCACTGTAACAATTGTTCAAGGATCTAATAAACAACATTTTTAAAGAAAACAACTATTTACTTTGCACTGTACACATTGGGAACACACAAAATGAAAAATGAACGTCTGAATTAAGGTCATCCAGTTAAACCTGCACACAAATGTGCTACTAATAAATTCTCTGTTTTGTGCACATTTTATATATATGTATATATATAAGATGTAATGTCCACAGTAAATAAAATCTGTGTACATATGCACGTTTCCGTGACATGCTGTTTATCCCATATTATGCTTAATTCTTCAAGAGATCCTTACACATAGCAAGTACATAATAAGTTCATGATTTGTCCCTTTGATGAAGTTCAAAACTTCGCGTACAATCACATGAGCAGCAAAAAAAAAAAAAAATGCAAAAAAGCCTCGGAATTTCATTTGCACATGAAACTGCGCCAATCTTGATAAAAAAATCTTTTCCCTGGAGGTTCAAGGTCCCCACGCTTTCATTATATAAAAAAATTATACTTAAACAAATACATGACACCATGTATATCTCCAACCCCTGCTGTCACGCGCAATCATTCTACCATACACCAACATTCCTCGCATCATTTTATTCCTGGCTTCAACCAGAACCTCTGCAAGTCCACGACTGTTTTTAGTTGAGAGTTCCTCTGCACTGCACAGCACCACATAAGCACGGAATCTTTTCATCTTCAATTGGAAACTTGTAATCATACGTAATTTCTTCATTTACATTAATCGGCTGCTTTGAGTAGATGACTATTTTCTTCCTACCTTCAATTGTGATGATCTTTGCATAACAATTAGGCTGAAAGAAAAATAACAGTTCTTACATTAGAATAAATTATTTTACAAACAAACCGTGAGACATTCTACATGTTTCAGCCATTCCACGGATTTTGAAAGCTAGTAATGATGCAGAAACCATAAAACATGTTTTCCAATACAAGGAGAAAAACAGGCAAAATGAAATAGTTTCAGATTTCCAAACAACATATCCTGAACATCCAATCTGATTACCATGAAGTGCACAAAAATGCACACCGGATCTATTTTAAATACTTAATTTTCCCCGTAGGGTGTATTGTGCATATCAAATGCAAAACAACCATCATATCCATTCATGAACTAATACATTTTGATTGAATATTTCTTCTAATTTTTAATCCCTATGCGTATCACCACCACACATGAACATATCATATTGTATTTAATTGCATCCATGCGTTGAGGTCTTTCAATCACAAATTAGCCACAACTGATACACAATTTTTTAATTAACCCTTTCCAGATGGGGATGACAACACAGTTTCCACGGGAGAAAGGGTTTATTTTTTGTTCTTTTTGCTGTTTTTCAAAAATATCATAGAAAACATGTTACATGAGTTAATATATAACATGATATATTTTATATAAATTTTATCACACTTATGAATTTTTTCTGTAACAATTTTCTTAAAGTAAAATTTCAATACTTAATATAGAATTAATTCATGAAAATAACCTAAAAACCTCCTATTAGGATCAAAATCATCACTAACTATGAAATCCGAAGTGGAACAATCGTAAAAAATTTCCACAATGTGGATATAAATTATTCAATGCTAGAAAACGTGACATCTAGCAACTGGAATTTGAAAGAGGTGGTTATAACACACATACACAAGAGACACAGTGCCACCAGTATAGCCCGTCTATCATTCACAATAGAATTTTATAGTGAACAATGGACTATGCTCGTCACCAATCTTATTGGATAGTAATTGTACTATGGAGTATGCCCATAAAATTAGACTTCTTCAAATATTATTCAGTCTCTTGGATTTATACTTTCCTATATGTATAAATGCTGATTTTTGTGCTTAAATTCAATGCATGTATAACAACATTGAATTGAGATAATATACTGTGTGCCCTACTTGCTCATTGGCATACACTCGTACAGCACATGGCAAAGGTTGATGAATGAATGTGGAACAGGAAGTCACATTGGTGGGGCACTCTTTAATTCCACACAACAGTGGCATCCTAGATGTAACTGCAAATTTTCAACTTTCATATAGCAATTTGACAATGAACAGCTACCATCAGAAACTTCCATCAGGGCAGTACAATGTGCCACACACCAAGGATAGTATAGTTGTAATCTATTCCATGTTTCTCGAAAATCATTTCCAAGGGCTTTTGTCACCATACCTAATTTAACACCACCAGATAATATCCTGTGGGTTACCTCAAAGGACAGGTTCACAAGTAATTACCATATTTACTCAAGTATAATGCACATATTTTCCAAAATTTTTGCCCCCCAAAAATGTGGTGCGTATTATGCACGAAATAATTCTGAGAGCCAACATGAAATTGTACAGGGTCATTCCACGATTTTGTGACGCATTGAATTTCCATGTTTACGGAACCCTATCAACTTATATATTGTTGTAAAGCTTAAACTCTGCAGTTTCTGAATATGGCAACTAAAGATTGTGACTCTGATGTGCAATGCAGTTGAAATAAGATCATCACAAAATAAAGGAACATTCTGATTTTTATTGTACTTTGGATGAAAGAAAAGATGAAAAAGAAAATAATCATTAAAATGTATTACTGACCAAATTATACGATATAGAGTGTGTAAATGTGCCTTGTATAAATGTTACGTTAATCACAGGAAAAAGTATATTTTGAAGTTTTGGTATGAGCAAAACCACATATAAAAGTTTAAAGGTCATTTCCCATGATTTTTCATTTTACAATGTAATGTTCTGTGACACCAAGAAAAGCAGTGCCGTTCTGGCGGAATTCGAGCATGCACCTCTCTTGTCACATGGGATGCGAATCAGTGGTATTTGTAGGGGGGGGGGAGGGAGGAATAATAGAAAATAACTTCTTGAGTACTGCAAATCCATAAGGTAATTTTGATCTCGCTTTCTATTATTACAGAATAAATAAGGTTGTTACTAAAGTGAAAGCTATGGGATGCTAAACACAGTGGAAGGGGAGATGGCATGGGTATGATGTAATTCTTTCTTGATGAGCATAGCAACAGCTTTAAGACTTACAACTAAGGAAGACATTTCTTGAACCTGGATTGTACTGTGCATTAGATACGAGATATAATTGTTTGTCACTTTTCCCCATCAAAAACCAAGGTGTGAATTATACACGCACGTGCATTATATACGTGCAAATACGGTATAATTATTCCAGAGCTGTAAGACAGTATCCAAGGTGGTAATGGTTTCCCTCAATATGATCGTCCACACTTTCGAAAACATGGAGTACCAAGTTCAGGACCATTTTCAGAACATGTCATTATTAGGTTTATAAATAAATTTTCAGCCCCTAAATTAAATCACTTATTATAGTCTACTTTTGCGATTGTTCAAATTGCACGTAACGTGCCACGTCTGGGCACTCCAAAACTAAGCTGAGAAAAGTAAAATACACAACAAGCAGACGATGTAACAGAAAGAAGCAGTACTGAGAATGATGTTGTTGAAGCAGCAGCACATCAGGCACTGCATGCTTTTCTTTCATATTAACTGAAGACAAATGCTCCTGAGCTGAAGGAAACTATTTGTTCAGCCTTCGGTGAATATGCCATGTCATACATATTTTCAATCTGTAAAAAGAACAGCATCCTGGACAGCCAAAGAAAGTGGAGGATGAAGAACTGGAGCAACTCTTGAATGAAAATCCAAAAACTAACACGAACTGATTCATAAGAGTAATGAAATAGAGGGGGACTAGGAAAGTGATATTGCTGCATGATAATGTCAGGCTGCAAATGGCAAAAGAAAGTTCTACGTCATGTAGCTTATTTCCCTGGCCTGGCACCTTCAGACTACTCTGTGTTCTGGTCTCTGCAGCAGCACCTAATGGATTCTTACTACAGAAACCTTCAAGAAGTGGAAAATAGCATTGCTGAGTTTATAGACTAAATTTCCACAGTTCAATCACCAGGCGATATACAAGCTGCCGGAAAGATGGCAGCGTAAATTCCAATGGAGATTACTTTGGCAATTAAAAGGTGACGAATAAGCATTTTCTGTTTTTAAAAAAGGCCGAGAATTAATATGTACACCTAATACATCTTGTAGCTTTGTACAGACCAAGGTATGTGCTCCTCAAATTCTTAGTCTGAATTATCCAGAAATTTCTGTAGCAACTAGCAAGTTGGACACCCTGTATAAGTTTGAAACACTTCAGATAATATTTATATAATTTAAATAATTATAAATCAGTAACAGATTTACAATATTACCTTAATCACTGCACAGAAGAGGTGGAACTACCACAGGTTGATTACCAGAGGAAATTCCAGCATAAAATTAAAATTTGCACATCAAATTACACACACAGTAAACTTTCATAAGAAAGTAAACACAGGAAGGTAAAAGGAAGATGAAAAAAAAAAAAAAGGTCATGCTTACGTTGCAACTGTGGTTAATAAACCTTGCCAGGTTTCCACACTTTGTGGCATCAATGATTGTGTCCACATCAATACGGAACAAATAGGAGCTGCCAATGCCAGTCGCCTCGTAATGTCTCTCTCGCAGATCGGCCACAACAGGTCGCACCATCTGCCCCACATACTCAATGACCATTTCATCAGCAGCAATCGGTTCCATTGCAAACAGACCCCAATCGTGGATTGCAGACTTTGCAAATTTCAGTTGTTTCTTCCGGAACTGGAAGGGAAAAAAAGTTTTTGTTTCCATTTAAAAATAATAGAGCAAAATAATAGGCACGAGCATTGTATTTGTAGTTACAATTGTAGTCATGCACACTTCTGTGTTGTAACCATCCCACTGAAACTCAACGCAGTAGTTACAATCCAGAAGTGTCTGTGACTACAAACATTAATAATCTGGTAAATAAATTATTGGCACAGTTAATCTACACAAAGTAGTGAACTATAATGATTGTAATTGTAATACTTTTGATGCTTGTCAATATAACTTTCGAAAATATTCAGTAAATGTGACTTATTTTTATGAACACAGGTTATTTTTGTCCATCACACAATATGGAAGTAAGCTTAAACAAAATAGAGGACAGGGCCATATCAAGAAAATAAATCATGTCTGTTAAAAACTTCCTCACTCCATTTTTAAAATGACTACAAAGATTCCTTAACAAGAACCGAAACTACACTGTGTGCAAGGATAAAATCTCAACTGCCTAGTTAAAAGCTGAGGCTCAGGGGCACTCAACACACATAAGTACAAGCACAGGACAACACAATCCCACAGAGGATTATATTGGCCGAGGGTCCAGTTGCCAGAGCCCTGCAAGATTGCAGTTACCAGGGCATACTACGTGGACGCGAGATTCAGTTTTGAGTGCCACCCCTTGCATGCTCATTGGTGGCAAGGGTGGGTGGGCAACTAAAGCGTAAACAATAACCAAACATCTGCTCTTGAATTGTGGATATTTAATATTTAAGAACCTGTACGTGATGAGCTCATTTACAGCTATTCTGCAAGTTAAATAAAATAACACCTATGGTAGCCGGTAATTGGCCAAGGAAAAGACACCAAGAAAATGGAACAAGCTTTTGGATACCATAAAAGCAACAACACAATTTTAATTCTTTTAAAAATATAAAAGTCAGCCTTCTCTTCCAACAAGTGCCAGAGATTTTCAAATGTTCTACGAAAATAAGAACGGCATACAGACATTAAATTGTCACCACCACTGTATTGACAGCATAGTGTGTTAACAATGGCGGAAGACGGTGGCATATTCTGAAAATTTAACCTGGTTTACTGCAACAATTCTTATTTATTTCCAGCAATTTCTAAAGAGCGATAACACTGGAGAATATGCCCCTGCTGGAAGACCACCCGTTGTAGAGTTTCCAAAAAAGATACTAGGGCAGTTCCAGTGCAGAAAACTACTTAACAGCTCCCTTTCAGTAAATTCTTCTAGTGAAAAGTATAAACTTACCTTCAACTGGTTAAACTTAAGCAGATCGCTGTCAGTCTCATTGCCGAACGCAGCCAGAAGACGCCGCTGGTTACTTCGAGCTTCCCGAGAAAGAGCTTGCATTTTTCCTGAGACACTTTTACTTGGCAAATCCAAGGTTCCTCCTTGTTCGGTGGCAGCTTGTTGGATTGTCTGGCCGTAATGGTGCTGCAAGAAGAAAAAGAGATTTGTAAAGAATACTAGCACAATATAGTCAACAAACAACTGACACTGGATGGACATTCTTGAAATAATACGGACTTACGAATGGAACTTTCCACTTCAAAATTCAACTGTGCTCTCTTGCAAATGTAATTATGAGTTGTTAGCTGTGAAAACTAACTAGGTCTAATCAACACTAGTTATTTTTTGCGGTGCCTGAGTTTCAGTTCGTTTGGCCACAACAAATTGACAAGAGTTTTCCAGAACTTTCTTTTCAAGTGAAACTCCAGATCATTCTCATGTTTTAACTTATTTTACCCCTGTTTACAACATATCTGTAGGCTGGAAATGTGAAAGCAAGGGCTCAAATTGCAAGAAATCACAAATTATAAGTACATATTTCTTTTGACTGTCGCGTCAAATTAAGATTTACAAATTAGTGAAAAATCTATATTCATTGCAAGTACAAGTATTATAATTAATATTTCTAGACTTTTGGAAAGTTCTATGAAATTCACTGGACTTTTCCACAATTTTCAGGTCAGTTGGAATCTTGTGTGGAGGTTCAAACTTGAGACATCTTGGAACTTCTACCACCTACCTAGTTAAGATTTTAAATACCACCACAATTTTAATTACTTAATTGAATAAAGGAAAAAAAAAACAACGTACATTCTGCATCCAGATATTATTTCCTAAAGGTTTTGTATTTCTAATTCTGGTTATTTTTAGGACTGAGCTGATACCGATGCCAATGCTTGAAAATTGACAACAGGGTGGCCACTCTAGGGTATATCCGAAAATTCTAATTCAATTCAATTAAGCGATATATCTAAAATATTTAATTTAAGGTGCGGAGTTAACGTTTGCCATTTCACATACTTACGCTCGAAGTACATCAAGAAACACAAGACACAAATGTCACGGGATGTACTAATCTATGAAAAAATTATAATTCTGTAAGAATTCCGAACTCAAACGAATCAACTTCAAGATATCTTGCAATAATTTTTAACCTGTCATATAGATTGTTCTACAAGGACACTATCAAAGTAAATAGATTGCGAAAATTAATGCAGCTTTATTTTTCTTCCTTAATAAAAATAAAAAGTGTAACGTGCAGTTTCTGCGCGTTACATAACAGGGCGTTGCCTCTACAAGGAAATAAGAACAGACCAGGAAGTAAGGACATGTGTCACACACACTTGTCTCATCCTCGACACGTGTAATTCAGCCAAGGTGCTACCCTCCCCCTATACTATCAAGGGCAAGGTTTTCGATAAGGTAACCTACAGGAAGTTTGGTGGTTTAGCGTCAACCAGGCCAGAACGTTGGCCGTGAATATTCTGGGAATAATCCTGTCAATAAGCTTAGAGGTCTACTGACCACAAGCCTACGTTATTGCCAGCAAGGTCATACCTCTCACCCAGAATGGATAGTCAGTGAAAATAGCCACAAGGTTGTGACCTCTCTCAGCTGGGTTGAGGATAGAGAGAAGGTCGTAACTTCAATAAATACTCCTAGAAACAAGACTCTGGAGTCATTGAGTTCTGGCACATTGAGAGATGCCGAGAGGCCGTTCTATAGCTCTCTGCTACCATCTTAGAGAGTAAGCCTCAATTCCCTAAGAGGGTACACTTGGGAATTCTTTCTACGCTGCTGGACAAAAAAAATCGGGCACTTGCATTTTTTGTGATAACGCATAAATTCTGATTCGAAGGCTAACTAAATGTTGCAGAAATTAATGGAAATAAGAAAACCTGAATATATTCAACAGAAAGCAAATTTATTGTTAATAAGTTAAATTAGAACATAAACGAAAGCTACAGAAAACTGCCCAAAAAAAAAAAAAATCTTAGCAATATATTTTTTAATATTGTTAACTGGTACTGGTGGGGTATATAAGCTGTAGTGGGTGTTACCTCCCCCTCCCATCAATTACAGCTTGTAACCGCCGTGGCATACTTCGAATAAGGTTGGCAATCACTTCTTGGTCCAATTGCTCCCATTCTTCTTGAATAGCACGTCTTAGCTCTTCAATTGTTTCTGGAACTATTGCGCGGTTTCTGATATGTCATTTCAGTTGATCCCAGACGTGCTCTATTAGCTCTTCAATTGTTTCTGGAACTATTGCGCGGTTTCTGATATGTCATTTCAGTTGATCCCAGACGTGCTCTATCGGATTTAGGTTCGGACTTTGTGGTGGCCATTATAATCGCAACTTCATCCAAGTACTCCGTGACAATATTCGCAATGTGAGGACGCACATTGTCATGCATAAAAACAAAGTCCGGGCCTATGAATGGTGCGTATGGTACTACATGATCTGCCACACATTCTATAATATACCTGCAAGCTGCCATTGCCCCATTCTCTACAAGAACCAACTCTGTACGTCCTTGTAAAGAGATATCTCCCCAGCCATGACACCACCGCCTCCAAAGGGTGATATTTCAACGAAACAACATTGTGCATAACGCTCATTAGGTCTTCTATACACATGTTCACGCCCGTCTGATGAACGTAGGTTGAATTTTGACTCATCGGAGAATAAAACCTTTTCCCACTGCTCCACATTCCAATGTAAGTGTTTTGTAGCAAATTCCAGTCTTCGCTTCCGGTGACGTGCTAACAACCTGGGACCTGTAGCCAGTCTCCGAGATGATAAACCACTATCATTCAGTCTTCTACGAACTGTTTGTGAATAAACCACAGATCTATGAACATTTCTCAAACATTGTGCCACAATATTTGAAGTCGTACGATGGTCTCTTAAGACTATGATACGCATTAAACGATCTTCCCGTGCTGTTGTGCATCGTTTCCGAACAGAACAATGCCAGAACCCGGTCTTCTACCATAGGAACCAGTTGCATCATACCGTCTGAGAGCTTCATGGATAGTACTTCGTGCTATATTTAGCACCCTAGCAATATAGCACACACTACGACCATCATCGCGAAGAGCTACTGCTTTTACTACCTGTTTACGTCTCATTTTCAAGCTAGCAAACTTACAATACACTTGCAAGAAAAATACCAGCAATGACAATGTCAATAATATCTGTTACTATGGTTACTATGAACCAAAATTCATGCCTCTCTAGACATTAAACAAAATAACATCAACAGGAATTGAAAATCAATAAATTAAAACAAAATTGCATGAAATTAATTTTGAGCCTACTAGGTGTTCCAAATAAGTAAATACGAGTAAATAAATAAATAGATAAATAATAAAAGGAAAATGTTCAATAATGAATGTTCAATTTTTCAATACTTAACTGAGAGCGTAATTCATAAGTAATTGCAATTCAGATGTCAAATATTAAGGTGTCCGTTTTTTTTTTTGTCCAGCAGTATATTATAGGATAAGATAAAGTCGCATAATGGCCAGATAGTTCGAGTTAGATTAAAAGCATTATAACTAAGGTTATAGCCCAAAGTAGCGCTAGTTGCCCCCATAGCATTACAAAAGCTAAACTAAAGTTAAAAGCTTAGGGCATTTATATATATATATATATATGTAAATTCAATGGAATTTGGATTAATAAAAGTTGCAATTTTTCACATCTACACAGAAAAATTCATGCACAATTTCCGGAGACAATAATTCATGCAGAAAATTCCAAATTCAAGGAATTCCCGGTGAATAGCCACCCTGAACAATTATAAAATGGTTCATAATATTGATTAATATTAACATGTAAGTAATCCATTGCAATTATATGCATTAATTTACCACACTTGCTTTAAAATGTTCAAGAATTAAATTGAAATATAAAATAGATGTCATTTAATCTAACCAATTTTTTATACTATACTGGTGCAAAATAAATTAAAGCTTCTTTAAGGATAATTAGTCTCTGTAAAAGTGCTCCAAAGCATTTCAGAGACGCCACAAATACTCTAAATATGGAAAAGTATCAGCTGGTATCAATGAATAAATTGTAACAGATACTTTGGTATTGGTTCAGCCTTATCACCGATCCTACATTTCAGTCAATATACGAGGGTCGTCAAGGAAAAAGTTTCCAGGGGTCCAGGGAACGAAGAACACTTTTCACGGCTGTCTGAACCTCCAAATCAGTGTGAAAACGTCAGTTTGAATTCTGGAGTGTAGTGATGAACGAAGCTCTCATCCTGAGTCACAATACAGCAGAGGAAGTTGTTCCCTTCATTGTGGTAACGGGTCAAGAGAATCCAGGCAACATGGCATACGCGTCGTGAGATGTTTTGCAGTGAGTTGTCGTGGGACCAAACGCGATGAAACCTTCACATATCCCATTTTTCATGGATGATTTTGTGTGCAGTCCCAACGGAAATGTTAAAATCAGCGGCTGCTTCACGAACCTTGATTCAACAGTTGGCCAAAACCAGTGCATTCAATTTGTCAACCAATGTTGCGTCACTGACTACAGACGGGCCACCGGGCCGATCTTCATCGAATATGCTTGTTCGTCCTTCAGAAAACGATTTGCACCACCTTCGCACCATTTGCACTGACATTATAGACAAATAAACAACAACAAGCTTCCTGCGGATGTCGATAGGAGCAAGACCATTTGCCCACTCATGCCGGATCACAGAACGAATCTCTTCTTTACTCCACACCGCCAAAACACATTGTTCCGCCATGACTCGCTACTCCTTATGGCCAGGGCAAGTTTCTCACTACATGACTCACGCTAATCACGTGCAGCGCATGCGCGGTAGCCCGCACAAACATTGCATTGTGTGTAAATGTAGAGGAAAGACGAAAGAACACATTGCTAGTTTCATTTTATTTACCGGGCTCCCCCCCCAAAAGGGAAACTTTTTCCTTGAACAACCCTCGTACTACTGAAAAAAAAATACATAATGCATACCTTTTTAGCTTTCTCCCTGATGTCAATTTTGTAGTATCCTTCTGTTCTCGCACAGCCTGTAGCATGGATTCTTCCATCATCTCTCTTTCTCTTCTTTGTGGGGTATGTTGTGTCTGTAGGTATTTAGGAGTTAAGGAAAAAGGCTACAACGTAATGCTTACAGATAATCATGTCAAATGTACTTAATATGTAGAAAACATTTCCAGACGGTTTACTCCAATTGTTCACTATAATTCCAGGTTTTCCAATACACGTTTCATCCAATTTCAAGATATGACAATATTAGTTGTCATCACTGATAGAACCAAATCGTTACTACACTTTGCCACACTATACCGCGTTTGTTACAACCTGTCCCGGTTCCCGCGCTAGTTGCTCCCTGTCTTTTCTCGGTGCTGGGGAAAGTCAAAGCCAGGCAGCCAATTAAAATACGCAACGTCGCAACAGCGTCTACGTAAGCGCCTCTCTTCTGGCTTTCATTCGCTCCTCGCTGCCCAGCAGACGATTTTTTCCTCGTTTCTCATTGGCACCGAAACTGTTGAGCGCTCCCTAGCACGGGAAGCGGGACAGGTTCTACCAAACGCGGTATAAATACACGATTACTGGCAAGTTTGCAAAAAACAGCATGGCTTCAAAATGAAGCTATACGTTAAAATGACACTGATCAGAAAGATTATAAATATATACTGTGTATCAGGCAACCTCTGTAGCTGAGTGGTTAGCATAGCATGCTACGATGACAGGGGTACCAGGTTGGAATACCTATCCTGGACGTGGGTGTTCTTTGCGAGTGTCCCTTTAACAATTTCATCATCCTCTCATCTTCGTGATTAGTCAAAAGTGGCAGAAAACTGCAGCAAAATAAACCAAATCATCAATCAATTAATCAACATACTGTGTATCAAAGATTAATAGTAATACACAATTATTGTTATACAATTTGTTGCACTGGTATGATCCATAATGTTATTGGAAAGAGTTATGGTGAAGATATGAAAGAATGTTTTAATGTATGCTGTCTCTTTTCGGGGAAAGATAATATTTTCCAATATCTTTTCACAAAAAATTTAAAAACTCAGGTTTATCTTACGGTGTGAATAATTTCTGCCACTTCAAACCTATACATGTACTTCAACGATACTGCTCTAAAAGTTTCCGTATTGTTTCTAAGTCTGCTTTATGTTCAGACAGGGCCTCCTCAATAGTGTAGTGGCTTATGCTCTTGTCTTGAAGTCTCCAGTTCGATCATCAGTTGAGGTACATTGCACAGTGGTTGAGATCCCAAACTAAAGTGTATGTCCTATCCTGATTAGCATATGGACAACAAACAAACAACCCAGACAATGGAAAATTATGCAAGATAATGATGAACATACACTGTTCATTCAATAGTTCTTAGCAACAGTTTCAACAAGAGTCATACATTTCATTTCAAATATCTCACACCACAAAGTTTTCTCCCACTGACTGCAATGTCTCTGATATTTGGTCACCCTACAGGTGCGATGGGTTCTAATTCAGTCTAAAATTTGGTTGTTGAAAGTTGGGAAATGAGTGAATAATTTTTGGTTGGCACTTATCGAAATTCAATATTAAAAAAACAATTAGTATTGAAAGAAATTATTTTCTGGAACATAACTACAGTATATTGAAGTTAATTGATTTTCATGGTTCTTTGCATACCTTCTGGAAAATTTAACAGTACCGTATGTACTCATATATAATGCAAACTTTTTTTCCAAAACATTTGCTCCCCAAAACTGTGGTGCGTATTATGCACGGAATAATTTGGATGGCCAACATGAAACCATACAGGGTCATTCCATGATTTTGTGACACTTGCATTGATTTTTCATATTTGCGGAACCCTATCGTGTTATATATAGTAGCCACGGTGGCTCAGTCGGTAACGCGTCTGACTACCATGCTAAAGGTTCCGGGTTCGATCCCCGGCCGGTTCAAATCTGGGAATTTTCTAACATTGGAAGCAGCCCCGGTGCCTACCCAGTGTCGAATAACATGGTACCTGGGGGGTAAAGGCGGTCAGGGGCATGGTGTTAATCACATCACCCTCACTCACGACCGGATCAAGAAAGTGTGGGGCGTTACCCCGGCAACCCCTATACGCCTTCATAGCATGGTGATAAGTACAGGGGAACACTTACCTTTTCTCTTTACCTATCGTGTTATATATCGTTGTAAAGCTTAAATTATGCAGTTTCTGAATATGGCAACACTATTCCATTCAAGATGGTGACACTAATGTGCAATGCGGTTGAAATAAAATAATCATAAAATTAAGGAATGTTCTGATTTTTATGGTACTTTGGATGAAAGAAAAAATAAGGAAAAAGAAAATAATAATTAAAATGTATTACTGGCCAAATAATATGATATGGAGTGTGTAAATGTTTAATGGAAGAAGTCTTGTGCTGCTAACTGCTAATTTGAGGGTCCAGAATGTGTCTCGTATAAATGTTACGTTAATCACTGAAAGCCATTGTATACGATATATAATTGTTTGTCACTTTTCACAATCAAAAACCAAGGTGCACATTATACACACGTAAATACGGTATTTCAAAATCTGAATCAACACATGTCATGTTACGAACAGTATTATTGATTGTGCCAATTAATTACTTTTGGGTTCCTACATTGTGGAGTGGTTAGTGTATTTATTTTGTGTGTATAACACACACACTTTAGTATGCAATGCTAATTGGACATTATCCACCATCTAGTGCTTTAAACTATACATATTCTAACAGTATGTATGAAGATATATATATATATATATATTATATATATGACTGTGTCTATAAAAATAATCTGATTTACAGACACTGATAGCCACATTAGCAGTGAAAAATTTCAATGGCATCTATCATCAGCATTGCAGTTGAAAATTTTCCTGGCTAAGGCAAAAAGGTAGATCTAACCCTTAGGCATTGCCCCTTGCCATGAAGGTACACCAGTGAAAGGGGCTGGTAGAAGTGTTCTAAACATTCTTTAACACAGCCATAGTAGAGGTGACATGACCAGCACTATACTCTGGCTAACTTTACCCTTCTCCTCTGGTTTCAATTGATGAGAGCTTGGGAGAGCCACACTGGGGTATTTTATTATCATTATTAGACACATTGAATGTTCTAAGAAAGGGGAGGTTCCTACTAACTTCTCTCGAAGTATCAGGATATTAAGTATATAACATTCCTCCAAAAGCAATAAAATTTGCAACGGGATAGGGGATAGAATATCAAGAGGGGGGGAAATTGTCTCCTACAAATACCACCCTGCCTGTACAGTCTTACACTGTCAATCCACATCACATCCATTCCATTACAGGAGCGGAGCAATTCTGTTTCAATAATCAACCACTGCTTATGAACCAAATGGAATAAAAAAAATATATACGAGGGCTGAGGCATAAGTCATGGCAACTTCCCCCATTCCCCCGAAAATCAGAAATATAGAAATGAAAGGGGGCAGTGTATGGTATTGTGGAATGTATGTACAATGCAGAGCATGTGTACCAGGTGAAGGATAGAGAAGCAAGCAAAACATCCTTAAAGGCAGCATTGTGCCACATGTGTTTACAAGTCAGAAATCATACAAGCTTTACAGGAACAAAAGAGATGCATACTACGGTAGGACACTATTACCCACAGTTTCCACCAGCTCCTAGTGGGCTTCGCTGGCAACCCCCCCCCCCCCCCCCCCACTGTCCAACGAATGGCTATTTTGATACATGAACACTGTTTATGCCATGGACAGCAGTTGACTCAACAGTGAATTACCACTGCCCTCTGTACGATAACCATTCATCATAAAGCCATCTAGTGACATTTTCAGATACTACAAGTGCCACATTCTCCGGGACGTACAATCATATTCTGATACCACCATTTAACTTTAAGAAATAAAAAATATAGTTGCCATGACTTATGCCCCAGCCCTCGCACACAAAAAAACACCAAAAGCAACACAAATAAATTACACATTTCAATTGCACTGAAAGGATATAAGGATGGTCAACCCAGTGGGTGTCATTCAACCAATAGCCTTGGCTGTCATCCGCCAACATTGTCTCGTAACTCCTTTTCAGATACTTGATATCTTCACTGTCAATACCACTTGTTAGGAAACCATACAATATAGACATCTCGTGCAAAAGATCCCTCTTGTTGAACTTTAACTGTGGCTTAACCTGGATCCTTTCTAATTCAACATACAAGTTGTCCCTCGACGATTTGATCTTTTTAACTTTCCCAGTTTCTAGCTCTGGAGGAGGTGGGGTGTGAGTTCTCGTATAGCCATGATCATGGTTAAACACTTTGCTATAATCGTGGTCCTCCTTGTGGGAAGAAGCCTTCACCACGGAGTCAATAACATCGTCCAAGCTACAGCTTGTCGTACGTTCTCTGTCGTCTTCCGTCCTGTGAACAGGAGGAAGGCAATAACTATGCTCCATCACCACTTGCTGCACGGGAGATCCGGAGCTCACGTCCTCTAATTCATCCTCACTTTTTGTTGGCACTTCTTTGGGTAACACTTCACCGTTGACCATCTTATCGAAAGGGACTGCTTCACTCTCAATTTTTGGCACTAATGCACTCTCCTCCGCTTCTGCACCGCTGGCGAGCGTCATCAGTGCTTCCGCAGCTGAACCATCAGATATCACCTCCTTCTTCTGACTGTCTTCGGGTGTGTATTCTTTGTGGAAGGATGGGCCTAGTTCATCTTCAGTCTCGGTATCCGACACAGTCTCTGGTGGGATGGGTGTCATACTGCCCTCTGGTGTCCTTTCCCTAAACAAAACAAAATACATGTTTCAACAGTCAAACAAGAATTTAATCTCAAATATTATTGCAATATTTTAATGAAATGGCAAATCAGTAAATTTAGATTCTAAATTTCTCAACATAATTCAATACTACAGGTGGCGAAGAAATACAGATGACAGATATCCAGCTTTCATATTCCCCGGTATATTCATTCTATTGAATGTAACAGGTAGTTTGGTTTCCAAAATTCCTGATAATCTGGATGATGGATAAGTAAGAAAATAAATAAATAAAATAAATCCTGCCTAAAAAGGAGATACTATTTCTGTGAAGCAACTATAACCTGACAAGTTAAGACCCAATATACGCAAATCGCTGCGGGCCACTTCCTATTACGTCATCCTCCCCAACACTCTTCCAGGCAGTGGTCTGGCTTTGAGAGTACCAGTGGTGCCAACTCAGCAAAATTAAGCTAAAACAAATATGACAAACGATTTTCACTGTTTAGCGTGACAGTGCCACCTCATATTATATCAGTGGTTCATTTTTATTTAATCCGGCCTTTGAAAATGGGTGTGGTGCGTGGTCGTATACAGTAGTATTACGCACGCGTGTTAAGGTTTATAACGAAGAGAAACTACAGGGTAAATGACTTCATTTTCTGAATGCGACATCGAGCAGTGGCCTGGTTATTTTTAAAAGCCGAGTGGGGTGGGGGTTCTTTTGTTTATTGTACAACAATCACTACGAGAAGGCAATCTGATAACACGCTTGCCTGTGTTCTTTTTTAAAGCATTGAAATGTTCTTGCTCCTTACTCTTGGTTGCATATTTTTGAAATGCAAGCTCCTCTTTTATATCTTATCGATATCAGTATGCAAACAATATTTCACCGTTGTTTAACCCTATCTTTCTTTATCTGACGTCACAACTACAGGTACTATTTTCACCCCCGTCTGACCCCATCATTCGTGTGGAAGAGGTTCTTGTTTTCGGAGGCGTTTCTCTCCTGTTGGATTGGTGTGTTTTGTGTGTGTGTTTCCTTGTGAGAACAAAGGTGAGTGCGTGAGGCGAATTATGTGGCTGTTGTCTCTGAAAATCAGATCATGCCGGGTCCAACGAAATCCACAATCTGCTCTGGAAAATCCCTTAGAGGACAGGCCAGAGAAATTGTTTACAATGTTGCAACATATTTGCGAAATCAGAAGGAGTTACATAAACATAAAAATAAATACATAATACATAAATAATAATACATAAACATTCAAATTTCGTTAAAAATACTCAGACCATTCCGCTCCCTCCAGGTTGCAACACTGCGAACCAACTTTGCCACAGAGAAGGGAGTGGGGAAATGTGGTGTGAGGTACCCAACAGCTATTTGCAGCATCTTGTTTTTAAACTTGTCAAGTGATAGAGCTAGACTGCAAAGCCAAAACTGGATAGAACTACAACTGAGACCGTTGCGTAATAGACAAAAAGATAAGTACTTGATGTGATTCGTCATCTGGACAAACCTTCATCCAAAAACTAAGTTAGCAAGAGTAGTACGTACATCTGGACTTCTCTTCCACCGCTGGAGGAGGGGAATTCTGTCATCTGCTCACCGCACAAACATCAAACTCATCCGAGAAATGTGTGGTGCTTTATTCCCTTTCCACCTCTTTGAAAAGAAACAGATATGGTTGACAAGGCTCGACTACTATTTACTGGATTTTTGCGGTACCTCTCTCATGAGTGATAGTTCTTTCTAGGAGTGATTGTGGCTAAATCACTGAGCGGATTGAAAAACAAAGGGGGGGGGGGGGTAGGGTGGAGATGATAACCTCTAATGGCTGGTAACACTTTTGAAAAAGTCACGCCACGCCACCGATAGTAACTATACTTTAATCCCCAAAGATGAGTAATATGAGCTCCTAGAAGCCTATCTGGAATAGACCTGGCTGATATCGTGGGAGAATCTCATCATTATTCACCACCAAGAAAGCTTAAAACATTTTTTCCTAAGTTGTTCCTGTGAATGTTGTGGCGATTTGTGGTGGATCTCTTACTGGGAAATGATAACATTAAACTCCCACCTATTTCATCAATATACAAGTGATTCATGACTGTCATGTAGTAGCATAAATATAGGTAATTTAAAAAGGTGGCCTTTTTTTTGTTTGATCCTGTAAATAAATAAAGTGATTGAAAAATCACATACCTGAACCTCTGAAGAACTTCCAAGTCCTCTGTTAGCCTGCTTCGAATATCAGACTCCAGGATTGTGTCCTTCAGCTTCTCACCCCCTTCATCATCCTCCCTCTCGCCCTCTTCCTCGCCATCTGAGCTGGAGCTGCTTTCCGCTTCTGAATCAGAGTCTTCAGATGATTCCGCTGATGAACCTTCATCACTCGCTTCTGAAAAATTAAACGAAAATAAGGTGACTTTCTTTGCTTGCTAGGTATAACTGTTAAGAGTTTCATGGGGAATAACAAAAATGTGCTATCCCGCTCTGTATATCAACAGAATTAAATGGTATTTCAGTAGCAATAACATTCCAGTATACATATTTTCAATACACATCAACTGACTGCATATGGCACTTGAGTATTGTGTTAGGCTTTCTCCAGATCTTCATTTATTACAACTTTACACCTTTAACACCCATGACCTCATCTCACATTTCTTATTTCCCTACGTACAGAATTTTCTACTTTATTGTAGATGGATGGGAGCATGCTAGATTCAATAGCATCAACCATGTCACCTTGAACATATTGGTTTCTGGTTCAAGGCATGCACACCAATTATGAATTTTAATTATTTTTTGTCACTTTTCTACCTCTTGGTTAATTATGAGAATGAGGATAAACGATAGGACAGACATAATCCTGCATCCATGTTGCCCAGGGTTCAAACCTGTAACCTATGGCTTTCCATCACATTATGTAGACTTCCACCTATGAGGTCAGTTGCATGGTTTCCTATCATGTATAAAGTATGTGCTTGGTAGTGTTAATTCATACTTGCAACATATAATTTACATACTTATATATAATAATGGGTAGTGATTTTCCAACAAATTCACATCAGCTGACCAACTTTATTTCCCTTTTTGTGTGCTAAATGGCGCATAATACTTGATATAAATGTGTCTATAGTTCCCACACTTAAATACGAAATGTATGGGCCAGCTTTCAAGTAAACACTGACATGAACTGTATAAGTTTGAAGCACTTTCAGTATACTTATTAGGAAGGCAAGTACCACATTTCTGGCAAATTTCTTGTGTCTTTTCTTTCTGTTTAAAAGTCTGTATCTTTACTGTGCCAATGTTTATTCCTCTTGTGCTTTGTCGCTGTTACAAGCATCTAAACACACTCTTTGATGTAAGGTTTCGGAAGAACACATGTTTCCATTGTTATAGCTGTTAACATTTCTGATGAAGGAAGCAAGTGTTCTCCCAAAATGGTACATCAAAAAGTGTAAATGCTTGTAACTAAACTATAATTCTACAGTGCAAGTAATACAAAAATACAATGAAAATGTTCAACAGAAATACTGAAAGGGTTGCTTGAAAGAAAAGGAAAAAAAAACACATACCTGCAAACTTCTCACTCTCGCTTTCACTGCTTTCCGCCGATTCCTCGGAAGACTCTACCTGACTGGAATATTTAGCTCTTGGCGTATCACACTGTGGATAATAAATAGCATTACTTCCAATAACTTCATAATTATTAAGTAGCAATTGTATTCTGTGACAACCTTGATAGCAATAAGGTTAAATTCTACATAGTGCAGAATTCTTTTGAATGAATATATACACTTATAGTAAAGAATTGGTGCAAAGCTAACGTTTGATTCCAGAGACACAAAAAAATTCTGAGTAATTCCTGGTTCAGTCGTCACAACCTTGTACTAAAAGTTGAGAAATGCAAAAATGAATGAACACATCTTTCAAACAAAACAGACGGGGAGGAAAGGTATATTCTTCCTACCTGAGTCTCTGAATCAGACGGGTGAACAACGTCTTGATCACTTTCCTCATCCAAGCCTTTCCGAGAGTCATCTTCATCCAGAGGAGGTGGAGATGGTGCCTTGAGCTTTCTCTACAAGGTGAAATATCTACTGTTACATAGCCTGAATATTACCACTTTATCTACACAAAATTGGCATATATAATAAGTTTCTTCGACATTGGACAAGAATCTGATCAAAAAAGTCTATACATTAGGGACGTGACAGATATCAGATGAAATGGGTAAAATTGCCAACCAATCCGATATATCTATAAATATCCCAAAATTTAGTCCAGAATTCTGCCATTTTGTTATTATTTTTATAACTGTAATTCACATGCCTGCTTTTGTAAAGTAAAGGTCTAAATATACAAGTTTCCTTTTCAAAGGCAAAACATATTGGAGTCACCTGTCACATGGGAAATGTGACAAGTGAAGTAGTGTTATCAATAAGTTTGGGAACCGTTGGCTTATACAAGGCTCAATTGATTGACTGATTTGGTGTTTTAAGTCCATTTTATGCTCAGAAAGGCTAATTGGGACTGGACCTACAGTTTAAAGTGGGATCCGAACCACTATGTGCCCCCATCGGGTATGTAACCTGAGACCCCTTGACTACAAGGCAACAATGCTACCACTGCGCCATCAGAGAGGCCTACTTACACAAGGCTCATTCAATATATAACCGGAAATATGTTGTAACAAATATTTATTACAAGCACCAAAAGAAACTACAGTACAGTGTTTCAACATAGTTCCCCCTAGGTCAATGCACCTACGGCAGCAATTAATAAGGGCACCGATTCCACACGAAAGAAAAAAAATTGGATGTGTGCGTAACCACTCAAGCACCGCTGACTGGACTTTGTGGTCATTCTGGAACCTCGATCCACTCAGTCCATCTTTCAGTGGGCCAAAGGTGTGGAAATCGGAAGGTGCGAGATCAGGCGAATATGGAGGGTGGGGTAAGCACTCAAACTTTAGGTCCTTGATGGTAGACAATGTGACACTGGCAGTGTGTGGTCTCGCATTGTCATGGAACAAAAGCACACACGTGGACACTAGACCACGTCGTCTCTGCAGAATGGCTGGTTTCAGTTTTTCGCACAAAATGTTGTAGTAGGTGGTACTATTTACATTATGACCTCTGGACATTGTGTGTATGAAGTAACGGCGGGGAAAGAGAGGCAAATCAACTCCCGTATCTAGTCCTTCACTTGAGCAATGTTGCTTTCCATGACTGCACTGACAGAGTGAAGTGGACGCGGAGAATATTCAACACTATTTGAACTTCTCAATCCACTCGTACACTTGTGAATGACTCATACAGTTATCACCGTACTGAACTGTCATGTGACGATGAATTTCTATTGGTTTCATGCATTCACTCAACATAAATCTCATGATACTTTGCTGCTCCAGCTTGGAGCACTCATGTAAGGGTGCCGACATCTTGTGTAACTGTTTCCCAGCGTGCGTGAGGCAGCGGTGCCAGCCCGAGCTATGAATAGCTTACAGATGCCTTCACAAAATAACAAACATATAACAATCACAGTCGTATTTTAGATTCTTTATACTATTTTTCCGGTTATTTATTGAATGCACCTTGTACATACTAATGGAGGATTATCCCAGATTAGTAGAATATTGGTTATCGGTAAATCTTATACTGAAATTTCAAATGCAGCCAACTCAACTATTGGCCCAACACAAAAGAATGAGCAAAAAATATGCCAAGTATTATTATGTCCTTCCCATATATACAGGCGGCACAATCAACAGACGAAGATGGGAGAAGCTGACGATTCCTTTTAAAAATCAATCCCAATCTTAGTGTCTGCCAAATGTTTTAACCCTCTTTTTTACAAACACGTTCAAGTTAAAACAAAAATTCATTCTTTTAAATTTAGCACTGTTTTTACGTTACTATATTACCTCAAGTCATTTCAGGTCAAATTTTAACACCCCTCATGCGCAATGAAGAGAAGAGATGGACCGATATAAAAGTTTAGCCAATATTGATAAACAGGGCTCGAAAAATCCCGGTCGGCATGGCGACTAAAAATTTCAGCCTGACGACTGTGATCTTTTGCTGTAATATGTACGAAATTTTGATGATTCCCTAAGTTCAAATTGCAGTACAGCGTAAGTTAGCAAATTATTTTTTTTATCAACGTTGTGAACATTCCATAGAGTTTGTAACAATTTCTTACCCTTTGCCCCCAACACCCCATTTCCTGCTTTATCAAAAAATTTAGCGATGTTTTGAATACTGTGATGCTCAGCATCTTATACAGAGCATTTCAAAAGTTGCACAACCAAACTTTGGAAATGTATATCATGAAAACCGTAAGAGATATTTACACCGGGTTTTCTGCATTATAAAACCTCATCCATTGAGATATTTTTCAATGCTTAAAATTATCAGTTCACTTCCTACAGAAAATTATATAAATTAATAACTGATGGAAAGCAGCATTCATTTTTTTCCAGAAATGAACTTCTAAGTAAGAAAAATATGTAAGAAATTATCAAAGGGTCATAATTAGACATTTAATGACTGATGCCATGTCAGTCTGTCATTTGCAACCAATATTGGTCATGTGCAACATTTGATGAATTTTTGACTGGCGATTTTATGGATTGAGTGAAAAGTGTCATTTTTGGGACATATCTCCGTATATGGCAACATTAGCAGGTCGAAATACTACCAACAGTCACATATATATTTACATATATATACGTGAAAAATCGTAAATCAAGATGATGTGCCGAAATTGGACTCTTGAGAGAATCCCAGGCTGCCCCTGGTTACATTGAATTCTCTTCGCTCATTTTCGCCGCTACCGTGCCTGCTTTTTTTAAATGATGCAGCATGGCGTATTCATTGGACCAGTGCGTGTGCATTGCTGAAAGGTATTTTACTACTCATTCTTACACTCATGTGCAAGAGATTTTCTAATACAACTGCTCTGCTTCTGCTGTACCTCACAAAGCAACTGTTTTACAACCAGTCAAACACCAACAAATGATCCCACAAATTGTTTAAGAGTTGGTATTTATTGTTGGAAATCAGTTCTCAGATGTTTTCAGCAAATTAACAATGTTTATTTAAAATAATGTAATTGTTTTTATGTAGATACATACTGTAGTATGCACAATTGCTAGTAGGTGGTTTTCTGGCACCTGATTTTCAGAGCAGGCGCCTAGCTTTGAAGAAAATTTATCGAGCACTGTTGATAAAACTGATATAAAATGCCAATAACTGATTTCCTACAAATTGGATACAACATGAAAGAACCTGAATAGTTCATTCACCTCCTTATTTAATGCATACTTATAGACATTTACTTTTTTACTTTTCAAAACATGGGTATACAGAATTAGTCCTTCATATTCATAAAAATAACAACAGAATTGCAGATTTCTGCACCAAGATACACAGTATTTATACAAATATTGGATCAGAATAATTTTACCAATAAACTAATTTGAACATATTTATTGGTTGCTGATTAATCTATTCCATATCTAATGAACAGTAAGAGCAAAGGAAAAGACTCCAACAAATGAATGATATGCACAAGCAAAAAACAAATTTACACAACTCTTTGGCATTGCTCTATGAAGTTAATGAATGCAGAAAGGCAAGACAAGTGATCTTGGTTAAATGTGATTCTTGAAGCTTCTTCTAAGAACATCTAGCGATTGAATTGCCTTAAAGCAAAAGCAGCAAACTGGATGTACAGAATGGAGAACTGACTACAAAAATCCAAATATTTTCAAGTTACAGAAACTTTACATCATGCACAGCAGAAGAATGCAGCATTATAAAACAAACTGTGAGCTAAATTTCTAACTGCACTTTCAAATTAATGAACTGCACAAGGCAGGAAAAATACTTACACGAAACGATGGCATTTTGGGTAAGGCAGCTCTGAAGCCCAAGCCCATTCCCCCCAGCCCTACAGAATCCAGTCCAAGCCCTTCCCTGCCAGCCTCAAGCATTGTGGTGAGGACATCCTTCTTCGAGGATTTAAGGTCCACAAGTTCTTCGTTCTCTGAGGTCACTTGGCTCTGAAAGGGACAATGTACTACGTATCAACACATGCCACACACAAGACTAAATTCTTAGACAATATCAGGGAATATATTCCCTTCACCACTGGAATAGATGACAAATATCAATACACATAAATAGTTTAATATTAACCCTAGAGAACTACTATGTCATTTCAAGACAATGATAAATACAATGGAATTTCAATCACTTCTGTACATGCATAGCAGCTGACTTCTTACTAGTCTCAGTTCTTGTCATATATAGGCTAATTATTATTATTACTCTAATGCATGTATTCCTACTTTTGTGAATTAACAAATATTTAAAAAGAAAAAGGGGTTATTATTTCAAGCAGTCAGATTTAAAAATCTTTAGTGATAGTGTACTACAAACACACATTTGTGTTCAATGATGTAACACTAATACTAAGCTTATATTAGCTATATTTTTCCAGAATATTATATCCTACAAGGAGTGCAAAGAGAAAAGATTTTTGGGACTAAAGCATGTTATTAGTATACATGCAAGATGTTTGCATTTTCTGTAATCAAATAGGTCCTGAGTTCGAATCCCAGCCTGGACGTGGATGTTTGCGAGTGTCCATTCATCAATTTCATCATGTCATCACTCATCTCCATCTTTGCAAATTAGGCAAAAGTGGCACAAAAAGCAAAGTAAAATAAAGCAAATATTTTTTTTTTTTTAAAAAAAAAAATCTGTAATCAAATTGAATGTGCTGTGTGATAAATTTGTGGAAGAACATTTCTATCGTCTATCAAAATCGATCTTTCTTTTATTTCAAATGCTATCTGGCACTAGTTAATGAATAAGCAAATAAGTGTTACTGGTAAATCAGTAGTTGTGAAGTGTGGTGATAAAACTTCTGCTGTGAAAGTTCAAGAAAGCCAGTGGTACTGTTTTAAAAAAAAATCTCGATTTTCTTTTCAAAATCCAAGTGTGTGGCTTTCTCAAAGGTGTTGGGTACTCGAATAAATATGAGTACTTCAGTGTGAAGTAGTTAACACAAATTAAGCTAGATGGCACTAAACATAAAAAATATATATCTACAGGTATCAAGAGAAAATTGTGGAAATTGGTTGGTATTAGATTGGCATGCATGGGAAAAACAATGGAAGGTTGTTCAAATTAATGTCACTTATTTGTATCATCACGATGAATAGATGAAACTAGGCCTTCACTAAAGTTAAACGCATTCACTTTGTGTGACTGAGGAAAAAACATTGAAAACCCTGTCAGGATTGTCCACTGACATTTGACACTGCGCTCTCCTGCAGTTAAGAAAAGAAAAATAGAAGAGAAATTCTTACCTTTGCCTCTCTTTCTTGGTCATCCCACCAAGTTTCAAAGGATTTAAATGCTGTATTTTCGATCATCCTTTTGTTGAAGTCTCGCTTCAGAATCTGCTTCAGTTCATTGATTACTCGATCAATCACGCCACTAAAAAAAAACAACAAGAACTTCTATTAATACCAATTCAGCTGTAGGTGATCCGTGGTTGTTCAGAATGGGATTACCCTTTTACCACTCTTTTTGTTTACATTGCAACATTACAGACTTGTTCTACCCAGCCCTTCAGATGACTATGGGACTGATATAAAATTTTTACTGAAACCGAAGAAGTACTGATAAAAAATTTACCAATATGATACAAAATTGCAAATTTTCAATGAGGACATAACCAGGAGATTGCAATAGATATTTTCCTTCCTAAGAGCGTAACATCTTTACACATTAAGTTACAACCCCAAAGTACAGTGGAACCTTAATCTTACATTTTCCTGGGCGGTACGTTCAAACTTCACGGTTCCAATAAATAAACATGTTATAACATGTTACACCTTCCCATGTTTTCTCCTCCTTGCTCTCCAAAAATTGTAGTTTCAAGGGATTTAATTACACCTTCATATTCACACAAGTAATAACAAAAGTGAAAGAATTTTGCATATTTTGCACTATGTTAGAGAATAACTGGGCTTCTAAACTCATATATTATATTATTTCGACATTGGGAGCCAAAATGTGCTTACTATAGAAATTCAGATTGGGAAAAGTATTGGCAATTATATTGATAAACTGATACACCTACATGTATATATCACATGATACTCATAGAATGATTGAATTAGGTTGAGAGGCATCCTAAACCCATCAGGTACCTGGGCTCCTGACTTAACCAGCAAGACTCGGTGTGTTCTTTCAATCAAATGTATGCCCCTCCCACTGCATGACGTACTTGCCTTGCGTAGAAACTGTAGTGTTGCCAACTGCAGTGGATTTCCACTACATAGAAGAATCAAAGCTCTGTAAGCCACATCACCGAATATGAAAATAGGTTTTCCGTAGTGCATCTTCCATGAACAATTAATTATATATATATATATATAAAAAACTGATTAACACATTCTCCAAATCTGTTCTTGTAAGAATTATTCCCCTCTGTGTCACCTCGATGGCCAAGAGCATTGAATGTTGGACTCACGATCTCATCACCTAGAAACCCAGATTTGAAGCACGTTCTGTGCTTGGGTGTTCTTTGAGTGTGTCCCTTCATCAATTTCATCATCATTCATCCTCATCATCTCAATTAGGAGAAATGTGAGAGAAAAGCAAAACTAATATGCTGTTCCCTTTGACAGGATGAATAAGAGAACTTAAAAAAAGCCCAGGCCAGGATTCAAACATGTCACGTTTCATGTCGATATCATGAGTCGACTACTTAACATGCTCAACTACAGAGGCTTCAAACGGCACCCTTATTATCTTTCTACCAACACTCTGTTCTTCTGTGGAACAGGTTAAGATGACATGTAATACAAGAAAATAGCTTAAAGATGCCTTCACAAAACAACAAACATATAACAATCACGGTCGTATTTTAGATTCTTTATACTACCGTGCGTCCATTTCGATCTGCAACCGAGAGATCGGGAGAAGCGTGGCGGGCGGCGCTGGTGGAGATGCCGACATTTGCGGCCTGTAATGCCCGCTTATTTTTATGGACATATGCAGACATTTATATAAATATTGCAAAACGAGCACTAACCTGTGTTATAATTTATCATCTGCAATTCATCCAAGTTCTGCCCTTATATACACAAAAAATATGCTTTAGAAACAATGTTAAGAGCCACAGATAATAAAACATTTTAATCATAGTTTTGACCAGTAACGTCCTGCTTAAGTTTATATCCTTGAAAGAGTTTTGTGCCGATGGGGATCGTTTGGAGGTTTCGAATGTGCAACACTGTATCAAGATTACGCGGTAGACGAAACCGTTAAAGGTCAATGGTGTTCGTGAGCTTCCTTGCAATCCGAAATCTCCGAGCTCGAGTTTTTTGTTCCTTCGCAACAGAGCTGTGAATATAGTGGCGACCAGATGTAAACCAAGAGCGTGTTAATTTCGTACTGTGCGCAAGAGTGTTATTATTGGTTACTTGCCGTTACTTGTTTGTGTTATTGCAGTGTGTATGTGTGTTGTGTCAGTGAGAGGATTGGAATGCCAGCCCCAAGGTTCACGTTACGAGGGGGGCTGATAAGTTCTCAGCCCGAAACCAGAAGGACTTTAGCTACAGGCACGAAAGTTTCAGGCTATTCAACGTATTCTCCCCGAAAGTCTACACACTTGGCACTTGGTGGATATCAGTTTGAACAACTCTTATAACACAGGTTAGTGCTCGTTTTGCAATATTTATATAAATGTCTGCATATGTCCATAAAAATAAGCGGGCATTACAGGCCGCAAATGTTGGCATCTCCGTCAGCGCCACCCGCCACGCTTCTCCCGATCTCTCGGCTGCAGATCGAAATGGACGCACGGTATTTTTCCGGTTATTTATTGAATGCACCTTGTACATACATACTAATTGAGGATTATCTCAGATTAGTAGAATATTGGTTATCGGTAAATCTTATACTGAAATTTCAAATGCGGCCAACTCTACTATTGGCCCAACACAAAAGAATGAGCAAAAAACACATTAGATGCCAAGTACTATTATGCTCCTTCCCATATATACAGGCGCCAGAATCAACAGACAAAGATGGAAGAAGCTGAGGATTCCTTTTTCGATAATCCAGATCGGTAGAATATCGGTTATCAGTATCGGTAAATTTTACATCGGTACTTTATCGCTTTCGGCCAAACTTTCATATTGGTCCATTCCTACTGAAAACAGACTAATCAAGTGTCAAAAAACTTTAGGATAAAAACGGTGATACTGGTAAGATGTCTAGTCTTATTATTGCAGGCCTGTCTGACAATAGGGAATGTGAAGTTTAAACTAAAAATTTGATTTTTTCTTTACAGTCAATTCATCCCTAAAATGCTTCTTTTATAAAACATGTTAATTTTTGAAAGAATCTTTAAAATCATCCACATGTAAAAGTTATTATCAACACTTCTGTAGTTTGTAATACACACCTGTTTTTAAAAAAAAGTGCAGATAATTCAAAATATTATTATTATTATCAAAAGCAAATTGTAACAAGACTATTGAAATAAGTTTAAAAAAAACAATAAAGTGACTGTGTTGCATTTTAAGTACTTTATCCAAAATCGTTCTTGATAAAGACATTTTATGTAGAATTATCAAGTTTATTGTGAAAATCAACATCCTTATCACAACAAGCAGTACAAGTCAGTGATCACATCCATGAAAATACCGAAATCTATACACATTTGTTTTGAAATGTATGTAAATTTAATGTAATTCTCCATTAGCAAATGATTGATTTTGTGTTTGTACTTTGTAGAAAACAATTCCACCTATTTCTTCTAAATTTTCACACTTTTTAGTTCTTATGGCTCAACACCAACATTTTACATAAAGAATACAAGGAAGATATCTCAAGTAAAAGTCTATAAGATGCAACCAACCAATGGGGACATTTCCACAATATTAAATTAAGAGTAACCTGTTAGACTTAGGGGCATGCATATTTTGTTTTTGACGAAAACATGGAATGTGAAATAACATGCTGTAATGTTCATTTTTCATGTTTCTGAAAGGTGTGAGGTGCACTTTTCTGCTGTGTTTTATCATGAAATGATGCGAAATAGACTCTTAAACACAAAATTTAGAGTTTATTTATCGACGTGACACTTTCTGAAGTTTGAATTATCCTGTGACTTATGCAATTCACGGAAAATTGATTAATTCTGCTGTAAATATTTGAGAAACAAAAATGGATGCCTTTATACAGGAATAAACTTAATATTCTGGTAACTACATAAGTGTACTATTAGAAGGGATATGTTTATTTTTAAAACATTAAAATACTGACCAAGGCAGAGTTTATAGTATAAAAAATATATGCACTAAAAAGGTAACGTTTCCACACTCTAACAGGGTCTTCTTCAGACGAATATTCACAATAGATTGATTCCATCGATCTATTGTGAATATTTGTCTGAAGAAGACCCTGTTACACGTTACCTTTTTTAGTATCTGTATATTTCTTATAGTATAAATTCTGCCATGGTCAGTATTTTGTGTGGCCGTGGTGGGTCAGTCGGTAACGCGTCTACCATGCTAAAGGTCCCAGGTTCAATCCCCGGCCGGTTCAAATCCGGGAACTTTTCTAACGTTGGAAGCGGCCCCGGCGCCCAGCCAGTGTCGAATGACATGGGTACCTGGGGTAAACCCTGGGGGTAAAGGCGGTCAGGGGCGTGGTGGTGATCACATCACCCCCACTCACGACCGGATCAAGAAAGTTTGATTTGATTTGATTTAGTTTATTTTACTTCGCGTTTTGTGCCTCTTGGCTAATTTGCGAAGATGGGGATGAGTGATGAAATTGATGAATGGACATTCACAAACAACCAAGCCCGACCGGGATTCGAACCCGGGACCCTTGGCGTCGCAGCGCGATGTGCTAACCACTCGGCCACAGGGTCGGGCCCGGATCAAGAAAGTGTGGGACGTTACCCCCACACCCCCTATATGCCTTCATGGCGTGGTGATAAGCACAGGGGAGCACTTTATCTTTTTTAATGTATTATTAACATGAAAGCAAGGCTTAGCAGTGTTACCATGTTTATTTTGTGTAATAAGTGCAGTTTTTAAATCAAATTTAAGATTACATTCACAATTTTAAAACTAAAATGTAATTTTATATGGCACTTTTGAACCAATATTTTACTGTTATAACAATAAAATTTTATTTTATTTACTGCTTTTGAACTTGAAACCGACTGTTTTTGTACCGAAATTTTGCTTTTATTTACCAAAAATGTGTGCCTCTACTACGTAAATGGTATATTCAAAAAATATTAGCATTTTCATTTATATAATTTTTAACAAATCTAATTTTGAGATTTTTTAAACACACACAAGAGTATAAAACAATCTAAAAATTTTACTTTTAGGAAAAAAAAACAAAAAAAAAACAATACTTACTGAATTGTAGGTGCCTGAGGGTCATCCAAGGGCTGTATTGGCTTTTGAGAATGGAATCCTGAGTAGCTGTAAGGGATAGGTGTTGGCCCAAACCCAAGGGTTGTGTAGTGGCTAGCAAATCCAGAGGTAGGCGGAAGATACGGGGGAGGATAATTAGGAGCAATTCCTGGAGGAGCAGGGTAGCCAGGAATGGCAGCTCTCCAACCATACGGATCTGCTGCATATAGAGTATTTAAATATGGCGGACGTGGAGCACCTGGTGGGAAATATGCAGGCACTTGGGCAAACGGTAGTGCTGGATAACTACCCTGGACCGTACCAATGGTGTATGCAGCGAAACCTGACACCTGCTGTGCCGTCGTACCGTTTGCTCCCATAACCGGTACTTCTTGATGTTCTACGATTTTCTCGTCACCCGAGCTTAAGCTTGAGAGACTCATCCTGTCATCGTCGTCTTTCTCTGAGTTCTTCTCATCCTGTAAAGGGGTAGACTTTCTACTTTCCCTTTTCAAACCAATGTCCGAGTCGCTTGCACTGTGCTGAGGACTATAATAACCAGAGTTGTCATACATGTTGGGAGGTTTCGTTTGCCAAAATTCATCACACTTATTTCCCTTGTGTTCGCCATCAAGCTGCGATTCACCTCCGTGTTTTGTCTGAGAATTTTTGAAAGCACTCTCGACACTTTCTAACAATAATCCCGCCGTCTCCATTTTCTCCCTCTCCCTTGCTTTCTTTGCCTGTTCTTTCCCTATTCTATGCCACTTGAGGTATTCGTCCATCGACAAAAACGGAGACGGGGGAGTCGACAAGGGTTCCTGATCCCAATCATCCGGATGACTCCATTCGGGAGGTGGAGGCGGAGGGTCCTCATCTGGTGGAGGTGGTGCAGGAACTGGGGGTTCGCCTGGAGGGACAGGGGGCTCCAAATCAGAACCACCAGAGGAGTGACCACTAGGAACTCTTTCGCTTCTTTTAAGTCTGTTTTTACTCGACTTATGAGGTGACTTACTTTCTTCCTCAGAATCACTACTAACACTTAACGGTAGAAACGAAAGAGCCATTCCCACCGGGGTTTTCCCCTTCAGCAGCATTTCTATTCTAGTGTCTAAGTCTAAAACCTTCCTCGGTTCCGGCGACGAACTCTGACTCTTTGTTTTCTTCGATTTCACTGGTTCTTTCTTATCATTACCCATAGATTTATCCTTCTCATGGACTACTCTCCCATTCTTGCTAATCACTTTTGTTCCATCTATCTGATTCACAGCCATGATTTTGTTGTCTGGAAATTCGTTACTCCTGCTTGCACTTTGACACTGCACCCTATCACTGTTCACTGCCATATCCCTGCTCCACGAAGCACTAACATCAACAGGCGGATATCCAGCATGCCCAAGAGGTTTCCGAAGGGCCGAGCTTCCACGGTCACTCTGGATGTTCACGGTCGGGACAGTCGGAGGTGGCTGAGAAGTGTCCCAACTTTGTCCCCACTGGTGTGACGATGCTGGATGGAACGACGGGATTGGAGGCGGAACCGATGTCGGATGAAGAGGTGGACCCGTCACCGGGTGATGATGCTGTTGACCAGGAGGCGGATGCGTCGGTATCTGAACCTGATGGTGAGGCGGAATGGATGCATTAGGAGGAGGTTGGTGCAGCGGCGGATGCGAGAGATGATGGAGCGCAGCCGTTTGATGAACATGAGATGGTGGCGGCTGGTGCGTCGGCGGGAGAGGATGATGAGGAAGCTGGTGCCGTGGCAGTGGTGGTGGAGGCTGGTGAGGGAAGGGCGGCCGCAAACCAGCTATGTGGGCTGCGGAAGGAGCTATACTCGGTGGTGGATGATTGGGCGCCACGACAGAATGTGAGGTCGGAGGTGGAGGATGACTGGGAGGATATGATGAATAAGGAAGATGAGGTGTTTGCGAACCCCCGGATGGGTAGTGGTTGTACTCGTACCCAACGGGGGTGCTTCGAGACGAGTGATTGGAATGATAACCGTAATCCTTGTAGCTCCTTTCCGAACCGGCATAACTAGATTCGCTCTGCCCAGTCCCGTACCCAAGATCACTAACACTTGAACTAGGAGTAGGGTAGTCGTGCCGTGAAAACCTGTGGTCCCCTTCACGAGCTCCATTAAAGTCTCTCACATCATGATCTTTCTTTGTCGCTTCTTCCTTCTCGGTTACAAAGTCAATTTCATCTGCTGAATCTCGTTCAGCTGGAATTATCACAGGTTTCTTCAGGAGCTTTTTCTTCTTATCTTCCTTCTCAACATCTTCATCTTGTTCCTTCTCCTTGTCTGTTCTTTTGTCTTGGGTATTTTCATCAAAGATGCGACGACATTCCTCACCTGTAGACAAAATAGAAACTACACTGTTATAATCCGACAAACAATAAATAATAGATTTTTCCAGAAGGTCATTAGAACTTTTATTTAAATAAAAAATTATAAAAATACTATTGAAATTTTCTCTACATAACTTAATAATGAACTGTAAAAATAGTAACAGTGTCACTATTCTAATACAATCATAAACAATTCCAAATTCATCATGCACAATTTTCCAATGCCAAAAATTCAATAATGTACATACAATTTAGTTATCAAAGTACGAGAGAGCTTATTATCTGATATTTCTTTTTAAATGGCAGAATTAAATTTCAGCGTGAAGGTTATGAATATAAACTTTTTATATTAAAACGTAATAATATAAATGCAATAAAACATATGCACTTTGCACTTGAAGAGTGGCTCAAAAGGTAACAACTTTTCCTGAGACTTCGGCCTATGTATGGAACTGGTGACCACCCATTATCGTGAGGAAATTGGGGAAGCTACGAATGAGTAGTGTAACCTGATCATGGAAATCTACAACAATGGCTGGGGTTTTGTTTTGCTGACCACACGTCACCCTGTACCTGGTTTTATGATCTTCCACCTTAGCAGGTGGCAGTGTGGCCGACAGTCAGTAGCCTCTCATGCTGTTGCGCCGCGAGTTATTATTATAACAGTAATGTACTGGCACACATTAAAGATTCTGAATAATACAAAACAAAAAGAAATACCTACACTCCCAAGTGAAAAACACTTACCAAAAGCATCCAGGAAGACCTTCAGTACTTTTCCCATCACAGAAGTGTTATTCAACTTATCAACACAATTTCTAGCAGATTTCACATTGTCAAAGACTATTCTCGCCAAACCAAGATGCTTATTGGTTACTGGATGATAATAAATAAAAAGCTCTTCTACAACACCAAATTTCTGAACCTGAAAACAAATTAAGAATTACAAAAGAGAACAGTTAGATCTGCATTAATAGTAGCAATATCAAATTAACCTAATAGAGTGTAATTTCAATTTTTCATTTGTCAAGGAACTGAGGTAAAAACTTGAAATGCAGGAAAATTTTATACATTTTGCACTACTAGGACCATGAAGATTGAATGTACAATGTGGTAAAATGTAAGTTTCACTGTATTTGATACATTACTTGTGTTGTTAAAATACATTTTTCTGGTTCTAGATATAAACCCATTCTAATTGTTGACTCCAACAGAAAAATTGAAGGTTGGAGTCTTTCATATTTGAAACTTCATTCATTCTAAGACATGATGTGAGGCCAACAAGCTCATAATTATTCATCGTTGATTGTTCCATCTGGCACTTGTTCCATCAAAAATCGAGCAAGAGAACATGTATTCTACTTAAAAATAATAATGATAATAATCTTGAAATGTCATGGACACCAAACCCTCCAAAACAAACCCTAACAATACTACATTTCAGAATTTTTTATTCGCAGTTTATTATAGAGGCCACTCAATGTCACCAAATAGGAATTCCTGTGTAAAAATTTTTAATTATCTTCTTCTTCTTCTGTTCTTTCGGAATGAGATACCACAATTTCCCTTCACACAAGAGTGTGATACTTATAGGAAAAAAAAATAATAAAACCAACCGTCTACGGTAAACAAGCTTCCTTCTATTAATTTTTTTGTGCAGCAGTGTACATTTGCTTAAAAACTTTCTGTCCCCGAGAAGTTTACATTCAGGACAGGTTCCCATCCACTAAAGGTTAAACTAAGTCCATTGGTACAAAACGTATCTCTTTTCGGCCTCCCGATGGCACAGTGGTAGCGTCGTTGCCTTGTAATCAAGGGGTCCCGGGTTCGATACCCTGTGGAGGCACATAGTGGTTTGGATCCCACTTTAAACTGTAGGTGCAGTCCCGATTAGCTTTACTGTGCATAAAGTAGACTTAAAATATCAAATCATTCAAAACGTGTCTCTTTTCCTTTTCAACTATCCAAATGTTCAATCAACATTGATTCATTTTCAGAGCTGGAAGAATCGAGATTGATTTCAAATTGGATAAGTAAACAAAGACATATTTTGTGACTATGCCTTTGCTAATTTTATGGAGGGAAGAAGTTCATGCTAAACATCTTGACAACTTGATTTCACACAATAACACTGTTTATGTGACATACCAACGCTAAGAAAATTGCACTCACCATATCAGAAAGAAATGCCTTATCAATATTATCATTGAGATTACGTATTGTTACTTCTAAAGGAGGTGGAGTTCCGACATAATTTGAGTCGATCTGTAACAAAATAACACATTTCAATCAATACATACGCAGTAACTCAAGAAACATGTATTTCCTTGATGGGGGTGAAATTGAAAACTGTAGCACACTGTCTTGAGAACAAGGAGTCTGATTGAAAATCTTAGTTTCCAATGTATTTAAGAATAGATTACAAAATAAGACAGTAAAGTTTATTCGGAAAGTGAATTTTATTCTTCAAGTGAAATTTCATTCTAGTTGCTCAGAACTTTAGCTCAAGTCAACATGAGTTCACTCAATCAACCTGTAATTTGTCGATACTTCAAAAAATAGTGACTATCTAAAATTTTCTAAAGTTAAAAGACCTTGCAATTAGAAGTTTCAAACAAGAATTTTATTTTGTTTTCCCACCTACCTGTTCTTTAGAAAAATAATTTTATTACATCTTGAAGTTTTCTCACGAATTAAGAAATTGCTGTAAAAAATTCACTCCATGTACTTTCAAATGTGGAAAGTATCTCCATGACTTGGGGGAGTTGTGGAGATCTATGTATGAAGGCAAAGGTTCAAACTCCCATTTTGACACAGTGTTGCTAATTTTAGTCTTACTTGTCCCTTTATGCTATACAGAGCACATGGCACAATTCTATGTTACATGAATCGTTACAGTTATTTATCTGGAAATTAATCTCCAATCCAGATACCTTTTTTTTTAAATTTCAAAGTAATAATAATAATAAGTAAGACTTCAATACCATGCACAGCACACACCATTAAGTCTGGCAACACAAGGGAAACATCATAAGTTCCTACGTTCCCTCTTCCTGTTTAATGCCATTCATTAAATTTCCTAGCTAGCCACCAAAGGTTATATACATTCGGCACTATCCAGTGCTCGAAGTTGAGGGGGGGAGGGAGGGTGCAGGATGATGATACCCCCAGCTAGCAGAAGTTCTGCAAATCATCCCCGCACCTAACTCCAAGGTTCAACCAACATATACCTTTCTTCTTCATTAATTGCTATGGATGCAGTGACACAAGGAAAGAGATAACAATACAAGGGTGGGTGCGTGGCTTTAATTAAAAATACTATTATGGCATTTCCGAAAATTCATAAAAATTAAAACATGTGATTTTACAGTAAACTAGGGGTGTGTGGGATCCTGAAAAGTCGGTACCCAGAAAAGAAATTCCCATCCTGATTCAGACTTCCAGAATTTTCGGGATTCCGAAGAGTGGGGAAATTTAAAAAGGTCATTTTTAAGTGGTTAACTCTCAATGTTTTCTGCATTGTAAGTGTCTGGAACTTCTCGGAAAATGTTATCTTTTGTTCCAGCAATGCACAAACAATCAGTTAAGGTGAAAATGAAGTGTAGAATTTGAGATTTCTGGAGTGTCAGGAAATTCCAGACATTTCCCAATTTAGTCAGGAAGTTACAAATTTTACTAACCTGGATGTTGCCGTCCCAACCAAAAAATTTGTTCCGCACATAACTACAGTATATCCACAAACTATTCCCTTACCTTAAATCGTGGTACTGGGAGATCCAAAGTCTCCAACCGTGTCCATATCCTAGTTAACGCGGAGCGTGGATCTCTCACTTGAACCTGTGGGTAGGTTGGATCATTAGGTACGCTCCCATCATACCGATACAATTTTGAAGTTCCTTTGACTAGAAATGGATCCACTAAGAGCTTGTAGTTACGAGGTTTATGATGATGGTGTGAGCCTGCCCGATTACCTGAATGACTTGATTCCATTGTTCCATTCATATCTGGAAAGGAAAAATGAAATATCCACTTTGAACATTGCTCTACACATTCTCTGAATGAAACTGGTGCTGACAATTACTGCTTTTTAACCCATTCACTGATGAATATTATAGTGTTGAATCAATTTTGGAATTATTAATTTAGTTTAATTTATTATAAGTTTTACCTTACATGACGTGTGATGACTAGAGCCCGGATGTTCAGGCACTGAAAAGTATTAAAAATGGCAGGCAAAAAGGCAATGAAAAATTGAAAAAAAGGCAGCCAAGTTTCAGAAAGAGGCAGTGAAAATTGAAGAAGAGGCATTAAAAATTGAAGAGAAGGACTTAAATTATTCTTAAATCTTTAAAAATGAATTTACAAATAATAATCTGAATAACAAGGGTTATTGAAAAACAAAATATTATTTAAAAAAATGCCTTGTCAGAATGACAAGAGAGGCAAAAAAAAGGCAGCATAAGGTGAAATAGGCAAAAAAAAGGCAACATAATGCCTTGTCAGAATTACAAAAGAGACAAAAAAAGGCAACATAAAGTATTGTTCAGAATGTTAAGAACCTACGGATCGGTGTACTTTTGTGTTCAATTTTTGTCTACCAGCGTCGGAAACGAATAGGCATTTTGCCTAAAATCCAGGCTCTAGTGATGACCAAGTATACCCAGACGTCCTTGAAATCACCTTTTATTGCATAATAATTAAAACTGGCCTTAAGTGAGATTTATACTTATAAGGGGTGTCCACTAAGGGACAACATTTATACATCAGCATCATCTGAATTTATACTGCCGGAACTAAATAATTGATGAAAATTAGAATGTTCGTGTTTAGTTCTTCCATTTCTGCTTCCATAAGGTAGCTCGGTTAACCAAACTTATAACTAGATAGCATCTTTGACATCCCTGGTATTTCATGTAATCACCACTTAACATTTTTTTCCCTTTAGATACCACTCAAGGTTAAAGCCTGCTTGGCGAAAGAAACTGGAATTATAATTTTGTCCTTTTTGTCAGAAGGCAGGGAGGGTCACAAGAACCTTTGAACCAATCTGGTTGGTCCAGTTGCCATGATGACAGGAAATTCTTGTGGTACACTGTATTCGCAAAGTTATGCTTCATTGCAAGAGATCAGAGTCCAAGGCAGAGCGTAGCCTAACAGTTACAGCCAGTTAGCAAATGGTGGATTTCCAATCTCTGCCTCTCCCTGAGCTGTGAGCAAAGAGAGCATGTTGACAGATGAAGGTATCATTTAAGACTTAAAACAATTAGGCATGTGGCAACACTGCATGGGTCTAGGTTGATTCTTTCATCATGCGAGCTTTAAGAACCCATGTAAAACTGCTTCCATTCATGCCTGTGAAATTTGAATATTCTATGTCAATAAGAAAAAAATGACTACTTATATGCTATGTGGAATATGTAAATCTACAGGTTCAGCATGGAGAACATGCATTATGGTTTCATGAGTGACATATAAAAATAAGATTCTGATAGCAGGAACATGTCATTCTGATGCACTTATTTAAGCTCTCCTAGATTGATTGATTGATTAAAAAAAATCAGTTATCTTGGAAGCTATATATGAACATGAATCGCCATTGTATTTAACCACGCTTAAAATACTACTTAAAAAAATGGCTGTCTAACAATACAGGCTATTAAAGGAATAATTAACTGGCAAATGCACAAATTAAAGCATGTTATCACACTACAGAAAATTTCACAACTGAAACATTTAAATATGTACAATTTTTACTTCTCTCATTAAGTGTAAAAATTATCAGGCACAGGAACTCATTAAATTAATGCATAAATTAGATTAAAACACTCCAGTAAAAACTATGCAAGAAAGTATAGGTAGTACTGAATGTAGAAAAGATGGTGTGTTCTCATATATTCCACAAAGAAACAAATTGTCTAATACATCTGGACAACTTCAAGGTTAATTTCATTTTTGCATGTTTTTATAATTTACACTTGCTGTTCAAGCAAAGAACAAAGCTTGTTCTTAGGAACATTAGTTTGGGCTGTATTGCTTATGGGTGGTATCAACAGGTGGCAGCAGTTATTCTTGGTGGATGAACTGGTTTCAACTGGTTACTGCTGCTACAATAGGTAAGTGTGGTGTGACTGACATACATGCGTCTGCTACTGTGCTCATGTTAACTTTCTTAAGAGCATGTATAGATGCATTTAAGTACTCAGAACTGCATCACAAACGTGCATTCATTGACTGTGCCCCTCGAGAATTACATCAATCTTCTATGATCAATAGATTTCGTTGTTTTATGGACCATAAAATTTGTTTCAGGGTCCACAATATTTGATCACAAAGTATGGCCTCAGAGTACTTTCAGGAGGGGTAGAAAAATTTTAAATAATTTGGGCACCAGCCCCTTTATCTGAAGACAGTATTGTGTGTATGTATGTATAGCCTATATTTGCAAATACGGGCTATGTAAGCTCCAACTAAGATAAAGCAACACATTTCAAAATGTGATCTTAAAAACATTTAATTTATGAATTAATACAAGATTACTTTTAACTTCCCATGAGCAGACTATAAATTTAAAAAAGAACTGAATTTGAAAATTCAGGCAAAAGGTGAAAAATTCCAGGTGACCATTTTTATTTTTAAAAATGGTTGCATGCACACTGGAATTGCAACAAAAAAAATGTGCAAATGATAATGCCACAATACTTAGCACTCCTAACTTAACAATGTACAATTATTAATACCATTAAATTTAACACTTTTTTAACGATAGTTTAACTTCTATTTAGTTTTGTAAGCAGTGGCGACTCGTGGTTTTCTTGGGATGTAGGAAGAAATTATGGTAAACCAAGGAAGGCTTGAAAAATTGTGTATGATGGCTCAACAAACGAAATGGCTTCCGCAAAAAAACCAAAAAACTTGAAACGGTTTTAGAGAATTCTTTGTTTACCCCCAACCTTCTACCGACTTACTGCCATAAAATTTCCTCACAAACAAAATGTGGCAGGATATAGGAAAGATAGAGGATGGACCGTGGCATGGTTGTAAAAAGCTTGTCGCTATGTAAGCATACTCCTTTTTATTTGAAACATTTCCGCTGGTGAAGTAAAAATAAGATTTGGACATAATTTTACTTTTATTCCTGAAAACATGTTTCTTTGAATTAGATTTCCCTCTCCCAGACACTCACATTTGCAGATTATGCTACATTTAACCATTATGTCAAAAGTAGGGTGCTAGGTGCCAACAAAGATCAAACTGTGCTAGGTTTACTACCATTTTACTGGGGTTTGCACCACTGATTGAGGAAACCCTTGATGGTTCCCCGGTGGATGCTTTAAAACCGCAACCTTCCCCCCTGCCCCTTTTCCACTTCTCACCCATATTTTTGTAGTGATACCAGCGAGGTTCCTCAGGCGGGGCACCAAAGTCTGTGTGTCCATTGTCTTTGGCTGCACCTCGAGCGAGTGACAGCAGTCAACTCTTGACAGTAGCTAACTTAGTCAATTGTGAATTGTCATATTGGGTGCTGTATTTACATGCTTCAGACTAAGGTAACAGAGGTAGATTACTTTGCATAACCCAACTCTGCAAACTAAAAATAACACAAAATGCTCATAAAATCATAATCTTCATAAACCATGAAAATTTTCACTTTCTAGTGGAGGTACAGAGGACCATGGTTGGTTTTGTGGGTGGAATATTTTAAAATGACATATTATGCAGAATGACAATACGTAAACAATCACGAACATTTTACTTGTTGACACACCCTAATGACTATTGTTTATGTCATGAAGGCAACCCACACATATTAATCAAAAACCACTCTGCATGAACAAAAATTTGATGGAGAAGCACTACATTACCCAGGGTAATTGGATTACTGTCTTATTATTATTATTATTATTATTATTAAGGTACTGTGAATGCAAATGCCTACTACTAGTCTTAACAAGTTCAGAATTCCACTTGTGCCGTTACTGAAGATGAACATGACCACCTCAATCTAGTGGTGAGGTGGTCACATAACTGGTGATATGCTTCAAAATTTCTCCAGAAATATGGTGAAATATACCCAAGTGAATGGAGGTCACTTATAGGACCTCCTGCAATGTATTAGTACAAATATCAATGGTGGATAACTGTTCCAAATGTTTAATGATTTTTTCAAAGTTTCATAGGAAAAGAGTGAAGTATCGCGAATTGTAGAAATGATTTTTACAGTAAATTTGGACCCTTATGAAATTAATTACCACTCTTTGGAGTTCCGAAAAGTGCAATTTATTGGCAAAAAAATGTAAAAAGTTCTTTACACAACCATCCACGTGACAAGGCATTTCTTTTTTGTTTATGTCAGAATAGTGAAATGATTTTGAAGTTTTCTGAAAGTAATAATTAGCACTGTTTGCAGTCCAAAAAGACATATCTATCAGCAAAGAGAACGATGTAAGAGGTACTTCACACAACACTTCTGCTTCCCATTAACAAGGCATTCCACAGACTACTACCTAGTCTACCTAACTATGAGATCATTTACTTTTTGAATAGTAAGGGCCCTAAACCTGACCTAATGTAATAAAAACTACACCATAAATAATAGCTGGGTAAATGTAAATGGGCCAATTCCGAAAACCCCACACATGCACGATCCATAATCAAGACGACAGTGAATGAATGGCTGGTGGCAAGAAAAGAATGACATAGGAGCGTGGAAGGTAAAAACATTCTAAAGCAAACATGCAGTAAGTCATTATTAAAACTCATATATGTGTTAACAGACATAAAAGAAATTGAACCATATAAAAAATGCCCAAGTGTCAAGATGAAATCAGATGTTAAACAATCGGAACTTGCGCCCAATGGTGTACTTCTAGGTTGCATATATATAAAAACATTTCACAAGGAATTTCCAAACCTGGTTCCATGTAAATATGGTTATTGGCTAAAATTCTCTAGAAAGCATCCAAAAATTTGCAAGTTAAAATGTACGATAACATCCGTAAACTACTTCCCATGACTTAAAAATACAGGAAAAATGTTTTCGAAACTTCAGAGATTGTTTAACACTTAATTTTTAACTTATTCTTTCTTCATCCTCCTGTACAACATATGGAAGTGAAAATATCAATAGGTTTATCAATTTTAAAAAAAAGAGAGAGACAGACAATCAATGCCCAGTTCAGGACTGAAGTTGGAATCTTCATTGGCAGAATAGTGAGTTGACTGCTCACTGTACTTGGCATTTGCAAAAAAAATAAAAATACACAGTAGGCTACATGTGTTTTGTGATTACTACATGGTCAGGGGCATTCCAGCTTTACATGTGTGACATTCACACACAAAATGTAAGGTTCGAAACATGTGATTCAATCAAAATATTCATAATGAACCGATTTCATAGATTACAGCTTGAAAGCAAGAAAAGCATTAATGAAAATGTGTTATGTTTTGTGATGCTTTCAAAATGTAACAAAGCTTGACATCATTTGTCTGTGAAACATATAGGCTACAGATGCTAATAATTATTGTTGGTGAAATATGCAAATTATATGCACTGACAAACATATTTAAACTTTAATGAAATTAAAAACAATTCTATTTTCCACATTGATTTGTTTTGTAATGTATACGGAGTAGGACTACATTCAATGGGAACTACCAAATTTGACATATCACTATATTTTTCTCTGTATTGTGAACCAATCTTTTACTTGTTAATTCTCTTCATTATATCCATTTCAGTTGCAATTTTATATATATCCAACAATTCATCACCCTCAAATGCTATTTTCTTGACGTTTTATACATTTTCCTAACATTCTCGCAACTCATTTGTATGGAGACATTCTTTATAATTCTTCGTGTAAAAAAAAATCTTTCACTGCCAATTATTCATTTGTAAAACTTCTACTACTTTTGGTCTGTTTAAAACTTTTAACATATTTAACACAATTTTCTATGAACAGAAGTATGCACTTCCATTACTTGCCACACTAATTCCAAGACTGTTTAGAAATATTTTTAACTTTTGTTAATTTATCAAAACAATATTTTAGTAAAAATATATGGTACCAGTTTCATAGATCAGAGACACATCAAAATCGGATATTTTGTGTTTCGCATGGTTCATACTTACCAAATGTGTATTGCAGAACATAGTTCAAGGTGCCATTATGCTTTTTACACGAAAACAAATGCAATTTTTCACATTCTGAGTGCTTTTTTTTATTCCTTTCTTCGCTTCCGGAACACACAATAAGGCAGGCACATCTTGACTCATGTTGTGGATATGCAGTGTTTCAATCTTCTTCACCGAAAAATACCTAGTATCGTGTTCGTCACTGGTGGAAATGATACATTATGCACGGGTAGCTGACGGATAGCCCCACGAACCATTTCCGATCAGGTTAGGTTAGGTTTGATTACGTTAGGCAAGCATAGTAAAATAAAGGGGGGGTTTGAAACACTGACAGAGGCTTACGTCATCAAAGACGAACATTGTAAACCTTGGAGAAACTCATTTCCGTAAGTAGTTTCTTATGTAAAATCGAAGAAATGTGTATCCGATGTATGAAACTGTTACCAAAAATACAAGTGTGATAATTGCATTACATAAATCCTAAGATAGTACATGTATAAAAAAAAATGTAGTTTTAAGTATTAAACAGTAAAAAGGGGAATTTTGCGTTATTTTGATAAGAAATTGTCTTTGCTCAATAGAAATTATGCTTGCCAGTACATATGATTGCAATATAAACAAAGATTATGAATATATTAATACATAAATTGTAAAAAGTTCATTGCTTATTGACGTACACTTTATATAAAAACAAATCTAAAACATGTTCATGTGTGTGTGTTTTGAGTATCACCAGTGAGATGTTACATTGTTTACTATTGTGCAGACCCGAACTCGACATACATGTAGTGCACTTTGTACTGGAGTTCACAGTGGTCAGCATATATCATATTGCTCACAATATAGTTGAAAAAAATATTAACAGTACATACACACTTGTTCTACCTCCAGACAATCTATTTCACAAATCAATAGCAAAAGTCATTTTTTTTAAAAAAAATGCTGTTTTTGAATAAAGCTTAATTATAGAATACAAATTTTCATTGCTTAATTCAAACTTACAGATAAAACTTAAACGTATAAAATATATGTACCTATAAATAAAAAAGCTTCATGAAAGTAAACGTACATACACAAAGCACTCTACCACCTTCGTTTATAGAACACCTTCACATCTTGTATACACAAGACAGTCACACAACACCACCACACATGCGATGTTCAATTGTTAAGAACACAGGACGAAGTCGTAAAAATAATTTCTGCGGCTCACTGGAAGTTCATTCAATCGTTTCAAATGATGATTCAAAAAATTAAATGACTTTCGCTGCGAATAAAAAATATTTTTCCAGTCTCCCATGGTTGTAAGAAACTTAGCTATGGTATAGCTCATAACACAAAACATTTACCACCCATCTTGTTTTCTCTCATACCTCCAATACAGTGTTGCCACTGGCCGTTAATATTACTAATAATAGAAATAATATTACACAAGATCATGCGTTGATTGCAGCAAGAAAAAATGTTACGCTTGCAGTTATTTATTTTGATAGAAGTTGTAAAAATACGGTAGAACAAAAGAAAACCATAAAATAATTGAAAATAAACGAATGTTTTCCTGCTATTATGAAAGGGGCACAATTTGATAATTATTCGTTTATTCTTTCAGTACCCGCAAATTCATAACCAGTGTGAAAATTGAGTGAAAATTTAGTTCTCCCAGGACTCTAAGCCACTATCCATTCATGATTTAAAAATTAAATAGCAACCAATTAATAGTCCAGTAGGCTCTGAACCACTGGTTTGTCTCCATGGGTTGATTGCTGTTGAGGAACTGGCAGTATTGGTAAACTTTACTTCCTTCCCCTCCCAAGCTCCCCTTTGGCTGCTGGATCTTGCTGAAAGATAATAGCAGAAACAAGAGAATTCATATTTATTCTCAGGCATTTCTATTAAGAAAGTAAGCAGATCGTGTATATAATTTTATAGCATATATTTTCCTCGCATTTAGCATTTAAATATAGTTAAAAAGTTAGTATATATTACTAGACGCTGCAAACAAATTTATAAAATATGGGTTCAGTGAATACGTTCTGTAGCATTTATAAAAATATTGTATTTTGACACAAGTAAAAGCATTGGGAACAATTTATATGCACATGAACTATGTGTATTACTCGGTATTTACAGGTTTAAAAACAATGTGGTGAAGTTGATCAATAAATAATGCCAAGTTTCATGTAACCCGAAGATTCGCTGTAACGTTAAACAACAATGATATAGCGAAGTTCAAGTAACGTGGATGAATATTTTATTTCATGTTTCTTTAATCTTCTCTTCGTATACACGGGATGTTTTTTTTTCAACTGGTGCTGTTAGAGAAAGTAACTGCTTTGTGGACTTCGTTTTAAATTTTGAGAGCTCCACTCTTACCAAAACAAATTCCGTAATTTCCAGACCATTCTATAATGCTTTAACTTATTTTACGTCCGTTCACTGGATTTTTTTGGGTGAAAGGATTGTTTCTAGTAGCTGAAAATGCTACATTAAGACCCGCATTATCAAATCAAACTAAAAGATCTATATACAACAGCCCAAATTCCAGTTGCCAGATGATCTGTTCCACATTATACAAATGCACATTTCTTAACTAAAACGTTGGTAACAGTTCCGTATATCGGAGACACATTTCTTCATTTTTTACAGAAGAAACTACTTACGGAAATAAGTTTCTCGGTAACACTTTACTATACCGGAGACAGACTTCTTCAAATTTACAGGAGAAAATACTTACGCAAATAATTTTCTGTAGCGTTGTTGATGTTCGGGAATATAGTTTTGATCCATTTAATGCGAATGCATGTGGTTTCCTACGAAAATCTATTTCCGACGCGCTATTGCTGCTGCTGCCATTTGCTTTCTGCACGAGAGCACAATACGCTCTCGTATTGTCCATATATGCTAAATTAAACAAAAGGAGTGCTAATGGAACCTAACCTAACCTAGTAGGCATACCTCATCCCCGTGATGGTTCGTGGGGCTATCGTGAATTTTTGGGCTAACGTCAATGGTTTTTGGGGCTACCCGTGGATGGTTTGTTGGAAATAAGGAACAAGAAATACGACATTATTTTCGTTAGAAATTCATTATTTCACCTAAAGAAATGTTCCGCAATGCAGAATAGTATGTTAGCAATGTAAAAAATTGCAAAATAAATCATTGATAGGTGTCTCCGGTATAGTAAAGTAGTACCAGTTTCTCTAAGGTTTCCAACGTTCGTGGAGGTATTTTCTTTCATCGTGGAATCTATTTGACCGGGAAATCATATATTTTTCAAGAGAAATATCTCACCGACGCACAAGTGCCATTGCTTTCACTACATGAACCGGATGCATACATTTGATGATGTAACCCCCTGTCAGTGTTTCCAACCCCCTTTATTTTAACCATGCTTGCCTAACCTAACCTTATCGGAAATGGTTCGTGGGGCTATCCGTGCATCATAATGTGCAATTTGCACACGTGACGAACACGAAAGTAGGTATTTTTTTGTGAAGGTTGGAAACACTGCATACCCACAACAATAGTCAAGCTGTACCTGCCATATTCTGTGTTACAGAAGCGAAGAAAGGAATAACAAAAATTACTCTGTATGTGAAAAATTGTGTTTGTTTTCGTGTAAAAAGCATAATGTCACCTTGAACTATGCCCCGCAATACACTATTGGTGAGTACGAACCATGCGAAGCAGAAAATATCCTATTTTAAATGTGTCTCCGATATACGGAACTGTTACCAAAACTTTTTCTTTATACCTTCTGAAAAATATCCAATTGACGTCAGACAAAAATGATGGCAGAATTTCACAGTCTAAACGTCAAGAATCGTATGTCCCTGAATTTTCCAGGTTGGTAGGAACCCTGATTATTGTGTGTCATGTTACGCAAAACAAACCATTTGAATAAGATGATGGATAATTTCGGCACATGCACCCAATTGCACACATTTTGCATCCAGAAACACACATAGTTGTAGAAACTGCAATGAGAGTTTCTCCACCCACCTCCAAAAAATGCTGTTACTACATTTTCATTGGTCCAAAAATTTATTGATTTAAACATTAATTCTTATAAGAAAAAAGGAGTTGAGGAAGGAAGAAATGTAGTTTGTACATTGTTCAACCCCAGGGTAGGTCTAAGTTCTGGTGTTCCTTCTTTATATCTCCTTATCGATTTCATGTAATCATCTTTAATTCTTGTTGCAACAGCAGAGCAACATAAAAGAAAAACATTGATGTGTATATATTCTCTTGGATGAGGCTTAATTTCATGAGTCATAAATACATAAATTCCTATATGTTTGTGTAGAACCATTTCAATAATGTTCTAAAATGTTTATTAAATGTTTAGTATCCGCGAAACGTCTGAAATTAATTTATTTTCTTCTTTTCACATTGGTACTTACATATTCTGCATTGCTAAGGATTCTTGAAGGTGCCATTTCATTTTTTTTCACAACAATAACTTCAATTTTCAACATATGGAGTAATTCTTGTTCGTTCGTTTTCGCTTTTGTTACATAGAATATGTCGGAGAAATCTTGACTAGCGGTGTCAATGATCAGTGGTTATGCAGTGTTGCACCCTTCTTCCCCAAAATATACCTACTTTCGTGTTACTGATTTTGTATTTTTTTTGCGGGTTTGAAAATAGCCCCACGAACCATGCACGGCAAGGTTCGGTTAGGTTAGGCAAACATAGTTAAAATTGTCAAGTTCTTGCAAAAAAAACGGCATTGTTGGAAACACTGACCGGGGGTTACATTATCGAACGCATAAAACATTTGATTCACGTAGTAGAAGGATATAAGGGAACAGCTTTTGTGCATCGGAGAGACATTAATCTTCAAAAATACATGATTTACAGGCGAAAGAAATTCAGCGAGGGGAAAAAAACACTTCCGAGATCTTCGTAAAGTATACAGAAACTCATTTCGGTAAGTACTTTATCCTGTAAAATTGAAGAAATACGTTTCGCGGATACTAAATTTTTACCAAATGTTTTTTGATGAACAGATATTTGCTCCATTTTGTTTAAAGTTAGATGTTGATTGTTGCAGGTGTTGACAATGCCTAATCCTGTTCCCACAGTTAAAGCCGAAGAACCAGAGGAGGAAGACTTGGTAGATCCTCAGGATACCTTGAAGGTATGTTAAAGAGAAGTTAACTGGTGTTATGGTTAACCATTTTATGTTAGTGGTACTTGAACAAACTGGGATCTGTTCATCACAGATAAGTTAACGTCCAAGTTTTGGATGCTAATCTCATCATTGTATATGTACCTGTATACATCTATCAATATGCTTCATGTTGACATGTACATGCTGAAGGCATATTGAATACTTTACCTTGCGTTTCTTGCAGAACATTTTTTTCTATCCTATATAGCAGCCATTTGTTGACTAGGATAAGAACTAATGCTGCCATCTTTGATACAGATTCCCTTTATCTCTTAGTATAGAAGTTCTGACATTCACTGAAATTTTGCATAAACATTATTCCTGTACCAAAATGTTTGCATGTATTCATTATGTTGCATTAGTATTTTGCCAAGTGCTCCTGTTGTATGAGTTGAACATATTTTTTTAAGCCCAAGAGAAATAATATCTTAAAATCTTATTTCTCCATAATAATTGTGTTAAAAATGTGATTTTGTAAATGAAGCCAACATGCTGCATTTGTCACTGATTGTGTCACTTTGCCAATATTTGTTACTAAAAATTTTTTGAGTGTTCCTTTCTGATTCAGTGTTTGCATTATTTACTTTTAGCCAGTGGCCACAATAAATCTCTTCTACCCATGGGAAGTTTTGAACTGCACACTTCCACCTCCCCGATGGCTTCGTGGCAATGTCACTATCTTGTAATCAAGGGGCCCTAGGTTCTATACCTGGTTGAGGCACATAGTAGTTTGAATTCCACGTTAAACTGTAGGTCGTCCTGATTAGCCTGCCTGTGCACACTTCCAAATGTGCTGTGCTGCACAAAAATATTTATAGAAGGAGAACTTTACCGTAGGCAGTTAGTTTTATTTTAATTTTTTACTTATATTTTAGTTTTGGTGGGTTTTTTATTTTAGTTGGTTGACATTGCCCACTTTTTTTTTATACAATATACAATCCCCTGTTCATAATAACTATACTATTGCCTTATCCTCGGGCATAATCCTGTACATTAGTCTTGCATTCTCTTTTCAATGCTGACTACATGTAATTCAGATTTTCTGTTACTGGTAAAATCTCATAAAATTCTGATATGTGAGGAGCCTCCTGGATGGTGGTGTGCCTTGTAATCAAGGGGCACCAGGTTGGGTACCTGGTTGAGGCACATACCCAACGTTAAACTGTAGGTCCAGTCCCGATTAGCTTATCGGTGCATAAAGTGGACTTAAAACAACAATTCATTTCTGATAAATGAGTTTTGAGTGTACTTACTTTCTTGTATGATTTTGCAGATATCATGCACCTAATATACTAATTACCTAAATGTAACCTGAAACAACTAGATCATTTCTTCTTACCATATTTAACTTTGCTATCATCTCTTTTCTAATTGCAGGAGAAATGCTCTGCTCAATCTGAGTGTGCCGACCTTCAGGAGAGGCTAAATAAATGCAACGAGAGAGTCTCTTCCCGCTCAAAAACAACCGAGAACTGCAGTGAGGAAGTAATAGACTTTTTCCACTGTGTTGATCATTGTGTTGCAAAATCTCTCTTCCAATATTTAAAGTAGTATGAAGCTTGTTTAGATGTTTGTTCCTTCATGGTTCTGTGTATATGTAGTTTGTACCAATGCTTTGGTCAATAAATAAATAGCCAAACGTTACAAATAAAGCAAGTAGTGAGATTCCCCATTGTAAATAAGCATGAGCATATAAAATTCAGAGCTTGTAAAAATGTACATTGTAGCTTCAGCATGAAGAGTGAATTGTCACGTCATTTGGAACCAGTTTTAGGTTCAAGAAAATTTTATTTGGAAATAACATGATTAATAAAGTGTGGCTTTCAAGTTGCTGAAAATGTCTTCAGTATTGACCATTGTAATGTTCCTGTCAACTAGCAGGGCAGTTGGACCTTATTTCATACAATTGGAGAAAAGGCAACACCTAGATTTTCTGTCACTAGTTTTGGAAGAGGTCAAGTGTGAAGAATTCACAATGAGGGTTCACACCTGTTTGTTTTTTCATATGCATTCACAAAACTTTTCTGCTGACCTCCATGGCGGAGTGGTTAGCACAGTGCAGGGGTCTTGGGGTCAAATCTCAGCCTGGATCACCACTCATCCACATCTTCGCAATTAGCCAAAAGTGGCAGAAAAGCAAAATAAAATAAACCAAATAAAAAACAAAATCTGCAAGCCCGCTGCCTCCCCAATTGATTGGAACATTACTGCATAGGAAGAAAGCTAAGATTGCCACACCCCATTTTCCACCAACCTATTGCTTCATACTTTCTCTCAACTCAGCTGAGCTGTTGCAGCATCTGTTATTTCAGTGATTAGATTGAGGATGTTGCCTACATGTTATAGCAGGTACCTTAAAAGGTTTGGGTACAGAGGCTACTCGGGAATGAACATATACTTGAAAGTTGGATCTTGATCACTGTGTTGTCCACCAGCACACAAACTTGGGACCTTATAATTACTAAGTGAGAGCAGTTTCTACTTTGCTAACAAGGAAGCACCAGCTGGCCCTTTTACTAGCCATTTCATAACAATTGATCCCCGACTTCACATTTTGCTGTCTATGTATTATACCTTGTAGTTGTTGGAATATCCTTTTTTTACGTAAGTAATTTTAAACAGCGTTTACCACATCCATCATGAATCCTCTTTTTGGTTACACACACACACACACACACGGACACTATCTGATCAAAAGTATCTGAACACACCTTTGCAGTAGTGAACTGAAGCCTGAATGTCAGTGCAATATAAAAGAAAGCAGGGGTCGAATGGTGTTCATAAAAAGAAGTACCAGTAGAATGGTGCCATCAAAAGAACTCAAGTTACTTCAAACGTGTACTACTACTAACAGTACAGCCAGCATGATGACTGCATGTCAAGAGAGAGGAAAACTCCAAAGACCAGTGCTCGAAAACTTTTCTTCAAAGCTAGATGCCAGTAAACTACCTACTAGCAATTGTGCATACTACAGTGTGTTTCAAAAGTCGCACAACCCAAACTTTGAAAATGTACATCATGATAACCGTAAGAGGTATTTACACCAGGTTTTCTGCACTAAACTAATCATGTACGCTATCACTGGATTAATAAATTTATGTTAGCATGTATCCAAATAAAAGCAATTACATTATTTTAAAAAAAAATATTGTTAATTTGCTGAAAACATCTGAGAATTGATTTTCAACAATATATACCAACGTAGAAATTTTCAGCGAAAAATGCAGCTTCAACCAGGACTCGAACACAGGTCCCTGATATACCGTGCCATTGCCTTAACCACTGAGCCGGCCTGGCCTCGCCTGATTTTTCGCTGTCGCTGTTTTACCTAAGTGGAATCTTCTCTGCCAGTGCTACTGCAACGGGATCTGTTGCCTTTGAAACACAGTAGACTTCGTCATTGCCTGGTTCCTCCCAGCGTAGAGATGTTAATTATTGAAGATCAGGCACACACAGGAAATGTACTACGTAGAAATTTTCTCTACGTTGGGAGGAACCAGGCAATGTCGAAGTCTACTGTGTTTCAAAGGCAACAGATCCCGTTGCGGTAGCACTGGCAGAGAAGATTCCACTTAGGTAAAACAGCAACAGCGAAAAATCAGGCGAGACCAGGGCGGCTCAGTAGCTCAGTGGTTAGAGCAATGGCACAGTATATCAGAGACTCGTGTTCGAGTCCTGGTTGAAGCTGCATTTTTCGCTGAAAATTTCTACGTAGTACATCTCCTGTGTGTGCCTAATCTTCAATAATAATACCAACTCTTAACAATTTGTGGGATCATTTGTTGGTGTTTGACTAGTCGTAAAACAGTTGCTTTGTGAGGTACAGCAGAAGCAGGGGATTTTTCTTGGAAAACCTCTTGCACATGAGTGTAAGAATGAGTAGTAAAATACTCAGCAATGCACATGCACTGCTCCAAAGAATATGCCATGCTGAATCAATTAAAAGAACAGGCATAGTAGTGAGCAAAGAGAATTCTGTGTAACCAAACGCAGCCTAGGATTCTCTCAAGAGTCCAATTTCGGCACAAAATCTTGAGTTATGATTTTTCATGTAAATGTATAGCCAATACTTAGACACATGTGGCGTGTGTTTGTTGACAATATTTCGACCTGCTAGCATTGCCATGTATGTCCCAAAAATGGCACTTTTTCACTCAACCCATAAAATTGCCAATAAAAATTCCATCAAATGTTGCACATGACCAATATTGGTTGCAAATGACAGATTGACATGGCATCAGACATCTAATTATGACTAGGGATGGCCAGATCCGGATCCTAAAATTTTTCGGATCCGGATCCGGTACTTTCGAATCCGGATCCAAAACATCCGGATCCGGTACTTTTGGATCTGAAATTTTCAGATCCGGATCCGGTACTTTCAGATTCGGATCCATACTATCGGATCCGGATCCAGAAGAATGTGCTTATAACATATTGTTACCTGCTAATATACATACATACACACATATATATAGTGTGTGTACCTGCGTGCGCGATTTGTCATTAATTAATACACTTACAAGGGAGGTCTAAGTCTCCCCCTCCGATCTCCATGAAACTTGCCAGGTGTATAGAGGCCCCCCCCTCAAATGTCAAGATGAGGAGAAATTGAAGTGGGGATCTGACCCCGAAACCATGTAAATATGGCATAGGAAGAAACTGGGGCATAGGGGGTCTCTATACACCTGTCAAATTTCATGGAAATCGGAGGGGGACACTGGTCAGATGATCCCCACGTCAATTTGTACTCATCTTGATATTTGAGGTGGGTTTTGCCCCCTAAAACAGTTTTTTTAGTCGAAACAAAAAAACACGTATTTCTTCCTTTGGGCCCCTCTATACACCTGCAAAGTTTCATGAAAATCGGATGGGGACACAGGGACCAGATCCTTACTTCAATTTGTCCTCATCTTGACATTTGAGGGAAGGTTGCCCCCTAGAACAGATTTTTAGCCCAAACAAAAAAAACACGTATTTCTTCATTTGGGTCCGTTTATACACACACCTGTCAAGTTTCATGGATATCGGAGGGGGACACAGGGGTCAGATCCTCACTTCAATTTGTCCTCATCTTGACAATTGGGTGGGTTTTGCCCTGTAAAACCGTTTTTTAGCTGAAACAAAAAAACACGTATTTCTTCCATTGGGCCCAACTATACACCTGCCAAGTTTCATGGAAATCGGAGGGGGACACTTAGATAACCTCCCTTGTTAGTCTTACACTTTGTAATTATATAACACTGCATATATTATAATCTTTTATTTTAATTTGTAAAACTGTAACTGTAGATAAAAGGTAAAATGCTCCCCTGTGCATAGTACCACGCCATGAAGGCGTATAGGGGGTGTGGGGGTAACGCCCCACACTTTCTTGATCCGGTCGTGAGTGGGGGTGATGTGATCAGCATCACGCCCCTGACTGCCTTTACCCCCAGGGTTTCCCCAGGTACCCATGTCATTCGACGCTGGGTAGGCGCCGGAGCCGCTTCCAACGTTAGAAAAGTTCCCGGATTTGAACCGGCCGGGGATCGAACCCGGGACCTTTAGCATGGTAGTCAGACGGTACTGTAGAACAATTGTATAATTTTTGTATAACATTTCTATCTTGTTATGTGTGTTAAAAGGTTTCATCCTGGAATTGAATGTCTCACATTTATGTATGTTTTCATTTCCAATACATTCGAATGAATACATATTCGTTTCAATGGCATTTACAAAATCACCTCTGACATTTTATGTTAGACAAGTAAGATTATTTTTGTGGACGAGTGTGTTAGCCGATGCGAAGCAAAGTATTTTAGGAACAACACTTGAAAAAAATTCTTGTAGGACTAACTAATGAAAAATTTCTTTGTAATCGAAGATCATAATACCTTTTAAGGTGTGGTAATATTATAATGGGATTGAGATACGAAACTCTCAGATCCGGATCTAGATCCGAAAATTCCGGATCCGGATCCGGGTCTGAAAGTTTCGGATCTGGATCCGGATCCAAAAGTTACGGATCTAGATCTAGATCCGAAAGTTCGGGATCCGAGAGTTCCGGATCTGGATCCGGGTCCAAAAATTCCGGATTTTTTGGATCCGGATCCGTTTGGCTATCCCTAATTATGACCCTTCAATAATTTCTTACGTATTTTTCTTTCAAAAGTGCATTTCTGGAAAAATTTAAACGCTGCCTTCCGCCAGTTATTAATTTATATAAATTTTCAAAACTGATCATTTTAAGCATTGAAAACATCTCAATGGATGAGACTTTATAATGCAGAAAACCCAGTGTAAATATCTCTTATGGTTTTCATGATATACATTTTCAAAGTTTGGGTTGTGCAACTTTTGAAACACAATGTATAAGAAGCTGAGCATCATGGTATTCAAAACATCGCTAATGATTCGAGAAAAAGGAAATGGGGTGTTGGGGGATAAAGAGTACGAAATTATTACTGACACTCTGGAATGTTCACAATGTTTTTTTTTTAAAAAAAGATAATTTGCTAACATACGCTGTACTGCAATTTGAACTTAGAATCATCAAAATTTCGTACATATTACAGCATAAGATCACAGTCACCAGGCTGAAATTTGTAGTCTCCATGGCGACCGGGATTTTTCGAGCCCTGCCAAAGACACTTGCCTAACCTCATCATCATCCTTATCTGCCAGATCTGTGGTAGCTTTTACTGGGGTAAACCTCAAAATCAACCACGATGGCTCCAAATTCATACTACCATAGTCCTCACATTAGTTGCTCAGTAACCATCCCTAACTTATACCAACTCCTTCAATTCCAGCCACGTATTTCAGACATTTTCTATCCCACCAAATTACTATCCAGCAAACAAAACACTGATGAAAGTGCCTTTTTGTCTAATACCTGTTATTACGGTGGATCCTCGATTTTACATTTTCTGGCATTGTACATTCATTTGTTGAATTTCCCAGCACAGCAAAAATGTTACAGAATTTTCTCAGATTTAACATTTTTATAAGACGTAAGCGAGTTACTGAAGATATATCCGCGAAACTTACTTGTAAATGTTCTATTAATTTCGGTGGCAGAGGGGAACTCCTATGCTTTACTGTTAGGTTGACTTCCGGTTCCTGTTGTTGTTTCCTTGACTACCGCTAGGGGTGCTGGTGTAGCCATTTCATCTGCTGCACACGATGGGTTTGAGCTGTTGTAATAGCGGAAGCCTGACCACTGTCAATATTGAGCTCATGCGGACAGTGCATAATGGCATGCGTCTCTTTGATTTTGGTGTTGATTAGGGTGTGTGTGATGTATGCCTAACTGAAACTTTTTGGATCCTGTTTTTGTTTAACTTGAGGTGCCTTGCTAATCCGGTAGTGGGTTGGGATTAACATTTTTGTTTTCTCAGCTTGGTCCACTGAAAAACATAAAATTGAGGTTCCACTGTACCTTCTTCAGTCTGACTACACTGTAGTAGAATGGCAATTGTTTACAGTTTTCAACACACAAAATCATTCTAGTCTGTGTCCAGTGAGAAAATAGCAAAGTTTCTGAAAAAGGCATTTTTGAACTTCAGATTTTGCTGTAGTTTAAAGATGTCAAGAATCAGACATATCTTCATGTAACACATTTTGAAAGAAAACATGAGTAATATCACCTTTCAGAATATTTGCAAATTTCTCTTACATACACTGTATACGTAATCCAGTTTCGCCTAAATGTTTGGCATTTGTACAATCATGGGCACTTTGGGGTTTTAACAATTCTATTGACAAGTATCATTCTAACCCACAAGTGTCGATGACTGTACATTAACTCTCCCCCACTCCCTGTGGAGTATTCGACTTTATGGAGAAGTGTACTGCAATTTCTTGTGCGCTATCAGGTCACTCTGCATCAAATCAACCTATGACATTAACTTTGGATTTGACTCATTTTTGGTTAAATATTCCTCACTATGAGATAAGGACAGACAATTGTATAATCTTTGAACCATGCATTCTTCAATTTTTAAATTGTCTCAATCAATTGAAATATACTCAAAATTTCTGTCAGAGTATATTTCTGACAGAAATTTTGAAATGCTACGGTATTGGGTTTGCCATCATTTTAAAGATTACAGAACACCACTTCATTTGATGTGCAACATACTCTGGAAGAAAATAAAAAAAATTGATACTTCCCAATTAAAAAAAAAAATCATTTTGAGATTTCAAGAAACCCATAATGCCAATGCTTTATTGATGAATGATGCCTACTTTCAGTCATCCATTATGACCCCCATCTTCTCTACAGACATCTCTTGTTTGGTTTGTAAAGAGAGGCACTCAACAGGTGAAGATTCATGTGGACAAGGCCTCAAACCATACCACCCAAACATCCCTCCACTTTTATCAGGAGATGGGAGTGGAAAACTTGGGTCTGTGTCATCCCATTTCAGAACATTCCGGTGAAAAGCCCTGCAGACTCTTGAAACGACGTCTGAAATATTACCATCCATGCACCCTCTCCGGTGTTTGGAAAGCCTGCAGAGAGTGGGATAGAATTCTCATGCCCGTTCTCCAACGTACTTTGCTATAATGGAAACTCTGGTGTAGGGTGATAGTCCACAATGCTGGTGGTCCGATAGAACACAACCGATAGCAGCTGCATGGCATGGCATTTCATGAGGTCAGTACACATTGAAAGTTGTTCGGATATATCCTGAACAACCTTCTCTACTCATTTACATCTAAAATTTTCATGACACACTGTTACAAAAATCAGTAAAGGTATAACAACAAGCTGTTTTTCTGTAAGAAATTATAAATTTATTTACATCAAATAAACCTTCACAATTACTCAGCATTTATTTGCACAAATTTATGAAACTAGTGTAAATACTTACAAATATATATCTATTTATTTATGTATAGCATGTGTATTATTTTAGAAAATAAATCTTTGGAAGTACTAATTATATTTGAAGTATAACAATTGAGCACCTTTTACTATTTACGCCAATGAACTTCCAAGCTGAAGAACATCAAAGCATACTTCACAGACTCGGACAGGTTTGTTCAAACTGAATTTAAGTATTGGCATATCTTTGTCTGAGCATTTGTTACACAGGATGCGTCCACAGTGGCGACTGAAAATAAATGAAAGAAATGTGACAACCTATTAATAGAAATGTTCACATAATGGTGTACACGGCAGTACAAACATGTTTTAGTATCCTTACACAACTTAACTGTTGCAGAAGAACTTTTCTTTCGCCTATTAACTGATGTTTCCAGTCATCTTCACTTAAATATTGCAATATTTTAAGGACTGTATATGGATTCTGCAATTCTTTACAAAGGCCTACCTTGCAACAAAAACAGCTGGACGTAAGTAAAAAGTGGGCAGTCATTTGATTTCTCCGCTCCTCGCTTCATTGTCAAAAACTTCCAACTTCATTCAATATTGTGTGTCTACTTTCGCTGTGTACAGTTTACCCCTTCAGATAATACAAACATTTGCAACTGAATAAACATGACAACGATGTGTTATAGAATGCCTCACATTTTGACAACACAAGGACAGAATTGCGTATTAAAGAACAGACTTCTTTGCCCACCCTCCCTCTGCTCGCCAGTGGGGGTTTGATTGATTGATTTAGTTTATTTAATGTCTCATTTCTGTCACTTTTGGCTGATTTCAACAACAGAGATGAATCATGATAAGATTAAAATGATGGAGGAAAAATCACAAATATATATATGGATGACACAAGTCCCATACTGACTACAGGTCCAGGTGCCAGATAGGGGCGATCGCCCCTCCCAACTGCCAGGTTTTTGTATATTTTGTATATTATTATGCCTATTGTTTCTGAAGATTCAAATGTTCTGTATTTTGTTTAACAGGTTCATGATTTTTTATTTTTTTTAAAGTTTTATTTAAGTTCACTTCATGCTGAGGATAGGCTATTAGGAACTGAACCTACAGGTTAAATTTGGATCCGAACCACTGTGCAATGTGCTCCAAAGGAGATCAAACCCGAGGTTTTTTTCTTCTGTTTTACTCCTCATATATGATTGTTCAGTTTACCATGGCAACAATAGCATTTATGATGACATTCAATAGTAACCATCAATTCCAGTCATAGACCTCTAATTTTACAAAACCATAATCTCTAAAATATGTAAGTCAACTCGATTCTTGTATCATTTACTGTTTACAAGAAAACAGTGCAAGCGTAAATTGGAACTAATTTTTCGGTGAGGTGAGGCACCCAACTGAAATTCACCCCACCCCCCTCCCAACTGCAACTTCTGGATCCGCCAATGCCCCACAGAGAGGGGGTTTCTAATTTTGGTTAAACTGTAAAGTTGCAAGAGGAATGGAAGCTGTTTGAGGCTCTTCTGATAGATGTCCCTATAATCAACCAACTTTCCCAGATTTTTAAAAATATATCTATGAAATCCCTAACTTTTCCAAGGTTGGTGGAAACATTGGAATCAACTCAATTCTAACTGTAAGAAAGAAAGAAAAAAAATATTCTCACCAGTGATGTTTCCGTACAGTGATCCCAAACTTCACTCCACACTCTAAGCAGATGTCCCCTTCTGCCCATGGAGGTTCTTGAGATAAACAATCTAGCAAGCTGAAAAGCGACAACAATAAACACTACTTGAAATCACATATCACTTGTTTTCTCTTGCCATAACATCTTATTTTGAAAAGCTTTCAACAGTTTTTTTCACAAGGTTCTTTTAAGTCCACTTTATGCTCAGAAAGGCTACAGTTGCAACGTGGGATCTGCATTAGTGTGCAATGTGCATCTACTGGAAATAGACCTTCATTACAATTTGACAGTGTTATCACCAGGTCATTGGAATGGTCCTTAACAGTCTTGTAAATCTTTGGAATTTCATGAATAATTAAAACAGAACTATCACTCTGTATTCATGATGGATACGGTAAAGGCAGTTTAAAATTACTTATGTGAAATTTAGAAATTTCGTTATTTCCACGTTGCACAATTTAATAGTGAAATCCTATTAATTTCGAAGATCCTCTGTCTTCATTCACAAACAAAGCAGTGACGTGGTACCATCTCTGCTCCAGATGCCGTACCCTTAGTGAATGAAGACGGAGGATCTTCAAAATGAATAGGATTTGACTATTAAATTGTGCAATGCGGAAATACTAAATTTCATGTAAGTAATATCACTCTGTAGTCAAAGATTCCTAGGTTCAATGCACGAGTGCAAACCATACATTGTCTGACAAGGGAAGGAAACTGCCTTCTCAGGTATGAATTGAGAACTAAAAATGTACCATTTTGCCTGACACGTGGCAACGAATGGAAAAAGTCCTACCATTATTTCTTAAAAATCAGAAGCATCTGCACAACTTTGTTTTTATATAAAAATTATTTTATTTATTATTGTCATCATTAATTCATAATATTTTACAAAATCACGATGTTTTGATGTTAAAATCTTATCCAGCCTCAAAACAAAAAACTATTCTATTCCTTTGTACCTGTGAGAGCCAGGAGGAAAGAATGTATTCTTATGAATATGTCAAACTAATAATAATAATAATAAAAAAAAAATGGATACTTCACTTTACTGCTAAGGAGAAGAGACTGAGATATTGAATAGAGCTTTTTAGATACAAGATATGTTCAACAAAATTGAAAATAACATTTTTGGAGCTATATTCCTCTGGTTCTCAGACAATGATATATGCAAAGAAAAGTACATATAAGGTACATATTAAAATCTGAACAACAAAATGTAAGTGTATATGTACCAATTTTCACGACAGTCAAATTAATGCCAACATTTTCCTTTAAAAGCAGTGACAATAACTTTACATCCAATCAGTAGTAATCATGAATGTGCAAAATAACACAAACCTGAAAAGCAGCTGCTTTGTAGCAACTTGATAATTAAAAATTGTGACTCCTTGTTTGTTCATAGAACCCAAGCAGGCACCAGCTTTAACGAGAGCACGGCACAGGTTTCCATTCCCCTTCATATAAGCCAGGAGCAATGCTGGAGAGGAAAAAGTGTACATTTTAGGGTTAAATAAAACACACACACACACAGATATATATTTTTTATAGATTCTACACCAATCTATCTACTACAGCTGACAGATCAATGATACCTTGACGAGTTAAAACTGCACACAAAATTTTGTTCAGCATTGTTTTCAGTCCATTTTTTTTTAAGACCCCTGCCCTCCAGATACCACCCTTTCTCCATCACCCTTCCTATCCCCAAACTCGACCAAATATCCCCACCACCCAACTAGAAATTTCCACTTTGAGCACTGATTATAAACAATCTCACAGAAAAACTTTGTAACTCGTTTATTAATTATACAATCCTGTCTTTTATTCCCCAAACATGAAATCTCCAATATTAATTTTAAAATGTCACATTTTTACATGGAACATATTTAATTTTTAAATCGGTTTACATAACACTTGAGAGTCTATTTTCCTCAAACCTTTCCTTCACAAGTATAAGGTCTTTGTGGAAACCAGGGAGGGCATGGTAGCCCCATGGGAATGTACGGACCATAGCACTATATTCATGATGGATGCAGTAAACGCGGTTTGAGAATTACGTACGTGAAATTTCGTATTTCCGCGCTTGCACAATTTAATGGTTATTTCCGATTAATTTCGAAGACTCTCTGTCTTCGTTCACTAAGGGTACGTCGTCTGGAGCGGAGATGGTACCGCGTGATGCCATACGAAATTTCACATAAGTAATACAAAGCACTATAGTACTGATTGATATGTTACATATATACTTAAACATTAACAAAATGGCACAATTATGCAGTTAGGGGCTATTTAAAGAAATGTATTTGTAAAATTATTGGCTTATATCAGCTGATACTAATAAATAGAAAATAGAAAGTTGTCTCGATTACAATGAGTTCCCTTACAAATAAGCATTCTTACACTTAGCATACCAAGAGTGTACTCACCTGTGTTTCCTTCCACGTCAGGCTTATTCACTGGATACTGGGGCATACACTCTATGAAGAAATCAAATATGGCAGCAGCATTTTCTTTTCCATAATTAGCTAATATGTGAAGTGGGTTTTGCCCTTTCAAGTTCACAGATTCGGCATTGATTTGTGATTCTGTAAGTAGAACGCGAACAACACTAAGGTGGCCTTCCCTCACGGCTACGTGAAGTGCATTATTAAGATCGTGGTCCACGGCATCGAAGTCAACTTTATTCTCTAGCAAAACCGACGATATAGTTGCATTACCCACCACAGCTGCTATGTGAAGAGCCGTCTGTTTGTGGGAGTTCTTGTCGTTAACATTGGCACCAGCTAGCAGGAGGTTCCGGGTTATGATTTCCGATGCAGCTTCGACCGCGAGGTGCAACGGGGTCATTTGAGCAGAGTCCTGAACGCGGGAGTGGATGTTTACGTGAATTGAAAGTAGAAAGAGAACGCTCTCGATGTCTCTCCTCTTTATGGCAGTGTGAAGGTAGTTGCAACCTTTATTGTCAACCTGTAAATAAACAAGAGAGAACTTATGAATATTTAAAATTGAAAATCTCTTATGGAACACATTTACATTTGTGTCTCACATAACGAACACACAATGTGTTACACAATGAACGTCCTACATAATGTGTGCACAGGCTGGAAAATATCCTGCATTGCAAACTGCCTGTGAATATCATCACACATGATTAATCCCCCAGCAGGCATGAGGGGTATTGTACTTTATACAGCGTATAAAGCAGCAGCTTGGCTATAATTCATGTAATAATAATGTAAAACACAATAGTTATAAATGCACTAAAAGAAATACTGACCTAAGCATCAAATGCCGAAATAACAAAAAAAGGCATAGCATTGTTACCACAGTCAGAAATCAAACACATGGAAGAAACTGCCAGCAACTTAGCGGCCAGAAAAGGTTTACAATAAAATCTGTTGTGACTTTTTCTATATTCCCTGCAATGTTCTGTGACTTTGGTCTGCGCTCGGGAACAGATTAAAATTATTCCTGTAGTAACCTATGGGAGATAGCATCTCTCAAAATAAATGATTTGCACAACAAAATCTGTCCTGAAACAGATTGTGTTTGTTATGCAAAGTTCCACTGTATCAAGTTTCATAATTCGTCCACTGAGAATGGAAAAGTTCTACATCTAAATTGTAATCAAATGTAGTTATTTTGAAAGTTTCATTGATTGATTGAATTAAAAATTTTGGGTGTGTCAGCCCTAAGGCTATTTTGCACCAGTCACATTATACGGGGTCCAGCCTCTTACGATAACTAAAATATAACATAACTGAAACGTTTAACAACTAAAATATTCTTACTTGGTTAAAAGCCGAGACTGTACAGGGGCACTCAGCACATAAGGACAAAACACAGGACAACACATACACAGTCCTACAGGGGATTATACTGGTCGTATGTCCAGATGCCAGAGCCTCGTTAGTCTGCAAAATGTAGTCCACGGTGTACATGGAAGTGAGGTTGACATTTGGGTAAACAACGTGGGTCACCCCCGAAGTGTTGCATCCTTTTTAATTGTTACAATTTCCAAGCACTGGTATTGGTAGGAATCGGTAAGAGTTAAGGCATCAGTATGGATATCAGCTCAGCCCTACAAGAGAGCTAACCATTACATGGAAGCTATCAAAGTATGAGTTCAGTTCCAAATTTATCAATAACTGCACAATGAAAGGCACATGTAAAATACTTTGGGAACCGTGCATCATATTCACAACATTGTCTACACCTAAATGTGGAGTATTGTTGCTTATGTGTAAAAACGCATGCAATTTTATTCAATCCATGTACTTACAGAACTACAAGAAGCAATGAATTGCATAAGGCTCACCTGCTCAGCGGCTGTGGGTAATTTGTTAAGTATGGCTTGAGCAGCCTTGTTATTTTTGTACATCATGGCAGCTGCGAAAGGTGTCAGACCTCCCTTGTTCCTCAGTGTCAAGTCAATTCCTGGATGGGACAACAGCATTCCTATGATGCGCGAGTGCTGGTTTTGTATCGCAATGTGGAGAGGCGTGTTTCCTTCAGCATCCTATACCATAATATAGAAACAGGATAAAAGGAAGGAGGGCCACAAGGGCTAAATAAAAAGTGAAAGAGGAGAGATGAAACACTCACCAGACAGGGAAACTTCAAATTTTCGTGGCGGCTAGCTGCATCATCACCACACTTTTTTCCTAATCTTGACGATGCAGCTAGCCGCCGCGAAAATTTGAAGTTTTCCTGTGTCTGGTGAGTGTTTCCTCTCTCCTCTTGCACTTTTTATAATATAGAAATAGATATAAATGCTATTATATGAAGAGCAAACATTGAAGTTGGCATGCAATGTTAATTGGACATTATCCATTATCTAGTCTTTAAATCATACTTATTCTAACCCTATCCTATGTTTCGAGAAAGCACCTCTTCTCTAGTCTTCAGATTAAATTTATTTCTCCAGTGGTGGGAATGAAACCTACGACAGACCAATAACTTGTTCTAACTACTCCATGACAGCCCACTGGAGGAGCAATTTCTCCATATTTGCGAAAAAATTAATGCACAATCCTAGCATCATTACTACTTGGTAATTCCCAGTGAGTAGTAAACACCCTGGTGATCATGCAATGTGCACATATGCGCTTACCCTAGTATTGACAGCAGCTCCATGCTCCACCAAAGTCTGAACAACACTTTCCAACCCCCACTGGCAGCATAGGTGAACAGGGCCAGCTTGGTCATATGCTTCAGTCCCTCCTTTTCCGCTTGGGCTAGGTCGTCTAGCTGAATTAATATCACAGCCACTGCAAAGAAAAAAAGATTCATATTTTCATATTTTTCTTATTTAGTGTCACTTTTCTGGCATTTTTTATTTGATTTGACTTTCAACAGAGAGGGTGATTGTTTTGTTATGACAAGTGACTTAACAAAGGTGGTGACTATGCAAAGAGGTAGCCCATGGTGTAAGGATTCTGACCTTACAAAATTTGTCACAAATATGTGTTTCATTCTATTAAGCCTAACATAACTTCCTTTTGGAATAGCCGGATATGTTTTCTACACACAGCAATGAGGATGATTAGTTAATTCATGAAATACATCCAAATCATATTCACATTCAAACTAGGACCCCTGGTTTCTTAGCAAGCTATGCTCACCACTCCACATAGAGGGCTGGCATATGTGAGTGAGTGAGTGAGTGAGTGAGTGAGTGAGAGAGAGAGTGAGTGTGAGAGAGAGAGAGAGAGAGAGAGAGAGAGAGTGAGTGAGTGAGTGAGTGAGTGAGTGAGTGAGTGTGAGTGAGTGAGTGTGAGTGAGTGAGTGAGAGAGTGTGTGAGTGAGAGAGAGAGAGAGAGAGTGAGTGAGTGAGTGAGTGAGTGAGTGAGTGAGTGAGAGAGAGAGAGAGAGAGAGAGAGAGAGAGAGAGAGAGAGAGAGAGAGAGAGAGAGAGAGAGAGAGAGAGAGAGAGAGAGAGAGAGAGAGAGAGTGTGTGAGTGTGAGTGTGAGTGTGTGTGTGTGTGTAGAAAGGGGTTGTTATTTACAGGGGAGGGGGTGACATGATTTCTTTCTCTGGTTACCCTATCCTCCCTCCTCATTCTAGTTGTAGATTTTTGGCTCTAATGCATATATTTCATGTAATATAAACTAATGGTTCAGTGGCATGTTAAGTGATCTACCTTTGACCTTGCTACCAAAGTTCCCAGATTTGAGCTCTAACCTGGTGTCCCTTTACCAACTTTATGTAATCATCACTCATTCGGGGTGATGGTGCAGTGGTTGCATCGTCGCCTTGTAATCAAGGGGTCCCGGGTTCAATACCCAGTGGAGGCACTTGGCACAGTGGTTCGGATCCCACTTCAAACTGTAGGTCCAGTCCCGATTAGCCTTAATGTGCATAAAGTGGACTTAAAACAACAAATCAATCAATCATCACTCATTCTCATCATCATTGTTATCAAAAAGTGTCCAAAAAGCAACATTAAATAACAAAAAAACAAATGCAAAATAAAATATACTTACAACAATGTTGTCTCAAATTATGAGTAAAATGAAAAAGTTCTCCTTACCTTTCTATGAGAAAATTCGCAATGGCCTCATTATTTTCATCAATGGCTCGGTGAAGCAAGGTCTGATAGCAACCCTCTGGCCCATCACTCCAGCAATCAACATCAACACCATTTCTGAAGAAATAAAATAGAGCCTTAGTAATATGATTTAAGTTTATCAAGTTTACAATGTTCCTTTTTCTCTCTCATTTTCTTGGTTCCATTATTGTTTACTAAATCTAAATAGCAGGCATGTGAGGGAAAGATTTGCATTAACTATGGCATTACATTGCAGGCAAGTCAAGAATACTGAACACGAACTATCCACATGATGCAGTATGGCAGAGGCTCTCAAATTTAAAGATTCGAACCATCTCACCAAAGCCCTCTGATCTTTCACTAATGCCATAGCACACAAACCCAGTTCCAAAATAGCAGGTAGACTCGGCAAACACATACAATACTTCTTCAATCCACTGAATAACCCAGGAGTGTAGGATGCAGTGTGCCAGTGCATTACATAGGCAGATCTACTCGATTCATTAACAAAAGAATTCAACAACACTTTTCTGATGCAAAAATTAAAGAACCCACCACCAGCCTAGCAAAACATACCACTAAGATCTGGACTTTTATGTAGGCAAAATATGTACATAAATATTTAGAAAATAATGCTAAAATATGTAGAGATATCGAAACATGTAAAAATATGTAAGCATATTAAAATATCCAATTTCTCATTTCTGTGCTGTTTTTAGGTTCCTGGCAGTAAAAAATGTAATTATACTAAATTAATTTCTCAATATTATTATATTTTAAAAAGTTATCTTGAAATAATGTAATCGTAATGTGCTAAATTACAATGGAAAATTCGTAAACTGATAATGTAAATGGCAACAGTTTTGAATACAGTGTGATCAGATATTTTTCACTATGAGAGATATATTCAAATTTCTACAATGTAGTAGAATATTCTTATTGAATGGTTTGTCAGGCAAAAAATAAAATGTACATTTAATATAACAAATCATTACATATTTCTTAAAAAGTAAATAGTGCTTCTGTTTCAGTACATACCATGCCGATGTGATGTGCAGTGAACCACTAAATACATTTAGAGACTTTTTATTTTATTTTTGCTTTTTGGAGAAATCAAAGTTTGAATGTTTGTCCTACAATTACAGCACCTTATTCAACAAAAAAGCAGAAAGATGGCCCCAATACCACATTTTATGTAAAAATATGTAACATGAAATTCACGTATATGGTTCCCAACATTGTATTTCGACAACATTTGTAATTTTTGCTTGGTTACAACACATGAAAAAATATGTAATTACATAAAAATCTGGGCCCTACATATCACTTTCAACAACCACAAAACACACCTAATTGACACAAAAAACAAGAATCATTCTGAAATAAGGGGGAGACCGAGAGTAACAAATCTCATGGCAGGCTTAACCATCTTGCCTTTCACTCTCTTACAGAAAACACTATTAGCAATAAACAACTTACCTCACAAGTATTGAAGATATTTCTCTTTGTTCACTTTCCAATGCTATCCAAAGAGGGCACTTATTATCTGCATCAGGAATAGACATATCCACTCCCCTTCTGCAAAGGGCATCAACTAATTCCACCAGCTTGCATTTTATGGCCAACTGAAGAGGGGTTTCGTTATCTGGAGTTCTGAAATGATTAGTGAAATGATTACAATGATTTACCTAACTTTTCAAGGTCAGCAAAGTACGGATGAACCAAGCTTAAATTTTTGGTGATAATGATAAACTACAGACATTAAACTTACTGCTACCAATATATTGTACTGATCTCGTGAATGATTAATTAATTTTGTGGTGATTGTTGTAGGTTTTGCGTATGAACAAGAAACATTCACTTTACAAACCTGGATATGTCATATATTTATAAATATAAATAATAACAAAAGTCAGAATTTTGAACTAAATTACAGGCTATGTATACGTATTTTAGAATGTGTAAAAATATCAGTAATTTTAGAGATAAACCAATATTCATGATGGATGCGGTAAATTTCTAAATTTCACGTAAATAAACCAATATGCCTCTGTCCAACAGTGGAAGATGGGAGAGGAGTGGTGTATGACTTGAAGACACTAGAAATTATGGGAAAACATGGGGGAGGACGACAGGACACCTTTCAAAGGACTAATCACAAAATAATAAAAAAAAAAAACTACATACAAGCTATTAATAACTCTGCAAGTTGCAAACTGAGACGAACTTTTGGTCATGTGCCTACATACATTTTTCAGGTTGCAGATATTGGCAACTAGACAGTGGCTGTATTTGATGGGACAGGATGGTTCCCAAAGCAGTTCACTAATTTCTTACTTTTTTTTGTAACTTCAACATTCAAAATATGTATATAAAATATGGTCAAATATGTAAAATGGATAAAATATTTAATTCCAAAAAGAGTATTTTTATGGAACAAATTGTAACTACTAAAAACTGAATGAATATGATTAAATAGTGATTAAAATATTTTTATCATTACCAAATATCCACAACTTTTTCCTCAATGAAATTACATTGTATTGCATTCTATGAAAATCAGAAAGGAAATTTGAGTCAATCATTTTTGATACAGTGGTTGACTAACTGCTAGGGCTATATGGTAAATGCTATTACTTTATTTATCATTTTAATCGCCACCTAAGTGAAAAACAGTGCTGATGTATTTCTAATTCATATTTTTCCTCTTGTAATTGAGGTATAATTTGGAGACTAGGTGTTCAATTTTGGCAATGAGGTTTAACCTTTACTCGGCCAATGGGTCACATGTGACCCATAGAAAATATAGGCGTAGTCGGCCGATGGGTCACTGGTGACCCATTGCGCTGATTAAGAAGTTCATGTGCTTTTAGCACCTTCATACTTGTATGTGAGGTTGTAAACGCTGACAGATGTTCAGATAAAACTTTGAAATGTCATGTGGAAGAAAACCTACCCACATCAGGGCATGCAACCGTGCAGGAATCAAAATGCCAAAGCCAATAAGAGGGGTTGGGTGAGCCGCAGCCCCCAACTTTCAATGAAAAAATCATACAAATGGGGAGTTTGCCCCTCTTTCCCTGCTATTTTGGAAAGGAGAGGTAAACTTTAGCCTTATTTTCAAAGAATGGTCCTTTCTCAACCGAATGAAAGTCATTTCATGTTCCAGGGTGTGTTACATTATCAAATATGTCAAAAAACTCCCCATTTTTATGATTTTTTTCATTGAAAGTTGGGGGCCGCGGCCCACTTAACCCCTCTTATTGGCTTTGGCATTTTTATTCCTTCACGGTTGCATGCCCTGATGTTCTAGCTGCAAAACAAGTTACCTGAAGTAGATTGCTCAAACAGTCTCCGAGATAAAACGTTTGTCTGAAATAAGTGTAAAATTTAAAAATCGAGCGCAAAGGCAGTGGCCAGAGAGGTTACTTTCGAAAACCTGCTCGGCGTTCTAAAGGTTAATGCATAAGGAGTCAAATGGGATGTCAAGGTCCAGTTTCAAAAACTGATTTGAGCTGATAATAGAAATAGTCTAAACATACAGGGTATACACAAATGAATAGTGCGGTTATAAATATCAATAAAAATTTTATTTCTCAACTTACGTGGTTGCAGCAAACACTGTTAGAGGCGGAAACTGTTCCAGTTTTTGATACGTGAGTTAAAATTACAATCCTTCAATGTGGGCTCCCCTGGTCACACGACACACATCAACGTGGGAAATAAACCCCCATAGAAAGAAATTGCACCGCGTAAGATCCAGGGAATGAGGGGACCAAGGGTGAATGAGATTTTTTTGTGGAAAATCCTTACGTGATGGGAGGCCATATTTGGAATCAGCGTATCAAAAAGATTGTAACTTTAACTCACATATCAAAAACTGCAACAGTTTCTGCCTCTAACAGTGTTTGCTGCAACCACGTAAGTTGAAAAATAAAATTTATATTGACATTTATAACCTCACCATTAATTTTTGTACTCCCTGTATTTAATAGTTATTCTTACATTTACATAAACTTTGGAGAACTCCAACTTTGTATTCTTCCCTGAAAATAACACTTGAATCAAGAGATAAATATCCTGCACCTACATTGCATTCATATCTGCCCCATGGTCCAGTAGGAATATTGCTTCCCTTGCATTATTTTCCCGTGTAAGGCGATGCAACAGAGTCAAGCCTTTTGCATCCTGCACATTAACATCAGCACCACCTATTAGGAACAAAATTATATTGTTAATATCATGATGAGATTTTTTGCTCATAGTAAATACAGTAATATTGATGAAGAATGAAATATCAATGAAGTAGAGCTGAGCCGATACCACTTACAACAATTCCCATTAATACTGATACTTGAAAATTGTAATAACTAAAGTTAATAATTAATAGTTATAAGTATTCCACGCCTATTATATGCTTCAATATATCAAGAGTTTTGCTTTAAAATATTCAAGAATTACATCAGAATATTAAAATACATATGACAGTAGAAAACTTCTTACGTCACGTGCTGGCAACATATTTGTTAAAACACTAAAATAACACACAAACAGCACGATGAAAAACACTTAGGCATTCTTCCGAGCTTTCGACTCCTTCACGAAGTCATCTTCAGGGCTGGTCGAGGGAAGACAGAGTGGATGCAGTTGTAGTTTCACTGGCATTACTTATGCACATCAAGTAACCGCATCCACTCCGTCTTCCCAGCCCTGAAGATGAATCCGTGAAGGAGTCGAAAGCTTGGAAGAACTCTAAGTGTTTTTCATCATGCTGTTTGTGTGTTACTTTAGTGTTTTAACAAAAATTAAAATACATGTTAGGTAATTACAAAATCCACTTTTCGATGCAAAATAATAAGGAACTTCGAATATTGCATAATTTACAGGATAATTACCCTTCGCAAAATTGTAATGTGGCATTTTTTTGCAGACTCCATGGAGGAAAAAATGCCAAAACAGTATCAGCTGGTATCAGTGAATAAATTCCAACTGTCACTTCCCAATACCGATACCACTGGTATCTGCCAATACTAACACATCAGCAGTGGCATGCCCAAGGGTAGGGGTGGGGGCCATAACCCCCTTTTGGCCTAGCATTCCTAAAGAAAAGAACGTCAAAGGCAGGAAAAGATGGCAAAATGAGGATTGACTACTAAAAAAAAAAGTATACATAACTCCCTCTTTCGAAAATCCTGGGCACGCCACTGCACATCAACATCGGTATTGACTCAGAGCTACAATAAAGTCCCAGTAGTGAACTGATTCAGTATGAAATTATGAATATTTTTGTGGAAAATCTGAATGATACATTTATCAACATCCTTAATCAAAGTGTGTAACAAATTTAAAATGTTTTGTAATAAAGGCAACTTATAATGTACCTTGATTGATTGATTTCATTTATTTTACTTTGCTTTTCTGCCAGTTTTGGCTAATGCTATGAAGGAAACTGACATCATTCTTATGGGCGATTTCAACCTTCACATAAAATGGTCATCGTCGAACTCTGGCGTCTGCACAGACAATGATGACAGGTGGTTTTCTGATCATTATATCAAAGCGATTGGACTTCATCAGTTTGTAGACTTCCCCACAAGACGCACAGAAACTCTCGACCTGTTGCTGTCTTCGTACACAAAGGTCAAGGCCACTCCCGGTGAGCAATTCATCGCCTCGGACCACACCCCCATCCATGCCGAAATCCGAGTCCCTGGAAAAGCCCCCAGGCCCTCCCCCTCCTCCAGACCTGTCTACAACTGGAAAAGAGTCAACTGGGAGCAGCTTTCTCTTGTCACTAGCCTTGTACCGTGGACAATGATGGACCCCCTCCCAGCGGAAGAAGCAGTGGATTTCCTTGTGGACGGTGTGCAAGCCATAATTAAAGATCACGTGCCCCTAAGGAAAACAAAAACATCCCGATTCCCATCGTGGTATAGTGAAGAGACGAAACTTACGCTAAAGAACAAAAAGAATGCGTGGATCCTGTGGAAACAAGTTCCAAACGTTCATACACGGAACACTTTTACTCAATTAAGAAAACATAGCAAAAACTTAATGCAAAGAGACTATAATAATTACATTCAAACTGTGATGGAAAGTGCTGCTAAAAACCCCAAAATGTTCTGGAAGCTAATTAAGTCACGCCGACAACACGACCGTATTCCCGTTCAAGTCTCCTGGAACGGTAAGTCTGCTACAAAGAAGGAGCGCACATCACTTTTTAACTCGTATTTTCACAGTAACTTTACAAATAATACCGCTACTGCACTGCCTGAAGTCAAGCCCATCACTCCTTACACACTCTCTCAAATCTCAACTAACTGCAATGAAGTCCACGAATTATTAAAATCTCTTTCATGTTCTAAAGCTAACGCTCCTAATGATATCCCTGGCATATTTCTACAACGATTAGCCCATATTCTATCCAAACCAATCAGCATAATCTTTAACAAATGTTTTTCCGAGGGTGTATTTCCTCTTGCATGGAAGCAAGCAAATATAGTTCCTATACTCAAACACGGAAACAAAACTCACGTTACTTCTTATCGTCCGATTTCCTTACTTCCTGCACTTGCACTACTAGCCGAAAAAATAATTTCCAATCGTATCCTTGCGCATGCTACTCCGTTCCTCTCTCCCACTCAACACGGTTTTCTTCCTCATGCTTCATGTGACACAAACCTTGCTTGTTTGCTCACCAACGCTGTTAACTGCCTGAGTGCCAAGCAAGACATGGATGTCGTTTACTTAGATTTTTCTAAAGCGTTTGACTCTGTCCCTCATACAAAACTCATCCATAAACTTTCAAACAGATTCAACATTCACGGACCTCTTCTTAAATTACTCTCATCTTACTTGCACAATAGAAAGCAAAGGGTTATCATATCTGGTTGCTCTTCGTCATGGCTCCCTGTAGTTTCCGGTGTGCCTCAAGGAAGTTCTCTAGGGCCCCTGTGTTTCACTCTTTTCATGGACGATATTCATGAATATATTTCTCCAGAATGCTCAATTTTATTGTATGCTGATGACTGTAAGTTATTTAGAAACATCGCTTCAGTTGAAGACACTAGTTCTAGTCCTTGCAAGACAATCTCACACACATTGAACGCTGGTGCCAAGACTGGAATCTGAAAATAAATCCCGAAAAATCCGTTTTTATGAGGTTTACCCTCAAATCCAATTTTACAGCACCATCCTATAGATTATGCAACAAAATCATCCCGTTCGTACAACAGCACAAAGATCTTGGAGTCATTTTCGACAGCAAACTCACTTTCATCCACCACATAGATTACATAACTTCGAGAGCCATGAAAACCCTTGGGCTAATTTACAGATTTACAGATATCACACATGTTTCTGCCCTCAAAACCTACTTTACATCGTGCGTCGTACCTATTCTTGAATATGGTTCCTGTATTTAGTCAATGGCCTGTGATAGCAATATAAAGAGAACAAACAAAGTGGTAAATTTCTTTATCAGAATAGTCAAACATAGATGCCCAGCCCTTGCAAACTTTTCCAAACATGAAATTCTATCCACTCTTCAAATTCACGATCCTTCCCTTCGCCGTCAAGTTTCAGATCTAACATTTCTTTTCAAAATCATGAATGGACAACTTTTCACTAACGAACTCTTGCCACATCTTCACATCCGGATCCCACGTACCAACAGGCAAATGCAACAACTTCTTTTACACAAAAGCCTCAAGGCTATCCCTAGAACAAAGGTCATTGCTCTATAGGCTACAAACAAGGTACAATACACTAGTTGATCCTCCAGGCTTCCATCTATCTAAGCAGGCTTTCAGAAATGCGTGCATCAAGCAGCTGAAGAGAAATTAATATTTGTTATACCCTTGTTATTGTTTTATTATTATTGTTTAATTTTTATTATTTTTATTGTATTATTCTTGTTACATATGTGTGCGTGCTTCTCATTTGTTAATTTCTATTTTTCTTGCTGTTGATATCCTGATATAAAATGGATTTGCTCTGTATTCAGGATTTCTCAAATAAATAAATAAAAATAATCATGAAAATGAGGATGAATTATGATAAGATTAAATGGATGAAGGGATACTCACAAACATATATGGATGAAACAACATGAGCCTCACAGAGGATGATACTGGCTGCGAGTTCAAATGGCAGATTCTAGTTAGTCTGCAAAATGCTTATAACGTACCTCATAGTGATGTGTTTTGTAGATTGACTCAATATTTTGACTAATAAATAGTTATCCAGAAATGGTTAAAATATCCTTCAGATACATGATACAAGAAGGACTTAAAAACACTGACTAACAGTGACATACAGACCCCAAGTCTCCTGTGGAGCATTTCTAGAAAAATCTGAGTGAGCAGTTATGTCCTACTTTAGCTTAGGTTATTTGAACCCTTCAAAGGACAATCCCTTTGAAAACAAAATCAAAGAGGAATCAAGATTCAAGAATTTAAAGTGTTTACATTCAAATATCTTGGAGAGATTAACTCTTGAACGAGACTATAAGGAAGAAAAGATAATCCAAGGAATAAAAAACCTATGATAAAGGCTGAACTGTAGAACATGAGAGCAAAACAGAACAGCATACAACCCAACAGATAATTGTTGGATTGGGTTGGTTATATTAAGTTCACAGTAATTTTGTGAAACCAGATTCCCTAGCTTTTCTAGGCCTTTCAGAAACTTTCAACAGTTCAACATACTGTACCATGTTAATTAGGACAGTCCTGGTTGAATAACCATTAGAGGCCAGCATAGTCTGCCTTTTACCTACCCACTGCCCGCTTGCACGGGATAACAGGTTTACCTGTTCGCCTGCCCACGGCAACGAGTCGACTTGCATCTCTACCCGGGTTCTTGGTCTTCAAGGCGCTCTGCGCTTACAAGGTAACTGGGCATTCAACAAGACCCGGGCACCTGCAAAACCTGCTGGAAGGAAACAGCCCTCCGGCAGCGTGTCGCTCCAGGTGTTTCATCACCACGTGGACTGCTGCAGCCAGTGTTGCCTACTTACGTAGCTACTAAATCCTACGAAGTCCTAGGAGGAGCCTCTTCTCCAAGGAGAATTTATATACTTAGCGATTTCAGTTCAGCGTAAGCAGTTTTTATCTTATTGCCAGGAAATGCACGCAATATTACAGCTTCATTTATCTAAATGAATGATCGAGCAAACAAAAATCTCCTCACTGAAAACTAATTGTTTTTCATTGCATGGTGCCTTAACCAGGCACGCAGTGGCGCAACCAGAGGGGGCAGGGTGCATTGCTCACAACCTTGGACGAAAATTATCTAGCGGAGGGGTCAGGGTGGGGGTCAAACATTAAAGTACAAGTCTCATCAAGTTCAATGCCGTAGCAAAGGGGTAGCGGGAGTCGGCCCTGAGCACCGAACGATCTAAGTGAGAAAAGTTTTAAAACAGAGAATGCTATGGCGGCCCGTGATATTATTTGCTATTAATGTTGGTTTGTTACGAGTTGGATGAATTAATTATGTAATACGTCGCTCCATGTGGAAAGAAAATATTGTAGATGGAAATTTTACATGCCATATGCATGTACATTCGGAATGCATTTATCATGCACTTTCTTTCTTTCAAAAATAGTTTGTGTGCTTGTTTTCCATTATTAGCTAATGTGAAATTGACGTGTTGAAAAAAAATATTTCTAATCCTCTGTTTCAACACAAATGCGTGAGAACCGACTTCTACGCCCTTTTTGCGTGATTTATGAGGATAATAATGCCTTTCATGCTACTTTATTACTATTATTGTGATTGTTGTTGTTGTTACGTTTATCCAAGTACTTGCCCCCCCCCCCCCCCAAACGAGGGTAACGGCAATGCCCCTGGCTGGCTATGGCCCTGGTGTCTGGTGTTCGCAGTAGAACAGTGTGTTGTTCGACTCGCGACCTCAGCGTCGAACGTGACATGTTTCAGTCCTGCCCTATATCACTATATATACGTATATTGGTTGTTTACGACATATACTTATGGATCCTGTGCCACGGAAAACCTATTTCAATGTGTGTGTGTGTGGGGGGGGGGGAGCAACAGTCGTAAATCTCATTTCATTGGTGATGTGGCTTACGAAGCTTTGAGTTCCCTTTTTTTAAGTAGTGAAAATCTAGTGCAGTTGGCAACACTGCAGAACGGTGTGGGGTCCGGTGCAGTTTCTACTCGAAGCAACTACGTCATGCAGAGGGAGGGGCCTGCAGTTGATGGAAAGAACGAACTGAGACCTACTAGGTATCGTAAGACTGCGGGTACCCGGCGGGTCTACAATGCCTGCCAGAAACGATCTGGACAGGTGGGCATACAAGCTGCTCAAGCGAGGATGTTGCGCAGGTTGCATGGCATTTCAGGAGCGATGTCTCGCGAACGGGTCTGCTCCAGGTCTTGTGCAGGCCTCTGATAACCATCATAATTAGCACCGCCAAAAGAACGCACTACACGAAACCCTTTTCAATAATTTATTGGACTAAATGCGACCCCTGGAAACACATACCTGGTGTTTTGGCCTGCACTGTCATCCTGTCTAGGGCTGTTGCACACTCACACACACGTGTTTACTAAACTTCAATCGTTTCTGCCGTGTCCACCACCAAACTGTCTATCGTAACCTTCTTTCACAAAGTGTGTCTATAACAATACTGTTCATCGCAGTGGTCTATTACAAACCGTCTCTCCCAACTCACTATAAAAACTCTCGTTTTCTCTCCCCTGACCGCACTATATATTCCTTACCAATATCCTGTTGGCCTAAATCACAGGCACATTTAGTAAAATGCTGTCATCCCTAGATAGGAAACGAACTCGATGCAAACCTTGGAAGGCCATATACACCACAATACTAACAAATAATTGTCATGTCTTCAACTTAGCATGTTAATCTTATAAATTAAGTTCTCCAAATAGCTGAAGTAACTATTAGAATGGCTTATTGCCAACAAATTAATTTCATAAATTATAAATGGATATTATATAATGCAGATGAACATTTCAAATTATCTTCCATTGATTTCAACCAATTGTCACTTGGTTTTCATCCTTAGTAGAGGAAAACTGCTTCAACTTGCATACACTGCTACCTACCTTTTATGAGGTCTGAAGCTAAATGTTGCATCCTCTTGGATAAGGCAAGCACCAGTGGAGTTTGTCCCGCTGAATCTTTTAGATTGAAGTTTGGAATGATTTTATTGGAAGCCATAGCTTTATCTACAAAGAAAAAATATAGGAAAGAAATAAATTACTATAAGAATATTGAAAAATAAAGACAAGAAAGATGTACATGCTTTTATCTTGGACACTTCCAAGTGCACAAAAGTCAACACAAAAAAAAATATAACAAGCAGTTGCTTCTCTGTGAACAAGGTTGAGTACATTAATGCTGTACCTTAAGGCTTGGCTGGGCCTCTGGCCAACACCAGGGCAACTGTGTTCGAATTTTTCTCTCCTTTCGGAAAAAAACAACAAAAAAAAACAACAAAAAAAAACATCTGCTTAGAATTTCTTCTAGAGCATTCACGAGAATGTTTGTGTGGTTTGCATACGCTGTTGTCTAGATATTATTAATAGTTAATAGACTTCCGTAGTAGCAAAATTATTGAGTATATCTAGACATCAGCGAAAGCAAACCATATGAAGATTCACATAAATGCTCTAGAAGGAATTCTAAGATTATGCAATTTTTCAAATTTTGGAAAATCGCAACGGTTTATCGAAAGAAGAGGAAAATTTAAACACAGCTGCTTGGTGCGGGACAAAGGCCTAGCTGAGCCTTAAGTAACACTTTATTAGAATCAGTAAACTTGTTTTTTTTAAACAGGAAAAAAGCTCTACAAAGTAATGTGTAGGTAAAATTTCATAGTTCCATGTCACAGTTCATATTGGTTTTCTGATTAATTTCAAATTACCACTGCTTTCTTTAACATAGGTTACTGTATCTGGGATGGAGATGGTAGTGCATCACTGCCTTGTCTGTTCCAAGTTGACAGTAGTTCCAATTTCTCCTATCTGGTGACACTGGTGGATGTTTCTGTTAGGTTGAATCATCTGCTGGTCTAGTTGGTAGTGCATCTGACTGCTACACGGGAGATACGGGTTCGATTCCCAGGGTGGCTCTGGGGCTCACTCAGCCTCAACTATAATATGTGGAGCATGGTGCTGATCACATCACCTCCAAAATGGCAGATATCGACAGAATGTGTGGTGCTAATCACATCTCCCTATATATGTCTCATGGCATGGTGCATGGTTACCTTACCTTACACCGCAATCGTCTGCTGTGTTCTCTGTTGGCCATAGTTCTGATTTCTGTCGTCTAGCGACACAAGAGCAGGACAATACAGCAGACAGCCCAACCTGCCAATCATCATGAATTTCCTCCCCTTCGTACCTATCTCACTGTCTTTTATTATTTCTCTTTCTTCCGTTACTATATATAGGAGTAATATTAACAAGTGAAAATTATATTAAAGAGGAAATAAAAAGTAGGCTTAATTCAGGAAATGTATGTTACTTTTCTCATAAACTTTTCTCTTCTCATTTAATATCTAAGAAACTAAAAGTTAAAATATACAAAACAGTAATTTTGCCCGTAGTATTATATGGGTGTGAAACTTGGTCCCTTACATTGAAAGAGGAAAATAAATCGAGAGTATTGAAAAGAAGATCCTTAGCAAAATATTTGGACCTAAAAGGGATGAGGATAGAGTTGAGTGGAGAAGGTTACATAATTCAGAACTACATAATTTGTATTCATGTCCAGATATTATTAGAATAATTAAATCAAGAAGACTTAGGTGGGCAGGCCATGTGGCACGAATGGGAGAGGAAAGAGGAGTTCACAGGATTCTTGTTGGGAAACCTGATGGTAAGAGACCTGTAGGAAGGCCAAGACGAAGATGGAGGGACCTAAAGGAATTCGGTAGGGATGGAAAAGAGTATATACATCTTGCTCAAGATAGGGACAGATGGAAGGCCTGTGTTGCTGCAGCCATGAACCTTCGGGTTTGAGAAGGCTAGAGAGTTAGTTAGTTAGTTCTTCCGTTACTATTTCTATATTGGTCACTGTTTCACCTCTATCACTTTCTCTTAGTCACCCACCAGCATTGCCGGACAACAAAAAGCAGAACTTCTGCCAACCAAAAGAAAACAAAGGAGTAACGTGCTACCATCGCTGTCCCAGATGACCAGGAAACCAATGCAAACTACAATGTGGAGAACTTTACCTACGAAATACTTCAAACTACATATCCTGCACCAACTATAAATTTACAAGTCCTGCTTCTTTCAGAAATAGTCACTCGCTTACCTTTGTAACCTAAAATGGCCCTGGCAACTTCCTCTTGCTGTTCAGATATGGCAATATGCAAGGGAGTTTGTTTGTACACTACTTCAATTACACTACTGTAATCCAGTTCATCTGGAGGCAGCGTCTGGAGATTGGGGTTGGCACCGCTGTCAAGCAGAGTGGTCACTAGTCTGCTCAGCCCTTTGGAGGCAGCAATATGCAAAGGGCTTTCTCCCTAGAAAATCAGAAATAATATTTACTACGGCACTATTATCATACAAGCAGTGGAGTTTGATACTACTTGAAATTTAGACATCTGGAAGTAAAAGTTAATAAGCTAATGAGACATACGAAAATACAATTTTTCATGGAGTAAATCAGTTCCATGTACACTGTTCAAAACAGTTAACAAATATTTACGAGTTCAGAAAAAGCAGCATGGTGTAAATTATCAACTGAAACAAACTGAACTGAATCAATTTCAAAACAAATTGCTGGCTGAATGCCAGTCGTATCTCCCCTTTTCGTCGGAAATGAGATCATGACATTATCATGTTCCGTACATGTTAAAGCATCATGTTCCAAAGTAATATATCTGGTTGTCAGGTGACATGAATTACCAACAATAATAAAATGTTTATGTAAATATTAATAGTATATTCCAAATCCACATAAATCAAACTTTATTCAGCTCTCCCTGTGAAGTTAGTGTACATGGATATACTACAAATTATTATTCAGCTGGCAAAATGCAGATTCTCTTAATGATAGTTATGCCAATAAAATTGTAACAATTCAAAGTTGTTCAGAATATTTATAAATTTTAATATGTAAGCTTCTATTTGGAACTATAGCAATTAGAAACTAAAACATAGCACTCTACTGGAGTTTTTCTTTCAAATATTCATAATTTCACATAAGATATCACATAAGATAATCATTTAATCACAAAATCCATTTCTCCCAACAATGTTGTGAAAATAAAGAAAATTATTCACAGATCCATAATTTGCAGGACATTTAGACTTCTCGAGACTGCTGCATGGAATTTTTGTAGACCTTGCGAGACTTCTGGACTCCAGAAAAGTATCGGCGAACAAGCCTACTGTTAATACTAATTCACATGAAAAACACACACACTGTATTGTTTCGTACATTCATATTTTTAGTTACTTAACATCACTTTCCACTTCTTCATCTTACACACAAAGATGAGGATGAATTATGATTAGATGAACAAGCAACATGGAACACTGGCCAGCTGGCTATACAAGGGTCACTATTTATATTTTGAGCCTAACAATGAAAAAACAGGAATTTTGGCATTGAAAACTGTTTTATTGTTTTTCGAAGTATTCTCCTTTATGGTCAATACACTTTTGCATTTGTTCGAACCATTTGTCAAAGCAGTTTTTCCAATCTTCTTGAGACACCTCCATAATATGGTTTTTGAACACATCAAATGGCATCTTCCGCCGACGAAAATCGTTGTCCACGCAATTTATTCTTGACATTCGGGAACAAGAAGAAGTCATTGGGTGCCAAATCAGGACTGTACGGCGGATGACCCATCAATTCGATTTTTTGACTGTTCATAAAGTCGGTTGTTAGACGAGATGTGTGACAGCTAGCATTGTCTTCATGAAGAATGATCTGACAGCGTTTGTTTGTTTTCCGTATTTGACTGAAGACCTCTGGCAAACAAATTGTTGTGTACCACTCAGAGTTGACCGTTCTACATTCCTGTAAAGGCACAGTTGCCACATGACCAGTTTTCCCGAAAAAAACAGGCGACTATTTGTTTCGATGTGCTTCGAGCGCGAACAACTTTTGTTGGATTGGGTTCATCTTGAAACACCCATACAGTCGACTGCTGTTTACGTTCTGGCTCATATGCATATATCCATGATTCGTAACCTCTTACAATCTTATACACATCTCTTGAAGCACCACGACTGTATTTATTGAGCATTTCTTTGCACCAATTGACGCGAGCGTCTTTTTGAGTTTTTGTCAAATTGTGTGGGATCCAACGAGAACATACCTTTCTCACAGCTAAATGATCATGTAATATTTTATATATGCTGATGGAACTAATGCCTATGGTTGCCTCAATCTCACAGTATGTCACATGACGATCTTGCAGTATTAGGTTTTGCACAGCATCAATGTTTTCTTGAACAATAACTGATTTTGGCGACCTTCGCGAATCTCGTCGGTGAGCGAATGGCGGCCACGATTAAATTCATTATACCAGCGTTTCACAGTGGCAAAGGATGGGGCTTCATCGCCAAATGTGGAAGTAAGTTGATCGATGCACTCTTGTCTTGATAATCCACGTCGAAAATCGTAAAAAATCATCGCACGAAAATGTTCACGCGTTAATTCCATTTTTATTGTTGTCGCGCAATCTCCAAGGCAACATAAACAACACAAATGAAGCTATTGACAAAACATTTGAAGTACGTTATGGTCAATAATGCCTGACGATTCCGTGCAAATGTCAAATCGCGCCTAACTTCAATCTGTGTTGCCAAGGCTCAAAATATAAATAGTGACCCTCGTACTCTCATCATTCAACACCTGATTCTTATTTCTCCGGCAATTATTTTATTACAGGAATGCTTTTGGTTTTGGAGATATAACTGAAACTTAAGGGGAAGAGTGACAATTATGCACCAGTTGTGCATTTACTTCAATATCGTCGGAACGGACACTACTATTAAAAAAAACCTTGACTATACAAGAGAGTATGAATTTCTCTCCATGTTGCAAGTGAAAGCATTTTTTTACAAAGATTATTAACCTAGGCACGATGTTTGAGAAATATGATCAATAAATATTGACAGAATCCTATGTATTCCTTATGGCAAATAAACTTCAAGTTACGGTTAATCAAATTGGAGTTTCGACTTTTCCTACGACTAAGACATAGTTCAACGTGTCCATTTTCCGTCCGTGTATTATTTATTCTACATCATTGGATGTTTGATATTCCCAAGAGAAGGAATAAAATAATGGTCCCATAACCGTTATGTATTTCTACTTGCCTCCTTCGGCAATCCTGGCAGTGTTGCCAAACCTGATGTGTAAAAAAAGCTAAATTTAACCTTAAATAGAGCTAAAGTTGACTTTTAAGGAACTGGATTAACGAAGTCTGCATAAAGTGCCTCCTAGGGTAAATTTAGGTGTCAGAGGGGTGGGGGCACTGCTATTATCTTTAACTTTAAAGTGAAGACAATTTATTCTTAGTTTTCACTTTCTAGATCTGGCGGCATCACTGATCTCAATAATTCACCAATGGTTGCATGAAATTGGAAATAAAGGAATCCCGGATAACAATATTATATGTATTCTTCACGTCAGCTACAGTGCTATAAAAAAGCAGCTGAGGAGGTAAGAGGGGGTGGGGTGACACAGACAATATAACAATATCACATCACGTGCAAAATATATACTCATGGCAAAAGTTGGTATTGTGGGCCAGAGCCAGTGATGGCATCGTAGTGGGGCAGGAGGCAAGTGCCACAGTTCACAGCCAAACGAGTGCACGAAAAAGCCAGATCTGGCTCCAAAAGAGCTAAGCTGGCAACACTGCTTGGCAGCTGCCGCAGAGAGAAGAACCTAGGGGAAATTGTCCCTCTACCCCTTAAGTTAACTACAAACTACAAGGCAAATTGTGACATAAAATGCCTACCTTATTATTGGAATGGTTTGGGTCTGCCAGCTGAGAGCACAAAAATAGGCCTGCTTCTTCCAGCCCTTCCTTTGCTACCAGATGCAGTAAAGTATCACCAGTCTTTGGATATTTCTTTAACAAAAGAAAAAATGAACCAATCAGCTGAATGAATCAATCAGAAAAAAAGTTAACAATACCCATATGAAAAATTGACAATCCACTCTTACTGTGATGCAAATACAATATATTTCACAGCATAATCACCATACCTTGCCTTTTTTCAGCCCAAAATTGGTTTATAACCTTTCATCGCATAATCGTAGCATGGTATAATTCTATTCGTCACACTGCTTAAAAAGTACACAGAGCAGCACAAAACCTTCAGACACAGAAGATTAAATTTTGTAAGTAAGTACTTTGCAACTTTGTAAATTTTCTCAAATGTAATATTTTTACTATAATGCAAAAATCAATAACAACCAATATATTAACTTTCCTTTTCAGACCAGAAAAATGTTCACTAAATTGTCATGAGGAACTGATGTGCATCAATTTGAACCAGTATTCCACGCATCCTAATCTTGCACCAAAGACAGTTTAGTAGTAAATGAATTTTGATTAATACTGGCATTTTTTTAAAGAAAAACTTCACATAATGGTAATTTTTTTTTTTCAAAATAATTTAGCATAAAATCTGCAACTTGTGCGGTGAAATACATTATTCAATTTTTCAACATAGTCACATAGTCTCTCCACAGTAAAAGTCTCCGCACTAAGAAAAAGAGGTAATTAAGTCTTACACTGAAGGTGGTATTTGAAGGGGGATGAGTGCGATTAGTTGCTAATTTTTTACTCTTGGGGGAAACTACATGTATAATTTACATAATATCCTGACATTTCTAGAGTAATTACTGAAATTTCATCCTTGCTGTAAAATTTTAAAATAGCGCACTGATAAACTGTTTTATATTTTAAACTAAGACTAACCTATGACTTTACACCAAATGCTCCCTGTAATCAAATTTGAAGAATTGTTTTGAAATTAGTCTCTTTCATCTTAGAAGCAGTGCAGTCAGAAATTATCACCTCAAAAAGAGAATCTTTGCACATCAATAAATTAGCAGCTCCACAAAGAAACAAACTTGCAAAATAAGATCTGGTGACCACAGAGACCAACTGCATTATAATCATAGGCAAAAGACCTAGACAGAGGCTTTCAACGGCCCATACATTCTTGTTAGTTTGTGAATGAAATGCAGACACGTTAGTGCAATACTTACAGGATTCGGAGAAGCACCTTTCTTGAGCAAAAGAGACGGGTGACTTGTATCATCAAATTTCAAGCACTGCTGTACTGCAAACCACAGGGCTGTGTGACCATCTTTGGTTTTTAAATCCAGATTGACTTTCGGATGTGCCAGAAGAAGACAAAGGATTTCGGTGTTTTTTGCGATGACAGACAAGTGAATTGCTGTGCTGAAAGCAAAATGAAACAAAGCATATAGTCAATTAATATTTTCCAAACAGTACTCATAACAATGTAATGTATGCACTAAATTTAGATTTGTTATTACAATGAACAAACACAAAACTTCAATGGTTGTCTTGTTTAAATTCCTGTCTCAACACAACTAATTAATAGGTATGTTCTTCAAAATGAATAGTCAAATAAAAAATAAAACAGACATGGATATGTAAAAATATAATGGGAACAAAGTACTATATGGCTAAACAATACCTGATGTTACTAACATGAGAAGTATAAGTACTGTTCCATGTACTAATACTAAATTTCATCTCCTCCCTCCCCTATGAGCACAGTAGACCTGGAGACCATTTGTATTTACAAAATACAATTTTGTCTGAACAACCAACATTCTGTGGCAGACTGATTACGAGCCTTAAGGAGCTTAAGCATGGGAAATTCATGCACATGCATGTCTACATTCAGTAAGGGTTGCCAACTAGCGTTGGCACCACCTTTTAGTTTTACAGATTTCTTTGAGGTGAGAGATAAAGCCCCTACTAATACAGGCAAGATCCAGACAAATCTTAACATTTTCAAGAGTCCAGTTCAAGGTGTGTCCAATTACTTGTTATCTCTATGGATGGACTTGTTGCACATAATCATAATACTATTATAAATTAATCTTTCCAAACCTTCAAATAAAAGTTACTTACTATCCATCCTTATTCTGGATATTGGGATCCAGTCCTTTCTCAAGCAGTTGCTGCCCGATGTCTTTCATGTCAGAAATGATATCTTGTGATGTCGTAGAGAACTGTGCTACGAGATGTAGGGCTGTGTCTTCTTCTTCTGGAGTTACGAATGATACCGATGCTCCATTTTTTATCAGGAATGTAGCAGAGTACTTATCCCCTAAAACAAGCAGGACCATTCAAGGATCAAGTGAGATGCTAATATTTTATTACAAGCAATACTAATTGACAAAATTACACTATTAAAACTGTTGTGTTTATCTCATGTATATATCAGATAAAAAAAATATACTTTTAGTTCCTATTTCACAGAAACTGTCATAAAAAAGCAAACTAAAGTTGCCATCTTACCATTTTTTCCAGTTGCAATGGTACTTTGTATGTTTATAGATTTGATTTTCTTGAAGAAATAAAAATAATAGTATATTTCAGCTGCCACAAAAAAAGGGGGGGAATATGCTGATCTGGATAATTTCCCCTGCCATGGTCTATCCTCCACTTTTGATCTTTCTTCAGAAATACAGAGGCGGCACACCCTCAAATTTGGTGTCCCTCAGCTTCAACACAAAGTATCATGGTGCTTATACCCTCACAAACAATAGTTTATGACAGGAAATCTGTAGAAGTTGGGGTCACAAACAAGAAATTGAACCGTGTTCTGGCAGAAAACTTATTTTCATAAGATCTTTTCACAGCAGGCTTGTGGTACGCAATTGAAACTTTCTTCTACACTACTTAAGCTTATTAAAAAAGAAGTAGTAAGTACCTCCGTGCACTGTATACTTACCTCTTTGAATAGCCCTATGCAGTAGGGTCCAGCCCTGCGCATCTTTGGCGTTAAGATTAACTTGGTGCTCTACAAGGGTCACTGCAATACCATTCTGCTTACTGCGAAGTGCTAGGTCTAAAGGAAGATCGCCTTTGGAGTCCAGCTCATTCAGTTTCTTATGAAGCTGTAAGAGAATTTGAGAGGAACGAATTTAGAGAATTACCATTAAATTTCCCACAAAGTGCTTATAGTTTGTATTTTGCATTTTTGAGAAATGAAGAAAAGCATTCTTTGATGCGATGGCAATATGTGAAACCATTAGGTAACTGCAAAGTTAAATACTGCATTATAAGTTTATGTATGCTGACTGTAAATACTTGTTTATTTACTCAAATTTCAGATTCAGTACTGAAAGATCATTTTATACTGAAATTGTAGCAACAAGAAAACAACAAAACAAGACAATACAAGATGGCACAGAAAAAATTAAGTTACATGTACATTCTTAATGATTGACAAGTAAATATCAATATTTGGAGGCAAGTTAATATATAAGCAAGGAAGTCTATACAAGAGAGAGCTTTGGAGTTGGACTGTGAAAGAGCTTTACGTTGCAGGTTGGCCACGTGGGTACTCTTAGATGAAACTGATTGACTAGAAATTCAGTTTCAATTTTGCCATTGGTGATTTTATACAAAAAAAGTCATGTCTGCTAGTTCGTGATGAGTGTGTGTTGGCAGGATATTCAAAATAGACATATTATCTGCTTTATGGAGGAGTCTGAGAGAAGGCGATCAATGGCGAGGAAAAAGCTGAGGACAGAATAAATCCTGGAATGATTAGTTTTGGAAGCCATGTTAAAGATGGGGGAGCAGTATTCAAGAATGAGAGAGATAAAGTATTTGAAAAATATGAACCTGTACAGAAGACCAAGGAGATGCATGGCTCTTTTAGAGGTGTATATATAACGTGCTCATTAAAGTTTATTTTTTCGTTGATGATAACAACAAGATTTTTTTCAGAGGTAAACTTTCTAGATGGCATTGTTTTCAAGAGTAAGATAATGCACTTTGTTCCTTTTTAAGGAAATGGTGAGGCAGAAGTATTTCTGAAGATTCAATTCCAGTTTTCATTGAAGACACCACACAAGTAGTTCTGTACGAGCTTCTTCAGGAAAGGTTTTACTCGAATAGTGTGTATGTAAACTAACATACTTTACATGAGGAAGAGATTCGGAAACTATCTCTGAGGAGAAATTTTCATGAAAAAACATATTCCAATATGTTATAAGACAATGGCAATAAACTGATAAGAAACCATCCATAAACACAGGCATTACAGTTCAGATTAGTATCAAGTACAAACTTTCATAAATTTCCATTTTTTTTCCTAAAAATTAACTTACAGCAGACAAAGGAAAGTTCCAATTTATTGATAATATTTTTCTATTGATTTTAGACTATTCAGGAGGGAAGGGGAGTGAATTCTCAATGCAAAAGAAAAGTGAGCGCCTCTTTAGATGTCAACGAGGAGCACCTTCCCCCTTGGCGAAGTGGTTAGTACACTGTGCTATGATGGCAGGGGTGTTGGGTTCTAATCCCTGCTGGGCATAGATGCTTGTGAGTGTCCATTCATAAATTTCATCATATCATGACTCATCCCCATCTTCACAAATTAGCCAAAAGTGGCACAAAAAGCGAAGTAAAATAAAGCAAATCAATTAGTCAGTCAAAGAGGGGCAAACGGAATTTATTCTTGTTAATTGACAAATTGTTGTTAATTTTAGATCTCCTGGGATATGGGCGTCACCAGAAATTTTTGTAGGGCAGATCAGGCCATTGGTAAAACGTGAATAGTAGAGATAATAACAACAATAATAATGATTAGGGCTCGGAAGTTGAGGAAAAATCCTTGTTTTTCCTAGTGTCCGAAGACGAGGTCCAACATAATATATGTTCATTTTGGGTCATTGTAGGCCAGAAAAAGCTGGGTTTGATTTGTCCTCTTTTGCCTTTTTCGGCTTGTCCTTTTTTAAGTCTTAACGACTTTTTTTGCAACTTCACCTTCTTTCGACTACGTTTTTACTGCCCATTCTCAATTCGAATCATCATCAGTTCATCACCTCTTAAACATCCTTTCTGTAGTAAAGAAATAAAAAAAATAGAAACAAATATATTTGAACCATCCCTGAAACGAGAGAAAAAAAATTCTTGACTGAAAGAAGATGCATTTCATTCATATAGTTTTTCACACTGTGTTCCATACCACCAGAATTTTGTAATATTTTTTTCATTGTTACATGGGAGGATGTTTGCTCTAGACTTTGGGGACAGCTAGGGGGATGCTTCTATTATTAATGTTAGTGTTGCTCATGAGACGAGGCATGTTCCGTCTCGTCTCATATAAGGAGATGGGACAAGTGAACGTTTTCGAAATGAGATGGGACAGAAGAACTGAAGAAAACTGTCATTTACTGCAGGAAATTTAAAAACTCACCGTACCTTTTTATACCGTATCACCTCTTATATTTCAGAAATTGGGGTGTAAACCAGTGTGTTCTAAAAGTATTATCTTAAAATTTGTGAAGAAAATATTATGACGAAAATAACTAATTCCAGAAAAGGCATTCCTATAACATTAAGTTCTTGCCAGTCAGAACCAACCTATGTATTCGCAATGAACAAGGCTGTTCACGTGTTCAGCCATTGACTGTTACAAGGTTTGCTTTGCCACCCTAATGGGAAAACCCTCTACCGAGTGGCTGAATTATAGTAAATACTACTATACTGCTATGGCATAATTCATCTCCAAGAAATGGAGCACAGATTTTTGCACTGGAAGTTGTAAGATACTTGCTTTACACAGTAAGAAGTGAATTTTCTGTCGCTTCCGTGGCTCATGCTAAGTTGACGGGGCGAGCAGAAGCCCTGCCTGCTTGCATTTCTAAGTGATGTCTGTCTCCTGTCTGTGGAGAGGACGTTTTCAAATCCGTGACGTAGTAGGTGAATTTCAGCGGTGTTTGAAGGTGTGTTTCTCGAGAACCGAAAGAAATATCGCCGAGATATTTTGCACATCTCATGTTTGTGTCATTATCTGTAAAATGAATGGATTTAAAACGTTTTTCATGTCAAAGTGGAAATGTCCATTAATTCGGATCACATTTATACGTCCTTTTTCCGTTTTTAGGTCCTTTCTTTGATATTTTTAGGTCTTTTTTGGCAATTTATAGGTCTTCAACTTTCGAGCCCTAATAATGATTGTTGTTACACAATAATAACTGTTATTGATTGATTGATTTGCTTTATATTACTTCGCTTTTTGTGCCACTTTTGGCTAATTTGCAAAGATCGGGATGAGTGATAACATGATAAAATTGATGAATGGACACTCACAAACATCCATGCCCAGGCCGGGATTCGAACCCGGAACCCCTGGCATCGTGGTGCGATGTGATAGGCCTAACCACTCCGCCACGGGGGCCGGCAATAATAACTGTTATAAATTAATAAAAATAAGCACATTTATTCCAAATTTGTTATTATTATTATTATCTTTGGGGAGACTTTTATACCAAATTCTCATATACAACACTCAAGCAACAAAGTGACACGTGCAGCTTGGGTTCGAAAGGTTGCATTTATTTCCGAGAGTCAGTTAGAGTCCAGCGCAGATAATTCTGCCGTGCAATGCGCGACAGAACTAAAGAAGCAGTGTTGCTAATGGAGCAGATAGAAAAATCGCTGCGGTGCGCCGATGCACAGCTGTTACGTACAACAATAAAATTAGAGAATTCAGGTCTATCTAACGTTGAGTTTTAAACGTCATGCATTATACCAGGACTAGGATTAATATGTACTAACAAGTGACTATGTATGTAGCTACATACATATGGACTAAAAATTCGCAAAATATGAACTAACACATAAGTAAAATTACCAAAAATGCTGCAAAGAAGACTTCTTCATACGATTCCTTATTTGAGTGATTTCAAACAAAATAAAAAAATATATATATTATTTTTCATTGCATTAATGCACTGGTGGCGTTCTAACTTTTCACTCCCAAAACCCGTATACACTGGTATGGAACTGCAACGGCAGATAATAACATGCCAACGTGTTAAACCGCTACAATTGCACCATAACACTCCTCCTGAAGCAGTATTATTATTTCCTCTCTGATATCGGCGACAGTCGGTTGCCTTTGTTGTACATTTACAAAGGATGCCGGCTTCCACAACAATAACAAGTACATATACTGCCACTAGACGATAAGCTACGCGGATTTTTCTTTTGTTATGAACCAGGGCCGGCGCTAGTCATTTTGCCTCCCTGGGAGGTGGCGGCAGATGCCGCTCTATTTCGACCCCCCCCCCCCCCGGTCATTACGCAGCAACGGAAAATTGAAAATCAATATATTCCTAACTAAAACATCAAAATATAAAATAAATAATGAGACTTCTTATGCTATTTCAATACTATTCAGCGCAAAAGAATATCTCGCTCGATCACAGTTTTCAATAGGCTTATTTTTTTCTTCTCTTCAAATTTTGCCGCTCTGGGCGATGGGACGGTTATCCCTCCCCTTCCGCCGGCCCTGCTATGAACTTGGTCACCCATCAAAGCATGGCAATTTTAACACAGAAAACAATATGTATCGCATTAAGCAGCAAAAATGACAGCCTCCTCTATGCAATTTCTACAAGAACACGTGCCGGAGCCAGAGTTGAAATGATGTTGGACATAATTTATTTATTTTGAATAATTCCAAAATTATGAAATATGAACAATTTGTTGCTGCTGTTCGCTGCTCTCTTGCCAAAATGCTTTATTGGGATGCTAACACCATGACTGGCTTCCTCCTTCATGAACTCGTGCACGTTGCTTAGAATTTCCCGAGCTTGGCTATGCAAGGTTTTTGATTTCAACTTCGACAGAACTGGAGGCATTATGGAATTTAACGTTCATTAGCAAACACACACTTTTACATACACACACGCAATACACGCACACAACGTCAAACCGGTCAAATACTTAGTATAAAATAAAAATATGGTGCTTCCAATCCAACAAAACTCACCGTCACTTTACCTGCCTTTTCCCCTTCCGTGACAGAAATAGTGCTTCATTATTACAGTTGGCAACACTAGTTACTAGCTAGCCAATGAACATGCACTGCATAAAAGAAGCAACGACTACGCCGTGCTATATTGCCACATTACCGTGGCTGGAGCGCTATTCAATTGTTTTCAATGATGTTTGCGCGAGTGTGTCCAGGAATGGAATGACAATGTGGCAACAATAGCGAAGGTTTTCGAGCAGGGTAGAACACATTATGCTAAGAGAGAGGGAGACGAAACGAAAATTCGTTTCTACGCAACGGCAAATTTACGTGTGTGGCACTCTACCAAGAGATACGTGTCACTTCGGTCTGAAGTGAAAAGTGAAAAGCGAGAAGAGGTCCATGTTGCTTGGAAACCAATCATGAGAAATAAATCCAACCTTCCGTATCGAAGCGCCACTACAGTTGCACGTGTAGTCCACTTTATGGACAGAAAGGCTAATCGGGACTGGACCTACAATTTTAAGTGAGATCCGAACCACTATGTGCCTCCACCGGGTATCGAACCCGGGACCCCTTGATTACAAGGCAACGACGTTACAACTACGCCATCGGGGTGGCCCAGGTGTCGCTTGGACCCTGTCGTTTTCTCAATACCATGCATTGTGTCGCCTCGGTCTGTTCGCGCATGCGCGGTGAATGTTTTGATTTAGACCGAAGGGGCTCGGGGCTCACTTGTCTCTTCGGTCTGATAGCTTCCTGAAAATAACAAGCTTTTTTTGTACCTTGAAATGAAAGTCGTCAATTTTAGGGAGGTGGTGTCGACGAACCAATTCGGCTACTCCCCTCCCCCACGGTCATGTTTCGGAAGAAGGTCACATCGCGCTACAACGCCAGGGGTTCAGGGTTCAGTCCATTCTTCAATTTAATATCATCACTTATCCCCATCTTCGCTATTAGCCAAAAAGTGGCAGAAAAGCGAAGTAAAATAAACCAAATCAATCGGAAGTAGGTAATTGCTTAATTTAGGGCATTAACCCCTCTTACCCCTTAAACCTACCGCGAAATGCACCTGTTAAAAAAAATACCCCCGCCCCCACATACCCGACCTTCAGCTTGTAGAGCCTGTCTGAAAGGAACGTAAAGGCTGTTGACTTGCACCGAGTCCCTCTCACGGCCGAAGCCCGAACTATTTCGTCAGAAAGTAAACACCGCACGGAACACACGCTGCGGTGTGACATTACCACGGTGCATCTCGTGATAGGAAGCAGCGCGTTTCTGGTCCTCTCAGGCACATCTGCGATCACGTCATGATGTGCATCCCGGTGTGAGCAGTTGCTGAACGTGTGAGAGTGTGTGTGCACAAGCGATTGCTGTGAGACGTGTGTGTCTGCAACCTATTATTCCAAGGAGTGTGTTGGGAAAATGATACGTCACGGCATATTATTGTGCATTTTCGTCGCAATGCGAACAGGTTTGTACACAATTATTACTAATATACGCGATGACAGCATTCCGTGCTGTTTTCAGGATACTATCCTAATTAATGACAGTAGCGAAAACTGAGTAAGCGTCGAATCGGATAATAACAGGGATTAGAGCAGTACCATTTTATTTTAGTATTTATTTATCCAATACAGCGAAGTAAAAAATAATAAAATAGTGATATCTGTCATCACTCCTCACTGGGGTATGCGAGACCGAAACTTTTTGGTCAGGATGAGGAATGTTTAAAAGAATGGGAAATGTTCGACATTTCCTAGCACTGAAAATTTCGAATTCTACCGAAGATTACCCTCTCAAGCAGTGGAGTACCCAATGGGAGTGGGGGTCATATCCCCCTTTGACCCAGTTTTTCTAAAAAAAAAAGGCAAGGGAAATGGCAAAATGAAGGGCTACTACTAAAAAAATATACGTAACACCCCATTTCAAAAATTCTGGCTACGCCACTGCTCCCAAGATATTGCTTTTTGCATTTCTGAAATAAAAGCACCCACTTCCAATAAGCTTCAGACGCGCCGAAAGCAGCGAGACAACCACATTTGATTGCGATCTTTTGGAATTTCCCGGCTCTTCGAGATATCGGAAAGTTGGGAAATCATTTCCCGAAGTAGAGATCAGGACGGAACCCCTCAATCCCAGTACTGATTTTTCGCGATGCTGCACACCCGTACTTGTCAGCATACCCTTCACAGCATCTTTAGTGTCTTAAGTTCCATATGGGTATATTCCGAAGTTTTTTCTCTTTCCTCCTTTTCTGCTATATTTTTGGTATTTATCCCCTTCCCAAAGAAAATCATTATTTTTCTGTATCTACAATGTAATCAGTGTTCGAAGTGGGGGGGGGGGTGGACGCGGAGGTCCATCTAGAATACCTTGCGTAAGGCCCCCATCTATTGCAATATCTCCCTATGCCGATCCATACAAGCATCTCTCCACTTATCCCCAAATTCACCAAGCATCCCTTGTAGGTCCAGTCCCAATTAGCCTTTCTGTGCATAAAGTGGACTTAAAACGGCAATTCAATCAATCTAAACCAAGCGTCCTCCTAGCTAGGATTGATTGATGTGCTTTATTTTACTTCGCTTTTTGTGCCACTTTTGGCTAATTTGCGAAGATGGGGATGAGTGATGATATGATGAAACTGATGAATGGACACTCACAAACTTCCATGCCCAGCCGGGATTCGAACTCATGAACCCTGGCGTCGTAGCGCGATGTGCTGACCACTCTGCCAGGGGAGGCAGCCCTTAGCAAGAAGTTTCCACTTCCAGCAATGAATATAATCAAAACGAACGGTTACATCAGCACACTGGATACTCGCATTCATCATACTAAGGAAATATCCCGAACCAAAAATCAAAGACCTTGTTGGTACAGTCGCTAGCAAAGATAATAGTAGGCAAATCGTTCATAACCACAGCCCTTTAGGCAATTCGAGGTTCAAGCATTGAAAGAGGCCAACGAAAAGCAACTGGTATAATCACATTCCTTAAAGAGCCTCTCTGATGGCGCAGTCGCCTCGTAAGCAAGGGGTCCCGTGTTTGAAACAGGTAGAGGCATATAGTGGTTCGGATCCCACTTTGAAGGAGGTCAATTCCATTTAACCTACATATGCATAAGGCTGACTTAAACTATGACATCCCTTAAAGACATTCAGTGTAAAAGTAGGCAACTTCCCGCCGACTGCATTTGGCAAAGCAAGTATTAGTGCTAAACACTAGTCTTGTTCAGAAAAATGTAAGCAATGCCAAAGAAAAACTGCGTTTAAGGCAAACTTTGAAGACAGTTGAGAATACTGCGTACATAGGGATCTCGTAAGAAGGAACGGCACAACTTATCCATCCCCTCTCAAGAATTGAAAAGGTGGTGACGTCGTTCCGTTGCAAAACCACCGTTCTATCTTCCAGCATGCACGAAGAGGAAAGAAGGTTTGGCGTCCGAGTGCCCTTAAAAATGAGGTCACTTGCACGGTTCCACCCCACGCAGTAATTTCCTTACGCGGAATATAATTCCGTTTGTGCATTCGCCAGTACTCAACTCTGTCCTCTTTTTGTAGGTTGCTATGCGCCATAACTCCTGGAGATTGTAATTCGTCACTACTACAAGTTCGAGGAAAGTAGTAAGTTACATCACTGGTGACTACTTCCCCAGCCCATTTCTTCATGTTTAAAAACATTAGTCCCCAAGCGTTGTTTACTCTCCGTCCTCTGTAAGAACGAAGTCAATATGGGGCTTTGAGAAATCCTATTGGTTGTTTGAATGGCAACTGTGCAGGAATCTTGCGGACATGAAGACAGTGCATGCAGGTAACACATGCAGCTATATTGAAGTAATTGGATTTTACATAATGAGCTGTAGGGCTACGACCAATATATTCATGGGCAAAACAACGCCAGAACTGACACATAGGAAAGGAACTATTTCTCAGAAGTAATGTGGTTTTGTTTACATTGGCTTCGTTCTTACAGTGGACGGGGAATAGCTAAAATTGTTGAACCTATTTCCACCTATTGCTTAGGTTAATTAATTGAACAATCACACAAAGACAAGATGTATGCTCAGCTACGTTGGTTAGTTGGTTTCACAAGCGCTGCATCAAATGTAACAGTAGGTTAACTCAAACCTATATCCTTTTGTATTTTTATGTCCATAGCTTAATCGCGACGATGGTGATGAATAATCAATTGATGAGCAGTAACGTTAGCAGAAAATTTTGTCTGGTTGGGCACAAAGTGGTCGGAATATTTGCGGATGTACTCTCATTCGATAGCCATTCTTAACTATGGTTGAAATCCACGGTTAAGTTACGACGAGAGAAATTTCTGTGATGGAAATAGGGTATATTATGGGTGCGTTAGTACTGGAACTATTTGCACACCCTTCTCCTAATATAGGGACGTCAACGAAATTATTTTTATGAATGATAAAAACAAAATAAAATACGGTTACGTCCGGTTTCTGTAAATTAACGGGTAAACAGTTAAATTTTAACGGTAGAACATTGTCCCCTGGCTATGGATCCAGGCGGCACAGCCTAGTTAGCATGTACGAATGGAATTTGCAGTGTGGAAGAGGGGTCAACGGAAAGGTGGCCACGTGCATCCCGCGAATACTTGGTGTAGGTAGTTCTTCTGACACTGACAAATAAAGCAAAGCATGCGGGCAACATTTCCAGCAGAACGGCATGTCTAAAATTCAAATCTTGCAACTCCAATATTTTAACCCTTGAATTTCGTGGTTGCTCAACTTCGGGGAAATCAGGAGTGGACGGAAGTGAGTCATGTTGGCTATCATTGCTCCAGCGGGCGTATAAGGAACGTGATGGGATCTAGAAGAGCACAAACACACTAGGCTTTCCTTATTATAACCTTGATTTGTTTTTACCTTGCGGTTAAGTATTCTCCGTACGCAACACTAAAGGTAAATAAGACACGCCATTCTTGCTTGACCATCATTATTCATCATGGTTAAGCAGACGGTATGTGCCATAATGGGTTCTAGAGGCTAGAATGGTTCGATACAAACACTGGGGGGTTACTGCATGTGGTTTATATCTCATACGTGTGTGCAAAATAGCCACACACGCACGGAGAGAGAGAGAGAGAGAGAGAGAGAGAGAGAGAGAGAGAGAGAGAGGGAGGTTGGGTGTGGAATACCCAAAATATAGTTTGTAGCAACCAAATATTTGTTTAAATATGGGACAAGCAAATGAATGTTCACCAGCACCAAACTCCATAGACGTAACTTGGCGGGAGCAAGAGGCGCACTTGCCCCCAAATTTTCAGGATTATAAAAATTGAAAAGGGGTACTTTTGTAGGCTCCTGGGACTTGAGGAACAATGTAATGCAGAGTAATTTCTATGATTTCGGAAATGTAAGTTATATAGAAAATTAGTCCTGGCGCAATTTTTATGGGATGGAAAACTTGTCGATTCTGCTTCCCCAAGTTACGCACATACCAAATTATTTTAGTAATCGTGCAAAAAAATCTTTTAAAGTTACCAAATAATTTGGCCAGAATTATGAAATTTAGTAAATGTCACTAATTTTCTTGATTGATTAATTTGTTGTTTTAAGTCCACCTTATGCACAGATAGGCTAATCGGGACTAGACCTACAGTTTAAAGTGTGATCCGAACAACTATGTGCCTCCACCGGGTATCGAACCCGGGACCCCTTGATTACAAGGCCACGATTTTACCGCAACGTCATTGGGGAGGCCACAATTATTATTATTATTTTTTTTAGTTTGCCTATACCAGAGAGCTTAACAAAAAGTGTTTTGGTAATTCAAAGAAATCAGTTTTTTGTAGAAGCTTTGCAGTGCACTAACTGTTTGAAATGAAAAAAATAACGAAAAACAGACGTACTGCATATTAACTGAGAAACGTCGTCAGATGTTTAGGCTATGGTGGTCTTTCTTTATCTGCCAAGTTGGAATTACGCACGCGCGAGAGCATGGCCAGACGACGCACCCGCTTATCGCGTGCTCCGATACCATGCCAGTTTGCGTGACCGTTGGTGGTCGCAATCTGAGTAATGCACGCGGGAGAGAAAACTGGGCTGCGTTAGAATAGAGCAACAAAATATTCTAGTTTGTGTACAGAAACGGTAAACATACAACACATGTTGCGAACATAAGAAAGCGGAGATGTAACAATGTGAACATTTTGCAGATGACTTAATTTTTGGCTGTGCGAGCAGATGAATAAATAGAGCCATGTACAAATTGTAAGCCATTTTACTTCTTGTATAAGGTAACCAGATTTCTAAAACAACAAAACGAGACCTTTTTCATATATTCCTGAAGGAAAAATGTTCACATTTTAATATAGAAATTGTTTCGTCACAAATACTTACGTATGTCTGAAAACTAATTAAATATATAAATAAATATTGTGCAAGTACATAACTTACATAATATGGTGATATGCACTGCATTCCAACGAAGCAGTACTTTGGAATGAAAGTCATTCATTGATATTTTGCCAATGAATGGATCTTTTTCAGTACATCCTTCCTTTTCAAATAACATTTAGAAAAAAATATACACGTGTGATTAAAGTTCATCTTATTAATCAACATAGATTTCAAAGTTTGTACTGAAAGAGCGTTCTGGTCACTTGTCCACAAACCATTTATGTATGAAAATACTTGTTCGGTAGGGGCTTTAGTTCGAGGGTAAACAGAAAAAACTCCAATATTTTAAGAAAATTGGAATATGGCACATTGTTGACATTGAAATGTGAAATGTGAAAAAACTTCTACAGTGCCATAGTTCATAGTCCAGGCTAATACGGGACGTCTGGTCATCTTATTCTTGCAGGACCATCTCGATGGCTTACTGGTAAAGCTGTCGCCTTGTAATCATGGGGTCCTGGGTACAACTCCCGGTGGCCTACTTTAAACTGTAGCCCCCTTTCCGATTAGCCTAGCTGAGCATAAATGTGGACTTAAAGAAAACTTTAATTCTTGTTAGAAACTGTTACTTATAAAGCCAATTAGCACGAAGCCTTTACAGAAACTAATCCAACAAACAAGAAGCATTAGCAAATCTTTGTTTTCTACTAAACTTTTCGCCCATTTAATAACAATAGTAATAAAAGTTGTTTCTTAAATATGTGTAGATTATTCATCAGTGACATAGATTACTACCCACAATCACCTAATCAGGGATACCGGATACAATTCCCGATGGCGACATGCTGCAAAGTGGTTCGAATTCCACCGTAAAAAACTGTAGGTCCAGTCCCGATTAGCCTATTCGGCCATCAACATGTTATTTTTTTTAAAATTATAATTTAAAATTTTGGGTGCGTCAGCACTTAGGCTATTTTCCACCCGTCTTAGCCTATTTTCCACCCGTCACATTATACCCCATACCATAACTAAAATAGCATAATTGCAATGTCGTGTTACTAAAATATTAAAATATTCTGACTTTCGTTAAAAGCTGAGGCTGTAAAGGGGGCACTCAGCACACAGAAGGACAAAAACAGGGGTCTGCCAGTCGCCAGAGCCTCGTTCGTCTGCAAAATGCAGTCTAGGGTGCACTACGTAGGAATGGGGTTGACAAGTGGGTGTACTACGTGGAAGGTCACCCCTTACACCCCATAAACACGTAACATTGACCTACCATTTGACACCAGAGAATGCTGCTGCAAGTTGTCCACTTTGCATCAGGGTGTGTCCGGGAAACTGAAATTATGTCACGTAAGGTCCTCTGATCTGGTGACGTTTGTCGATGAAGATTTTCGTCATCTCTGTATCGAATCGAATAATACCAAAATATCAAACACACGAATGCGAAAATTTAATTGCTGCCTCGGTGGTCCACCCACGAACTCACCACTGAAGAGTTCAGGCCAGCGTATGAATGTTCCTGTCTCCCTCCCTTCATCGATTTCATTTAATCAGCATTCATCCTTATCGTTGCGATTACTCACAGAGGGTCGAAAAGGAACGGGAAATATTAATGTGTAACAAATCGAATTACCCTAATGAATCAGCCAACCTCCGTGACGGGAGTGGTTAGCACAGCGCGCTACGACACCAGGAATCCTGGGTTCGAATCGTGACGTGGGCATGGGATTGGTATCCTTTGTAAGTGTCCCTTCATAAATTTTATCACTCATCTTCATTTTCACGGTTAGCCTAAAGTGGCAATCGAAGTAAAATGACAAAATGTCAATTTTCGGTAATTTCGATATTTTCACTGGGACTTTCCTGCTTAACTAGTTGCTGATACGTTTTTTTCATGGCAATGATATCTTAGTGACGCGCGTTCCTGAGGAACGTACACCCTTGTTACAAACAGTATTTGTTTTTTGTTTCTTTTTTGTGTTTGTGTATGATTCTGTATGCTTGGTTTCTTCCATGGTTCTGTGTAGTTTAAAAGAGCCAATAAGATTTGAACTTTCAGCCCCCCCCCCCAGGTGAGAGGGAGGAAGTATAAATATGGCCTCTGACAGAGGACAGGACAGAGAACCAGATATCAGAAGGGAAAGCGATCTTCGGGCTCCAGTGGCCTCCCATGAAAAAGAGCATCCCGAAGCAGTTCTGCCGATGCTTAGCTTCCACTTGGCAGTTCTGCCGTGGGGCTCAAGTTAGAGGAATGTAAATAATGTAAATTAGAGAATTATTGGAAGAATCCGAACCTTGTTTTGTTGAATTGTAAATAAATGTATAAAGCCCATTTCTGCGAGTTTTCAGCAATCACACTGCAACATTAATTCAGTAAGTTCTTGCCTGTGATTGATTCTTTGGTTCCGAGCGCTCTGGCGAGGAACGGGATGGGAACCCAAGACTAACGAGCCTATTTAGTTGTTTATTTGGGGTTTTCCTGCCAGAAGCGGCCCGGAAAGGGTGGAATGTTGCGGAACACCCTTGACTTGGCCTTTTCAAAGAACCAAGATGAAGTTGGAGACTCCTTTCGGTGAATGCGTCTGCTCGCATCGGCCATCAACCGTTACTTCCTTGCAGTTACTTCTGAGAAAACCAATTACGCCTCAGAGTACTGACCTTGGCGTCGGTTAGGAAGGCTTTCCAGTCAACAGCCTCTGTTAACAACCATCGTCCCACTACACAGAGACAACTCATGCATACATAAGCCTCAATGTTTGTTTAACTGCAAGCACTTCTGACTGGCATCGACGTCGACGAAACCACATGTCACTTCAGTTATGAATCTTCCCTTCGACTCCGTATGGCGAGCATGCACAGCATCACGTTCCCGCATCGGTATCTAAACTCTTCCGAAAGGGGATGCAAGGGGGTGGCCTTTTCGGAAGGTACCCAAATGTCAGCCTCTCTTGCACGTAGTACACCTTGGCTGGACTACATTTTGCAGGCTAGCGAGGCTCTGGAGCATGGAGTCACAGCCAGTATAATCCTCTATTGTAGTGGTTCTCAAACTCTTTCCTCATTGTACACTTTAATCGTAACTAAACGTCTAATGTACCTCCACCGAAGGTTTTTTCCAAATAGTGGGGTTTTGTGGATTTTTTTTGGCTGCCTAATTGGTGGGGCGTTTTTTATATGTTGGAGGCGTGTATCTGGAATAGAGCAAAATGATATTCGGGCTGAATGTAGAAAAATGGTAAACAAATAAACATTAGAATCCTACGTTTATTATTTTCTATGGATATGATTAATTACAATAATAAAAATGTGAAACACATGTATGCTAAGAACTTCAATATTTCATATATTTTTTTCTTGGGTTGTTGAAAAAAAAGTAAACAACAAAAATAAGTTTGTAAACAAACTGCCAAGCACAATTTCGGAGTTCTCTATTGTAAATCGTCATAGTTTCTAGTGAGAAGGATGTGTCTGCATAGCTTGACGCAGTTTCTTGATGTCTCGTTGCGCACTTGAAAAGCGAAGATTCGGCTCCAAATCTATTATGGATTTCGAACTAGTATTTTATTTCAAAACATACGAAACAAATTCAAGAGAGTCAGTGACAAAATCAGCCTTTTTTTCCTGTTGAGTGTTAAAAATATGAAGTATGAATCAATGAAGTGTGCTCTACACACCTGCAGCAAAAATGTTGTGTGGATATTGTCGATATTCCTCAGCTGATCGCGTACCCCCTTCAAGTCGTTCATGTACCCTGGGGGTACGCGTACCCAGTTTGAGAACCACTGCTCTATGGAGCTTGTGCTGGGTCCTGTGCATGTGCTCGATATGGTCCTTTCAGTTTCATCCTATGGCAAAAGTGGAAGTAACATAAATCAATCAATCATCCCAAAGGAATCATTATGAACGATAATAATTACGGTGCTTCAGGAAACGTTTTGCAACTTGTGATAAATGCGCATAAATAATTTCTAGTATTTCTAAATGTGCTGATGCGTTTTATAACATACTATCCTCATTTATCCACATTCAGCCATATCTTATTTGACAGTCATACTATCTATATCTACTGGCGGTAAAAGCAGCCCTCGAACACAGGAAGGCGAGAACAAGCTACGTTAACCAATTCCAGTAATTTGAACCAGAGACCTCTAGACTACTACAGTCTTCGCAGAGAAAGAATAGTGCTGGACTTAGTTGCTCTACCGCGGTCATAAACGATCCTTTTGGCCACTCGACATAATCCATTCCCTCGCAATGGAGCCAACAATCAGAACATCAGAGGCGAGTTTTGGCTCATCGATGAGTGATATTTGAACGACCATGTACATGACGGGACTCGAAGCAGGGACCTTCGGTATCGAGATCGAAAGTCCAACATTTAACAAGCTGTCGTTTCAAATACCTAAGAATACACACTAGTTCCAAGTCTCAACCAACCAATATAACCAGACTCTCATTAACTACGAAAAACACAATGAGGAACAAAGTAGTGACTGTATCCATCCACTGGCTTGATGACGTAGGGATGACGCAACATTTTCAAAGTAGCAAAGGGTGAAATTAAAGTGGTAAGGAAGGGGAACCATTCACTAATTTATCTTACACTCATTTTTATTGTTCTGTCTGCATGGTGACAAAGAAATATTTTTTTACACGTCAATGGCAGGACAGAGTTGCAGCTTCGGACAAACTGTGTTTTCCCCCCCGGTAACAATAATTTCTACTTAATAAGGCGAAAATATGGCCACACTTTCTTCCCTGGTTAGTTTACACCCATCGAATCTGCTAATACCTACTAATCATTATGAGACAAGTCTGCTTAAACCCCCCTTTTTTTTCTTCTTTACCAACTCCTTAACAGGTAACATTGACCTACTTTTCGGCCACAACAAGATTCAAGAATCGCCCAGGGGAAAACATACACCAATTCCAAACTACTATAGACCTTGAATTAAACATGTTTTCAATTACACAAAATCGCTTGAAGCTATGAGTTCTTACGCGAGCGGGTACATATATCAAGCTACTTGTATTCTGTGCAATCTTGTCAACTGCATGAAGTTCATACAATCTTTTAAACATGGGCGTCGTCAAAAATGTTTGTTTGGGTGAGTCAGACCGTTAATAAAACTTGAATAGTAGAAATAATAATAATACAACAATACTGTAAACTAATAATAATAAATCCATCTTATTCTCATTAACTATATCCTTGGACTTTTCCACTAGGTCCACCAGATGGTGGATCCCGGACAACTGTTTTCTCTTTTTATTATTACATTTCTTACACTTAGTGAAATGCGTTGATTTTTACACACATCGTTCAAGAAAAAGCTTTATCGGGGATGTTTCAATTCTCATCTGTTCTTTGTCATCTTCTTTATTCTTGAAATGTCTTCCCTCTGTTTCTTGCTATTTCTTCAACCATGTCATATGTCTTCCTTGGTCTGCCCCTGGGCCTTCTTCCTTCTGGTCTCGACTCCAAGAACTGCTTGGGTTTCCTTTCCTCCTCCTCCATTCTGGTTACATGGCCAAACCATTTCAATTGTATTTTCATGAGTTGTTTTCAACTGATGTTTGCTCCAGCTCTTCCCTAATCCTTTCATACTGTGTGTCTTCTTGTTTTTCCTATAACTTTCGGCAGTGGCGGCCGGCGGCAACTATGATGGGTAGTTCCAACGTGATCAAGTAAATAGCCAAAAAAAAAAAAAAACCTCTTCAATGCCCCCCGCCCCCTCCTTGAGATGCGCCAGTAGCCAAGATGTTTATCCTCGTTTGGTAACGTGGAAAACAACGTGTGTTTAAGTAGTAAGTTATCACTAATAACGTACTAATCCGATTCATCTTCACTCACTAACCTATCTTTATACACTACAGGACACTTCCCTAAAAATATAACAATTACAAGAGAAAAGGAAAAACAAATCCTATCACTTTCTCCTCCTCCATGCACACGTATTCTAACTGGATGTCGAAAATATCTTTGTTATGAAAAGAAATTGTCGAAATGCCAAAGGAAACTCGAATCATCATAGGATTTTTTACTTTCATATTTTTAAAAAAGTCTGGATGGCCCTCTTGGTGCATCTATCTATTATCAAAAATGTTCATTTAACTTTGGAAAAATATTAGGTTCGTTTCTCCAAAAGTAGGCAGAAATTACTTCCCCAGCGGGTCTTACAAACCAGTCGTATTTAGTGGACTTTTTTCTGAAGGTGGCAACTGTGTCATGTCAACACTGCGAAAGTTCCCTCACCGTGCCAGGCGAAGACGGGCACGGTTTCTTATGGGCTAACCCCGCCCCCTACCACTTTGTTCTCGGCTCATGGTGGAATTGTGTTCCTCGAGGAGACTTCTTCAACCGTCTGCACGTGTGTCAACTTGGTTAGGTCCATGGGTTAGGTCAGCTCTTCGGCGGCACGGACTGTTGCCTCGCGAGGGTACGAAGGAAACAGCTGGCGACGCAGTGAGGAGGTTGGAGCGGTCGTCACGTCCGATTACAAGATTTGAATCTCCTTGTCTGTAAACTATCAATGTATGCATTTAACTTTACTTGGCAAGGTATGCGTTTCTTCTGAGGGTTGTGTCATGGCACGGCGACTCTACCCCTTGAGCCGCCGCTTCGCTTTCGGCAGCACTTTCCTTCTACAGTGGTTATCTTGCTAAGTTTCATTGGCCAGCTTTCACTTCCATACAGTAATATTGGTTCTAGCACTGATTTATATATTTGTAATTTGGACCTCGTTCCTATTTCTAGTTTTCCAAAAATTGTCCGGTTCAACTGATGATGTGCATTATTTGCTTTTCAGACACGATTTGAGTATTCTTGCTCTATTTTCTTCTGGTAGAAGATGCAAAGTCATCATAATTTTAGCTCTATTAGAAACTGAGAGGGGGGAGATAGATCAAGACATATCTAGCGCCGATTTGATTATACTTTGCTCCTCGCCCCGACACACCGAATAGAGGTTATTGGGAAATATGCAGCGGAGTTATGTCAAAAATACAACAGGGGGCAACACTGGTATCGACAAGGGAAAGAGTGGTTAACCAATCCGAGGCGAGGGAATAAGATCCAGGGTCGAGGAGGTCAAAAGCCAATTATTCAGAGTTGCGTTAGTATGGGTCTGGGAAAAGTGTCAATGGACACTTCAAGACGGCCGGGCAGGAACTCTTTTTGCCCCGAAGAGATCGCTCGGACACCCGTCCTCCGAAAGGGTTTTAAGTGAAGAGTGAGACAGTTGATCGACCGGCGGGTGCGTCATCACTTATGCTATTTTCACCCACCACTTGGTCGGGGTACAGTGGGATGCATAAGTATTGCTCGTCATTATTTTTTTTTCTCCTGTATTCTATGTGGTTTTTTAAGGAATGTCTTTTTACATATGCTGGTGCAATTTCTGAAGCCCTCGGCTTTGGAATTTTGAGTTCGTTTATCTTTTATTTTGTCAACTGTTTAGTGTGTCACAGGCAACCAGCATCAACAACCCCTATTTCGCCACTTGGTACGTCCAGTCGGCGCATGCGCTGGTCACAGCCAGAACATACGAACTATTGGGATATTGAGCGTCCACAAGAAAAAAAAACCTTGGACGAAAAGTCCCCGCGCAGCTTTCCCTTCCTCCTTTCAGCTCGGGCCATAAAGAAGCATGGTCCACTCTCCCCCTCCCCTCCACGCGGGAGTACCGTGCACAGGTTTCTTTGCTTGTGGTTCCACTATATATCCGGGCTCTACCATAGAGAAGATGGACGGGTGGTTCGCAACGAATATAGTCTAGGATGATCTTGGTGAGACGATATTGAACTACTTATAGGGTCCCAAACTTTCTGGATCGCGACCATACTGGAGGTGATGTGATCAGCTCCACGCTCCGGGCGCCGAACCTGTTGATTGATTTGGTTTATTTTACTTCGGTTTTCTGCTACTTTTGGCTAATCGCTAAAATGAGGGTGGGTGATATGATGAAGAGAGACACAAATAACAGCCATGCCCAGGCCGGGATTCGAACCCGGATCTAATGCGACCATGCGGTTAAAGATCTCCTATAGCTGGTACTCGAAAAGACTCAGAACAGACTCCGGAAAAAAAAATAGCGTCATCGAAAACCGAATTGAGGCGTAAAAGAACAAGGGCAGTAGACAAAGGGCAAAATACCTCAAGGAAGAACCGATGGGGAAAACAGATTCGATAATAATATGCTAGTAAACAACCAAAGAATGCAATAAAAAGTCACGCGAAGCTCTAACGGTCCGCGATGGAATGCATTATGCATATGTAAATAAAAGCATAAAAACATTCCCATGGAGTATTAGCACTTACAGCCGCAATGGATGTCAGGCACGTTCCTTGCTTTACAACGGGTTCATTGTATGGAAATGAATTCCTTATATGCTAAACACTGCACAACGTCGAAGTTTGTTTCCATTATATTAAGCGGGTCAAAGTTGACAATGTACTAGCATCATTATTATTACTAGGCTGAAGATCGTTAAGCACTAAGGGCTCTCAAAGTAAGTAGGCCAAAAAGGCACCGAAGAGAGACAAAATATGCACTAACAGTAATGATCATCGACAGATTTTTCCCGTATTAGGCACTCCAAAAGCAGTTACATTACCTATAGAGAAACAGCCAACAGACAGACAGCAAATCGCTGGTATATTTTATTCAGAAATGATCCGAAACGTATTTTAAACTCAATAGGCTATATTTTCTGGATTGGCTTTAGGGCGCACAGTGTTATCTCTTCACTAAATACAGCCAGCGATACATGCTGCATACTTCGCACGCAACCTCTCTAATGAATGAAGGGTTAGCGTTTCGCTCTTTCCTTATGTAGGCCGATGTGACGCAATCTAAGTTGTTGCAGGTTAGAATATTACAGGGTGGCCTATTAGAAATATGAGAATAGTAAAGCGTTATATACAAGAGGTTAATGTACGCATCTCTAAGCAGTTTGTTGTAATATAAGCTGAAAGGATGTAAGTTTCGAGTGAGTGGAGGTTTAAAGACTTTAGCCGCGTGGCGCTGCATGCTAGAAGATGGTGGTAACGCCAGCGCGCACAATGTGTCGTATGATATGCGAAATTTTCGAGTGTTGAACGTCGTGTTGTGCTGGTTGTGGCTCTCCCTCACAGTATGTACCAATAACAGGCAATACATTCAAATAGTTTCTTGTACATGACGGTTACTTTTCTGACATCTCAAATGGATCACCCTGTATATTTCTTACAGCCACATCCAGAAAGGTTTTCGGTTTGAGCCAGGACATGGATGTTCATCATCACTCATCCTCATCTACCTAAAATGGTAGAAAGCAACCAATAATCAAGAATGAATAATATTAAACTCCTTCGCACGACATGTGGAAGCCTAGCGTTTACGCAAGTCCTTCAACACATCTGAGTCATTTTTTGTAACGAGTTCCTACACTGTCCCCACAGCGGCTGTGACTCACAACGGTGCTTGCGTACGCGAAATGTCACGCAAATTATCATGTATGCAGTTTCGCGTAGGTACTGCTGCTCCCGTGCAGATTAGATAGCAGGTCCCCCTACACACAACTCGGTAGATATCTTTCCGCGTTTTAACTGCCTCCATACCTCTCTCCCTTATGTATGAGAGAACGAGTGACATGCGCGACAAGCGACACGTGCAGCTTGTTGCGTCACTTCATTTATTTCTGAAGGTTTATTTTCAAGTTCCGCTTGTGGCTTCTCACTTTGGCCTGAAAGCTCCATAACCACAAAGATTTTTTTTAACCCTTCAGTACTACATATTTAAAAAAAAATACGTAAATGGTATTTAGGGGTCCTGAGGACGCCAAATATAAAATGCAGCTATAATGTATATGGCCACTGCTTTAATGATTTTTTTTCAAGCATATGTTGATAAAACTGAATAGATTTTCAAGAAAATGAATCCTGTTCATTTTCACCCTCCCTTCCCAGTAGGTTGCGATGTTTCAAACCCTTCAGTACTACATCTAAAGAAAAAATACATAAATGGTATTTAGGACCCCAAATATAAAATGCAGCTATAATGTATTTGGCCACTGCTTTAATGAATTTTTTTCAATCATATGTGTATAAAACTGAATAAATTTGCAAAAAAAAAAAAAAAAAAATGAATCCTGATAATTTTCAAGACACTGTGGACAAACATTTTGAGCACAACTTACACACTGGACACTTCCACAAAAAAGTTACATAAACAGTACTTTGGGGTCCACAGGACCCCACTTACTCAACAGTGTGAACAAGACTGGCTTTCCTGCAAAACTAATAGCTTTTCTAAACTCTTCACCAGATGTCAGGAAACTACAGAGATGGGCAGTCTGCAGAGCAAAGCCATCTGGTGGCAGTCACAAAAAACATATCAGCCGAGGTCCTCAGGACCCCAAAGTACTGCAGAGTTAAAAAAGTTCCTCAGGTGAAAATCATGCCCAAGTGATCATCGGTATCCACTAGTGCCAGATAGATAAAAAATTTACAAACGGAAAGCTTTCACGAGTGACACATGTGGTTTAGTTTAATTCAGAAACCGTTACAGCTGGGGAACAAATACTGCCCTACCTACGGGTCGATTAAGGGCGTATTTATGCTTTTGTTATTGGGTGACGCGAAAAGTGGATTGATTTAAATCAGGTTGATATAAATCGCGATTTAAATCAAAATTCAAATCAGGTTATTTTGTTTTAAATCCCTGATTTGAATCACTTCAAATGAATAATTTACAGAATAATGTACCATTGCCCGCTACAAGAATTGTGTAGATATCAGAATTACTTTTGGTGAAAGTGCATTAACCTCGAATCATTTAATAGTGTTTATTAGGCTCTAAGAAAGGAAAATAAAGGAAACAAAATATATGTACTGATGGGCTGAAGCTCATACTAAAGGAAATGTAATATGTAAACTGCAAACATATATTTTTCTTGATATAAAATTCAATAATTTTTATGGGCAAAAAATAGCAAACATTTTGTGCAGAAAAATTAACAAAATACTAATCATGTTAAACTGTAAATAAACATGGCAGCTGATATTTTGCAAACTATCATTTAAAAAATTGCCAAAAATTTAGTAACAAAGACTATAAAAAATATTTTACGTTACAATTATAGAGTACATCTAGAATGTTTTATTTTCAGTGGAATAAAAGTTACTGAAATTATTATATATTCATTACTATCCATAGTAGGTTCATATATACAGTATCAGAAAAGGAAAAATTTATATTTACATATAATTTTTTATTTGATTTAATCAAAGTTAAAATATTTGACAGAGCCATTTAATAGAAAAACCCTTTCTATAAAAAACATATATCTACATGTATGGTGCCAAAAACCATACAAGCATTTTTTTTTAAAAAAAATCAAAAAATCTATTTAAATCAAACAAATCATCAAAAATGATTTTTTTAAATAAAAATCATGATTTTTATCCACCCTGGTGCCGCGTGATCAGTACGTAGAGTCCCATCGTCGCTATTTTGTGGCTATCGAGACTGGAGGCCGCTACTTCATATTTTCAAGTAGGTCCCCAATTGTCCTCACGATGCTGGGTCAGCACCGAAAATTTGGGGGGTCCCTCCGAGAATCGAACCAACCGGTCGCACTAAATGAGAGCGCTAACCATTTGACTACAAGGGAGCCCTCGGGTACGATGCACTTAGTGTTGCCCACGAGACGAGACTTTGGCCTGTCTCGTGGAGTCTCGTGGAAATGCTGTCTCGTCTCGAAAATATTCGTTTGTCTTATGACACATGGTCAATCTCGTCTCGTCTCGAATTTTTAAAAGCCTGTCCCGTCTCGTCCCGTGGGCAACACTAGATGCACTGCTGTCATTTTCTTGCATATTTGGGACAAAATGGAACTTTGTCACGATTGCACATATTGTGTAGTGAGGAGATTCCGTTACTTGCAGCCTGCTCGTATGTGCCCTCGCCGCTGTTTTCTGGTTTTCCAGATCGTTTCACGTATCATCCAGATTAAGTGTTCGGCATATTCTTATCGAATGTAGCGGTTTTACTGTCCTCAGGCAAACTTTTGATCATCACAATTGTTTATCGTCCATGTTGAGATAATGACAGTGCTTTTAACATATGTTTTTGGCTTTTTGAGGAGAGCGAGCCTCTTACACTGTTTCTGAGGAACGTTTTTAGACAATATTACCTTCTTAAAGTGCCGTATTCGCCCTCTGCAGGTCCCATTACAACCCCTTAACTTTTCTCAAGGGGCTCCTCACACCCCTTTATATATAAGGTTAAGAGTTTTCGATATGAGGGCGTTTTCCTCATACTTTGAAGGATATAAAATGGCCATACATGTCGACGCACCCAAAAATTTTAACTCATTAAACTGCTTTCAGCAGGTAGAGTCGAATTACTTTCGGAACATCTCCAGCGGACTGCGCGAGTCTGTCTAGCGATCCTAGTGGGCGTGTAGAACCTGAGCAAGGGGCTTAGCGATAGGTTCTGGGTTGAGATGACGTCAGCGGCTCGCTTGGTTAATTGGCTGCTTCGAGAGTTGTGACTCGTTCCGAAGCTTCAAACGCATAACTGCCAAAGATGTTATGGAAATAATCTCCCTCTAACATGGAGCGAATCAAAACAAGCTACACCTCTAAATTTATAGGCAACCGCAGTAATCTTGTCAGTGATCCTGACTTCGAATCTGAGCAAGACACTGACGTTTCTTCGTCTCTGTGCCGCCCCCCCCCACCCCCCTCTCTCTAACCTTGGATTCCCTTCTCTCGAAATCGAGCACCGTTCCCAGCGTAAAGATTCGTCACTCCAACTCAATTTAGCTTTCCGAACTCGATCGCTGCATCCGATCTTTCGCCATGCAGTAGACCTTGACACGGTTTGCGCGTATGCCCCCCCCCCCACTCCCCTCATAAACACCTCGAGGGCTTGTACACAAACGACACTCATTATGCTTAAGTGCACGACCTGCGACTAAAACAAGCCTTGGGCAATGTCATTTTTTCTGTTTTCGCTGTCAGGGATAATTATATTCTCGTCAATGGAACAAACAAGCTATTTCCATGCCTAAAGCAGTGGCATGAGATAACGTGCCACTGAAAAACATTTCGAAGCAGTGACTAGACACACAAGAACGTAGTCGTCAGAATTTAGTCTACATGAATTTCACTATACCCTGTTCCAGCTAACTGTGGAGCAGGGCCGCGCATATCAGCAGAGGAAGAGGAGGAAAATAGAGTGGTGAAAGCGCAGCGTTGCCAACGTACGGTCCAGACCATAGTCCGTACGCTAAATGCACGGCTTGTCAAAATTTGCTCTTGCAGTTTTATCCCTAATATTTCCCTAAGAAATTCTTAAATCAATCGTACGGACCTTGAGACAAAAATGCGGTCCCTTTGCCATATGCGTTCGGTATTATCCTTTTCAAAAGTTTGCAACGCTGCATAGCGAAGATCGGATAACTCCCGTCGCTCATTACGCAATCCCATTTCTCTCACTGTTCATTGGTGGAGCAGTCTCGCGTCACTACTTGCGCAGACTTCTTCTCGTTCGCCTGGTCTACAGTTAGCTGGTACGGCGTTTAGAATTAAATGTACGAAATTTAATATTCGTTAACAAGTAATGATAGTGGAAGGATACAGACAATTCGCGTGAAAGAACTCAATGACTAAATATGGGTTGTTACTTTTGACTCTCCGATTTAATAAAAAATAATTTTAATTCAGTTTTGACGAAATCGGTTTAGTGTATGGCGAGCAGAAATGAAGTATATATGGAAAGGTTGCCCAAGTTTACAGACTAAACAGGATGGGACTGCAATTTAAAGACACCGGGCAATAAAAATGGGGCACCTGGATCCTGAAAAACTCGCTTTCCTGCAAAGGTGTTGTGTGTGTTGCCTAACTCCACGGCGGTGGTAGAAGTTGCCATTGAAAATTTGCTATTAAAATCCACTTATCGCCGTAGTTAGGCAAAAAAACATAACGCCTTGCAGGGAAGTGTATTTCAGTATCTAGGAGTCCCATTGTTATTGCATAAATATTGACTTTACATAAATATACCCTAACCAGCATATGAACCACATATTCCTCGATAACAGGGCGATACTACCTTCAGGTAGGTCTGTGCCAAAAATGATGTGCAGCCTTGAGCTTTATCTTCAACTCAAACACAATTCAATAAAGTGATTAGCACTACCCTACAAGTTTTTGAAGAGGCATTGCATATGTTAAACTGTCGCTTATCAGTGGGAGTCCATCCCCTCACCCCCCCCCCCCCCCACACACACACACACACACGCGCGCGCCCTCTTCTCTCGATCGTTAGCTCATGGTTAGGTCCTGACACAAATTTTACCAGTGTACTTTGCCACCAAAGTTCCCGGGCTCGAGCGTGTGTATTCTTTCTGAGCGTCTATCAATTTCACATAATCATCATTCATCCTCCCCGTGTTCGAATCCTGGCTTGGGCATGGATGTTTGTGAGCGTCCATTCATCAATTTCATCATATCATCACTCATCCCCAAAAGTGGCACAGAAGGTGAAGTAAAATGAAAAAACTCAAATCATATCAAAATCATTTATCTTCATCGTCGCGATTAGCCAAAAGTGGCATAAAAAAGTAAGAAAATTCCAAATATTTAACCTATGCCAGATACAACAGAATGGTTGGCCATTGGGTCTGTTGGCATTTGCGACCCTCCCCGATGACTTAGTGATAATGCTGTCGTCTTGTAAGCAAGGTGTTCCGGTTGCGATCCCCGAGGGAGCCACACTTCACACCTGTTCAGATCTCACTTTAAACTGTAGGCCTGGTCCCGATTAGTCTATCTGAGAATACCGTGGACTTAAACTGAGCTTCCATATCAGTGTCGATTGGGGAATGACTGCTACGCCTTGAAGCTCGAGAGCTCACGAAAATACCCGAAATGCTCCGATTAGAAACACCCTCAGAGGTGTAATAAAGAGTTCAAACCAAAGTTTCCCTCCTACTCTCTACCGTTGCTATTTGCATTCCAGCACAACGGGACGCTGTTCGTTCTCTTCTGCCAGCCTCCAGAGATCCAACCACACCCTTTCCACCTGCAAATGCCGGTCCCAATCCTCCTGTTTCGCGACCCATCGCTCCGCACGCAAAGCTCCGAACACAGCACGCACACACAGTAATGATTTTGCTTGCGTTTACCAGCAGGAGTCAAGGTGTCTGCTAGTGCTTTGGGGCAGAAATAAGAATCTTTCTTGTATTATTCTGCTAATACGTTAACTGAAACTTATTTTTTTAAGTTTGGAAAAGTTTATTCTTGTTTGACAAGTAAGGCAATAGTTCCAAGGCAGAATTCTATTTACAAATCCAGGCTTCGTTGAAAGTTTTGTTAGTGTCAATAGTCGAATTAATATACTTCAATTCAAATTAGTATTAGTGAGATGATAAACTTTACGTAGAGTTTATATCACGTTTATAGGGTGGCTAAAAAAAGGCGAACCGAAAGTATTAAGTATACTATGACCCACGAGTCTGCAGCAACGCCGCACCTTATTGTAAAGAAGGAAAGATTGATTGATTTGGTGTTTTAAGTGCACTTTATGCACAGCAAGTTCAAAGGTTAACTGGCTGGAGAACTAAAATGAAAAATGTACAATATTGATGAAGCATGGACTCTTTTCTAGAAAGAGGGAAAATGACAGAACATCAAAGTGTATGGGGACATGTAAAAATAAATGAAGAATGGAGGATAAGGAATAATGATGACATAGAAGGAACACTTGAGGGACAATATATTTTAAGATTCATAAAAGTCACAAAGATTTCGAAGATACGAACATGTCGAAAGAATGGGAGAAGAGTGATTGCTATAGGAAATACTGAAACAAAGATGTTACTCAAGGAAGAAGAGAGGAAGGTCAAAATCGATGATGAAGTTATTCAGGATTTGAAGAATGGAATTGAAGAGTTCAGAACAGAGAAGATTGGAGGCATGTTGTGGATGGTAAGGTCGACACAGCCCAACAATGCCTTGCCTCGTTTTTATTACCTTGTGAACCAGAAGCTCACATGTGCTGTGAATGCGATGCATCCTGCGAACCCAATCTTCAGTAGAAGTAAGCGCCGTGTCGCGGGCGGAAACAGTGCGATGGGACAATGGGCGGGAGGGAAAAAAAAAAGTGTCTGCACGCTCCTGTTGAGGCCGTAACTGCTCCAAGAAGACAAGAAACGCTACTCATGTCGGTAATCTCGGCAGGAAACTGGGTTCAACGTATTTTGCCATCGACATCTCGACAGGGCATTGGTTCCTTCTCTGCAAGAGTTTTCCGGTTCGACACAAGGACGCCAATTGCGGGGTTGCGGAGCATATCAAGACTGAGCTCAAGGATACGAATATATGCGATTTTACCCTTCTTATGCCTCGGAATACTTATATGCTTTGCGTCGTTGCCTTGCAAAGGGGTCCCGGGTTCGATAGCCAGTGGAGGCACATATCGGTTCGGATTCCACTTTAAACTGTAGGTCCGGTCCCAATTAGCCTTTCTGTGCATAAAGTAGACTTAAAACTTCATCAAAAGATAATATGCTTTGACCACGGGAGACGAAAAAGGATTACGGTTCTCAACTCGTTCAGTTCTGAAATTCAAGCAGTAAAACGTTGCTCTCTTGACAATTTGGTTCCATATTTGTTTAATGTGCTTGAAAACAAGTCAAATCCACATTGCACTGAGTTCCATATAAAAAATGTATTCTCATGGGGAGAAAAAATAGTTGTTGTACTGTTACTGAACGTCCATTACGGGAATGCGTACGACTTATATTTGAATTCATTTCAATTTCCACACGTGGATGTACATAGTGGTTCGGGACCGACTTTTAAACTGTAGGTTCGGTTCCGATTAGCCTTTCTGTGCATAAAGTGAATTCAAAACTAACTTCTTCCTCAGTTTGAATTCCCACATGATTTATGAGACAGAATCGTGAAATCAATTTGTCATGCTGACCTCCATGGCTGGGTGGTAAGGACATCGCACTACAACCCCAGGTGTCCCGGGTTCGAATCCCAGCCTGGACATTGGTGTTCCTTGTGAGTATCCCTTCATCAATTTCATCATATAATTCTTATCTTAGCGATTAACCAAAAGTGACAGAAAAGCGAAGAAAAAAAAAGCCAAATAAATCAATCAATAAATTTGTCACCTTATGCCTGTAATAATATTGTCACCTTATGCCTGTAATAATATTGTCACCTTGCGCCTATAATACTATTAACAGTTTCATTTTTCTTATAGATACGTTGGTTCTTTAATTTTAGATAGCTACAAAGCTTTCGGAGGAATCTAGTTGGTAAGGCGTCTGACTGCCAGGCAGGAGACTCGCGTTCGATTCCAGGGTGGGTTATAGGTGGGAATTTTTCCAGTGACCTTGCAAAAATCAGTTCTGGGGCTGACCCATGTGGAATCTGGGAGAAACGCTGGTTAGGCGGGCGAAGCGTTGTACCGATCACACCACGTCTACTTCCAGCATGCGCCACAGTACCTTTTTCACGAGTTTCGAAACTTTCCAAAGAAATATAGAAAGACCAGCTGGCGTTTCATACATGCCCCTAACAATACGCGTTTCCCCCCTCTGAATACGCTGACAGGATCGTCCTTTTGGGATAACTGCTTATTAATGCCGTAAAAAATATATATACCAAGGAAGGATCTTTATGAACGTCTTGGGGAAATCGAACTGTGGACATCAAAAGTGCGAACCTCGACCAATGAAAAATTCTGAAAGAAATACGATGATGCCGCGCCAAATGTCGGCCACCAACGTAAACCGCCTCCTGATGCCGCCCAGCTCTCTACCGTGGAAACAAATATCCCTTATTAACGAGCCATAAAACTCGAGTTTTATGTTTTTATTGGATTTTTTCGGCCCTATGTCCTCTCTCCGCTCGTCACCGGAGAACGCGAGTGCTTTTAGCTTCGATGGATGAGATGATGGGGCTCTTTCTCCGGCTTTCTCATCTTCGTGAGAATGTGCCACGACGAAACTGAATGGTTGTTGACCGGGGTGTGGATTGAAAAGAGCTAAGGAAACTGCGAAACAGAGTTGGCAGATGTTGGCGACGTCATAAAGAACTCGTACATTGTACGTACGCCGACCCTTGTGGCGGAATGGTCCAGGGGTCGGGTTCGAATCCCGGCCTCGTGACGCGCGTTCCTTCATCAACTTCATCACACGTCCCCATCTTCGCGATTAGACAGAAGTGGCAGTAAAGCGAAGTAAAATACCGAATGATGATTTGATTCTACTTCGCTTTTCTGCCACTTTGGGCTAATCGCGAAGATGAGGATGGATGTGACAAGATGAAATGGATGTAATGGACAATCTCAAGCACAAAAAGACAGCACACAACACGAGTCTCAAGGAGGATAATATTGGCCGTGCGAGAGTCCCGAAGCCAGAACCTCGTTTCCAAACGCGAGAGGGGAAGCAGGGAGAAGCACTCGCCGAACTACCCTGTGGTATTTCGCTTGTATGGGTTTGCTTGTTGTGTTTATTACCGCTTTCTGTGTTGCGTATGTGATTTGTGATGGCTCTTACATGGCAACAAACAGTTTCGAAGTGGAATGAGGAAAATTGGGACGTTTTGGCCCCTGTTGCACATTCTACAAAACACCCTCGTTTTGCTAGAAAATGTCACAAGCCATTCAGTTACTACATTTATACTTATAATACTATAAAGAACAGTATTATTATTATTAAATACCATCCTGATTTATGGTGCTAATTATAATATTTACTAAGAAGATCAATTTAATTGAACGATCTAAAATAAAGCTACTGCTTTACAAACAAGTTTATCTACTAATGTGACGATATGAAAACTTTCCTGATATTTTCTGTTTGCTGATGTAGTATATGACTGGCTTACATAATTCGTAAACATCTCTGTATGTATTTTGGCGGCGATGTGAAACTTCATTGTTGTTTCTACAGCAGACGATTTTCAAAGAACCCGCTTGGACAGGAAGCGGGTTCCTTGAAAACGCGTCCGATTGGCGCATGCGCACTTCCGTCCATGGTCTCGGCTAAGACAGCCAGACAGTACGTGGAAGGGAGGTTGATATTTGGGTGTTCTGAGAAACGGTTACACCTTACACCCCTCCGAATGATGATGCGGCTAACACCATCGTCTTGTAATCAACGGCGTCCCGGTGGAGGAACGTTGCACAATGGTGCGTATCCCATTTTAAACTGTCCTGCCACCTTTAAACATACATTCGCTTTTGCTACGTTATTTATTCAATGATTTAGAGTGTGTAATTGCAATGAAGAATCATTTAAGACCATATATTTGTGTACATTTTTTTCTTTCAAATGTCAATTCATGACCTCTAATTTCACACAGAACGGACCAATTTTACATCTGAGCATGTACCGGTCCCCGTTACACGAAAGTGGTCGTTTTACGAGCAATTTCAAGAGATTTGTTCTATTTTTAATTCCCGTCGTAACTCGGAAAGTAACTCACCTTGGAGAGAAATTGGATAGAAAAAGAGATGGGGGAAAGAGGGCAAGGTGAGGAGGTCATGTGACCACGCTGAGGTAACACTTCTGCAGAGGAATCATGCGCTTAGCCTCCCACCCACTCTAACCTGGAAAGTAAAGGGAAAAAATTCTTGTGTAAAGATTGACCGACGGCCTGTCCTTGCAAGCCTACTCTGGCATCCAATCTCTAACTTTCAGTGCTTCCTCGTCTGTCGGCGCTCTCCGTCAACGGCCTCGTTTACACGTGCTATTATGGTGCTTGATTCGCTTTTCGCACTACGTTCGTTCAGCAGACGAGACGCTTCTATTCTCCATCCACTGCAAGAATGAAGTTTATGTTAACAGACCCGCGTGAGAAATAATTCCTTTCCTGTGTGTTGGCTCTGGCGTTAATTTGCACGTGAATATATATAATAGGGATGGTCAGATCCGGATCCTGGTACTCAGTTCTAAGATCCGTTTCCAGGTCGGTTGCATATCCTAGTACTCATCTCAGTTCTTGGATCCATGTCCATCTATCTAAGCAGGCTTTCAGAAAGGCGTGCATCAAGCAGCTGAAGAGTAATTAATGTTTGTTATACTCTAGTTATTGTTTTATTCTTGTTACATATATATGTGTGTGCGTGCTACTCATTTGTTAATTTCTATTTTTCTCTCTGTTGATATCCTGATATAAAATGGATTCTCTCTGTATTCAGGATTTGTCAAATAAATAAATAAAATGTATGCAGTTCAAGGTTCAGATATGGATCGTTAAGACTGGCCTCGTTTTTCTCACCGATATTCCTCGCCTTCGTTTCGTTTCTATTCGTGTGCTTAAGTTATTTCGCTATCCAAGTTCTCACCAGCATCGTATTAAATATGGATGTTTCCTGGATATACGCATAAAACATAATAAAATTACTTCAGCCCTTGGACGAAAATCGGGGCGGAGCTGTATATCTATCTGTTTACTCAAATCTCTTCCTCTTCAGGTATCAAGTTTAGCCGACTTGCGGAATCATATTTTCTGTTCTCTGTTTATTTTTATCGCTTGCCTTGTGTCTACATGTTTCGGTTGTTTAATTGATTGGATTATTTTACTTTGCATTTCTGCCACTTTTGGCGATCGGGAAGATGAGCATGAGTGATGATATGATGAAATTAATGAAGGGACACTCGCGTGGACAACTCCAATATAGCAGCTACGTTGAGTGATATGGCTTTATCACATGGGCTATATTCCTGCACATCTAGCATTCGAACAACCAATAACTCAGAAGGTCGTGTATCTGTTTACACTGGCTGCGTTCTTTCAACGAACAGAAAATAGATGAAACACTGTGTATTCTCCATCATTCCGTTGGAGTTTACACAAGCCTTTGGCAAAATCAAAAACCGATGTAAGAATCATTATTGAGGGGGGGGGGGTATCTCTAACTATGATTTAATTGAATGTAGTTAACAGAAAAATTGTACCTCTCTATAATTTTAGTTTTATTCCTGCTTGTACTTCTTTAATTAGACTTTACATATGTTTTTAATGGAGAAAAAATCCGGCTTCCCTAGTGGTTTGAGAGCTTAAGTGTGTTTGGGATTCGGAATGTATAGATTTGTGTATAGTTTGATTGTAATTTAGATAACTACAGTCGTGCTACCTGTCGGGGTTGGACGAGGGGACGTGGTGTGGAGGTGCATTGTTTTAATCAAACCCGATGGTTGCCTCAGCAGTCCCGGCCTGAACATAGATATTCCCTTGGCCAGTGTCCTTCAGCGATTTCATCCATTCGCCGTTCTTGCCCATCGTCAAATTTAGGCGAAGGTGGCAGAAAATAAGAAAAATACAATTTCATAAGTAAGGATACATTGATCGCAAAAATGTCGCTGTGTGCATATTTTCGGGAATGATTCCATCCGCAGAATTTTCTGGATTAGATAAATTCTCATTCTCCCTACAACAGCAGTGGAAGCGCTTTTCAATGGCAGACTATTTAGCAGGGAGTTCCTTCGATTTTACTGCCAGAAAGAATGATTAATGAAATGGGACACACTGGAGAAACAGATTCCCTCGCCTCTTAATTATAAATTGATTATTTCATTATCGACCAGAAGTGGTCCACGGGGTATTGGTGTTTATTATTATTATTAATAATAATAATTGCTATGAACAAGCATTTCTAAACCATACCTACGGGCAGCGTTCAAATAGTAGGTACAACTTTAATGCTTAAATAATGTTTACCGAACCAATAACGAAACCTCAGATTACGGTATGATGATACGTAGTGAACATACATACTACCGTCAGTTTTCTCTAATGCAATATATCTGGGTAAATGCAAAAGGTACGCTATATCCTCCTCTATATATATTGTAACATGCCGTTTAAGGGATGTGGGAGATGGGCCCCACCCAGCAATTCTACGTATAATTTTGTTGGTTTCTCTTAGATTTTAAATCCACTTTATGCACAGATAGGCTAATAGGGACTTGGCCTACAGTTTAAAGTTGGATCCGAACCACTGTGCAGTGTGCTGTATAATTTTGTGTAAAGTATTGGTACACTTCCTTGTTTTCGTTTAACGCCTGCCTAGAGAAACTAGGAACCTCCCCCATAGCGTATAGTGGTAGTGTCATTTTGTAATCAAGGACTCCCGGTAACAATGTCCGGTGGAGGCACATAGTGGTTCGATCCAACTTCAAACTGTAGTTCCAGTCCCTATTAGCCTATTTGTGCATAAAGTGGATTTAAAATCTAAGAGAAACCAACAAAATTATACGTAGAATTGCTGGGTGGGGCCCATCTCCCACATCCCTTAAACGGCATGTTACAATATATATCAGTCTATCTATGCATAAACTGGACATGAAACAAAAACTCTTAACAAACTCGTTGTGTGGTGTGAAAACCTGCACACTACGAAGAAGTGAGGAAAAGCGACTAGAACAGTTAGAAATGTGGCTCTGGCGAAGAATGGAGCGTTTGAAATGGATAGACAAAGTAAAATATACAACTGAGCTGGATAGAGTTGGTGAAATAAGACCGATGCTGATAGTGGCCATGGAAACAAAAATAATTTGGCTAAGAACCTGAATAAGAAGGAGCTGTCTGCTAGAAGGAATGGTTCGAGTTATTGATTTGGCTTATTTTAATTAGCTTTTCTGCCACTTTTCGCTAGTCGTGAAGATGAGTGATGAGATAGATGAAGAGGCACTCACAAAGAATATCCATGCTCAGGCCGGAATTCGAACCCGGGACTCCTGCCGTCGTCGCGCGCTGTGCTAACCTTTCCGCCACGGGATATGAAAGCCTGGGGGTTGGAGATAACGATGAATGAATGAAAAACAAAATCCTACAGAGTTCCTACACTCTCTTCATCTAATCATCATTCATCCTCTCGACTTAAAATAGGTAGAATACAAATGAATAAAATCTCGATACCAGGTTCATTCGTACTAAAGTGATTAAGCTTACGCTAGTTGGAACTCGAATCGTGCAAGAATTTATTTTATATAACAATCCGCACAGTATTACACAACTAGCACGAAAATCGGCATTAACTAATAGCAGTGTAATACGGTGACCTTGGCACAGAGAAATCATAAGCCTTTATCAACGGAGCACGAAGCTTTCACGGGGAAAACGCTATGTCCGCGCGTCTTGGAAACAGAGGAAAGCATTTGAGGAACCCGGAAGATCATCCAATCTGTTCCACGCGGCTGCGAGTGGTGACAGCGCCTCTTATAACGAGCGGCCTTGCGGAATCACAAAAAACCAACGGGATGCCGTGGTGTCAGAGATTATCAAGTATTACAGAGTCGCCCGCCCATGTTTTGATGTAACGTTACGATAAACCCTCGACTTTTCCGTTTTTGACGCGGATAAGCTTGGAATTTCCAAAGAAGGTCGGTGGCTGACATGCACTCGGCGATCTAGGAGTTATGAGAAAACTGGTAGAGTCGGGTTACGTTTCACATCATCTTCGGTTGACTGCGCATGTCTAGTTATGGAGCCTATCAACAGCGGACAGCGTGATCAAGAGGGTTAGGGGTAGGTGCGGGGTCGAAATGACGTCAGCGGATCGCTTGTTCATTGGAGGTCTCGGGAGTTGGACTCGCTCTCAAGGTACAAATACAGAACAAGCAGGTTACGAAAATAATCGCACTGTACTTTAAATTTTCTTTCGCGCTTCATTCTGTTCGATGTTTCTTTTGAAGACTTGGCAGTATTACTAAGGTCCTCTTATTTAGAAAAAAAAAACGTAGGAGGCCGCTTTTCCTCACTGAGACAAGACATCTTGTGGTACAGAAATTGCCAATTGTTGGAAGGGACGGGAAGGGGGGGGGGGCGTTATCTTAATCAGCAGTGTAAGGTCACTGTGGCAAAGCGACTTCAGTCTTTAAGCGAAGGTAATGAGTGATGATATGATGAAATTGATGATGGAACATTCACAAAGAAAACCAATGCCCAAGCTGGGATTCCAACCCTGGACCCCTGTCGTTGCTGTGCTAACCACTTCACCGCGAAAATCGTCAATGTTTCAACTACTTAACTGTCTAGCCTTCTTAAACCCGAAGGTTTATGGCTGCGGCAACACAAGCCTTCCATCTGTCCCTATCCTGGGCAAGATCAATCCAATCTCTTCCATCCTTACCGATTTCCTTTAGGTCCATCTCAGCGTTATCTCATGTGTTTCAACTCTAATAAATAATCATACAATGCGGAAAGCGTATATACTGCTCCAAATATTGAAGATAAAGTGTGTTCGGTATTCGAGATTGCTAGTAAGTTGCTGAATTTCACTGTGATAAAGCAATGGGAAATAAGCGTGGCTTCTGATAAATCCTATTGGTCGTTTGAATGACGGCTGTGCAGGAATTTTGCGAACAGAAATATAGTGATGTGATGGAGCCACAACACTCAACGTTGCTGGGATCTTACGTTACGAGATGTACAGGTGCGACCATATTTACAGGTAACACCAGACGCAATACATAGGAAAGAAACAAATATCCTAAGTCACATGATTTTGCTTACATTAACTACGTTCTTGAAGTGGATTGAGTTGTTGTTTTAAGTTCGTTATGGTCATATAGGCTAATCGGTACTGGACCTACAGTTTAAAGTGGGATTCGAACCACTGTGCCATGTGCCTCCACCGGGTATCGAACCCGGGACCCCTTGATTTCAAGGCGACGACGTTACCACTACGCCATCGGGAAGGTTGAAGTGGATTGAGAATAATTATAAAGCAGTAAACACAGTGCTACATACGAACCAGTGTGTTCTTTCGTGACTGCACCGGCCATGGGAACTTCAAAAACACACATGTTGTTGTCATAGCCTGCGGCAAGGACTTTCCCGTCCATGCGCCTCTATGAGGAAATAAAAATAAAACATTCCAATAGGAAATAATTCCGTGCAATGTTTCCCCATCCGAGCACGAATCCTATGTTTGCTCCCGCATCTTGTTTTCAATACAGCACGCAATTCTCCCCCTCGGATCATCAGTTTTCCTTCCGACCTTGCCTTATAAGGTCGTCCACTTCGGTCGAGACGATCAACACACGTGAGTTTATTATGTAAAGTTGGACCTAAGTGACTCCCGCGTGCAACTACAAGGTTGTAGCTCGGTCTGCAAACATCCAAGCTGTTTACATCACCCGAAGCCTGTAGACTTGCAATTGCAACGAGAACTTCAGCTGCAGTGACGGTTTAACAAAAAACTTAACCTTCAAAGGCCATTATCAAGTACATTACTGCCTTGGCTTTTGTGTTGTCCAACAATTACTGGGCGTGAACGCTTATACTTTATAAAAACAAGTTCCTATTTCCCTTGACGGTCCAGCATTAAAAATGCACACAGTACAGAGGTAGAGACGTGATTCAAGGCCTGCAAGCACTATGCAGAAATACACCGAAGGATGTGTCCACGGAACAAGGATATCCAGCAATGCTTGAACAGGTGGTTCGAAGGTTAGGTACTTTGTTAAACAAAATAGCTATAAAGCAGTATTGTCCTGTGGTGTATATATTTTATTTCGGGGGAGTTAATAGAAATGGACGGAGGTTAAATGGCACGTGGCGAACTCCACGTGGGAAGATCAAGGTGACGCATTTCTTTAGATCTATATTTCAATAATTCTCTCCGAGGCGGTTTACCTGAACTGACAGCAAAGCAATGTAATATAATCAGGTTTAATCTTGTGAAGCTTGTGTAGAAATTGTGTTCTAATTTTATGTCACTTTTCTGCTTCCCTACACCAATAGCGACGACAAGGATGAAAATCAAGGGATGCAAAGTATCAACCACGCCCACAGCCGGGACTCGTACCCAGAACCTTAAATAGGAAGATGAAGTCGATTGATCGGTGCACTGTTGTGCAGAAATATTTTCTTTTATACCAATCTACTGGACCACTATGTGCCTCCACCGGGTATCGAACCCGGAATCCCTGGATTATAAGGCGACGACGTTACTACTACGCCATAGGGGAGGTCCATCCAATATACCTTAGCAATCGGAAATTTTGGGAGAAACTTCTCAGCAGAGATGCTTCCTACTTTACACGAGCCGGGGGGTTGGGGGGAGAGGATGATGTTCCAATCTGTCCCAGAGTGGAGTTTGGCGAAAGTCGCCGTGGAAAGCGCTTAAATTTAACGTGGGCTGTTTTGCCGACGCCAAGCCAGCTGTTATCGAAAAACCGCTATGATATTCCTAAATTTCAAAAATTACATATTCTTAGAAATCCTTCTAGAACATTCATGTATCTTCATGTGGTTTGCTGTAGCTGTTGTCAAGATATTATCAATAGTTTAATAGACTTTTGAAGCCACGAAACTATATCGCGATACTTGGTATATACCGAAAATTTTCGACCTCCCGCCGAGACTCGAACTCGGGACAAGGAGCGCTAATCATTCGGCTAAGTGGTAGCATTATTACTATTATAACTGCGCACCAATTTAAACTACCTTTGAAGTATTATTAGTGAGCCATAGCACTAAAAAATCTCGAAATTTAAAAAAGAGAAAAAAAAGTGGTCTATATGTTCTGAAACAATGATCAACACTCCGCTGTAATCACTCCGAAAATACTGTTCGCGCTTATAGATCTGCCTCGGACGTAATCGGTACAGTACATTAATTTTAACAATAGTTTAATGTTCCCAAGTACGACTGCTTACAATGTACACGACGCCAAGGAAAATTTACTCCAGATACTATGACTCGGATATCACAATGATTGTATGGAATTACAATGGATCGTGATATTCCCGAATCGCAAGTTGTAGAAGTGGTGTTTAAAATCTTTAAGTGAAGTAATGAACGATATTGATGTAAAATAAGTTTTAGTGCCAACTTGAACTAAAGGAAAATCCTCATATGATTTTTATTTTCATTGCTAAAAAACTAACAAAAATTTATGAATTTTGATAGGTTCTTCCTAGTATTGTGACCCAAAGAATGGTATATAGCCACGCCTTTCAGGTGCGGGTATTGTGTTCAAAACGATATATACGTATAAAGTGGTAACGGGGAATAAGTGAATAAAAATAGAAATGAACAACTGGAATCGTACACGAAATCCTGTGCAGAGATGATGTGTAATGCACTGCCACCTGTCGCTCACATGCTAAACCGATATACGTACACTACACACATGTGTTTATTCTCGGCATATGCGACATAAATGTGACCCATTTCCTTAACGACATACTGGTTGTTGATGCTTGTCTATAATACAGACGCCTCGCAATGAAATGTGAACTGGCTCAATATACGAGGGTAAGTCAAAAATTATCTACACTTTTGCCATCATTTTCCTCAGGCTGGCCACACTGCCTTCAGTGCTCGTCTGCTAAAAGGTGGTACTTTCCTGGCCATGTGGCCGAGGTGTGATCTTAATGGCTCCATTTTCATTTCTTTTGTTACAGAGTAAACATGGCCACCACTGGTAGTGTGCACCAAGGAAGAACAACGATCAGTGATCCAATTTCTCTGGTCTGAAGATGTGTCAGGGGTTGAAATTCATCACAGCCTTTCAGTACAATACAGGGACACCGCTTTGCCACGTAGACTTGTGTATAAGTGAATCAAGAGGTTTAAAAATGGCTGGACAAGCGTGAAACACGAAGCGGGAGCAGGGTGTCCATCAAGCTGCAACCTGACGGGAAGATTTAACAAGCTCTAGAGATGATTCTGACGAACCGACAGAATAGATGGTCAACCATCATCCGAAGAGATTTTTCTGACATCATCAGATATACTGAAACCTGTGATGAATTTCAACCCCTGACACATCTTCAGACCAGAGAAATCGGATCACTCATCGCTGTTCTTCCTTGGTGCACACTGCCAGTGGAGCGGCCATGTTTACCCTGTAACAAAAGAAATTAAAATGGAGCGATTAAGATCAAACCTCGACCACATGGACACAGAAGTACAACCTTATAACACACAAGCTGAAGGCAGTGTGGCCAACCTGTAAAAAGTTGTGGCAAAAGTGTAGATAATTTTTGACTTCCCCTCGTACACATTGTGAATAAATATGTGGCAAAAAAAAACCTGCAATTAGTGTGAACAAAATATATGACCTTACTGGTTGACACACACGGGAGATATACTACGTAGAAATTTCAGCGAAAAATGCAGACTTGACCAGGATTTGAAGATCCGACTCCAGACTAAAACACAGAGAGAGAGTCAAAGGTCCCTTAACACCCTCTATAAAATGTAAAGGAGTTGTGCTGAGTACAATTGGTCATGACAAAAACAGCTTAGGCCCATGGGGAACCATAATTGTGTGAGTCAAGCAGAGGTCCGCCATGTTGAATTCAACCGAAAAACTGAAATGGAATGAGAGTGATGTGATATATCAAATCAGAATTGACACAAGCAACTATGGTTTCCACAGGGCTTAACCTGTTTCTATCATGACCAATTGTACCCAGCACAACTTCTTTACATTATATGGAGGATGTTAAGGGTTTGACTGACCCTGTATATGACATCTATAAAATAGATATCCGGTTGGTATGTCTGAAGAACTTTTAGGCTATTTTAGAATTCAAATAATTCTGTGTTTCTGTACCCGATACAAAGTCCATACCATAGATAGTCTCGGTTCCGTGATCATTGTCGTTCTCCCGGTTACTCTATCAGCAGATGCTGCCGAGGGAATTCGTGCTTGACGTCATCTGGTTGTACCATCGGAACAAGGACTGACTAGCAAAGACACATGCTTCTTTTTTCTGGGGCAACCACTATCGAGAACGACCTTTGAACGTTTTCTTCTTCATCGAGCTGATAATCCCACGTGAAAAAGGGGAGCTCCGGAAGATTCGATAGAAATCTTTTCAGAACATCCTCATCACCAGCATACTTCGTTTCCGACGGGACAAAACTGTGAGATTACGCACTGTAATGTTCATTCTTGAAGCTTTTAGATGATGTAAAGTGCGTTGCCTATCTTTGTTATGAGGAAATCCACATGTCTAGGCTGCGAAATGAACTAAAATATGAAGCTTGTAGTTTATTTCCATAGTCCAAAGTGTCCTCCTAATTATGATAGTCGTGACCATCGACGCCCGCTCTAGAGCTATCTGGAAGGCAAAGGAGGCATGAGAATCGCGAGAATTTTTTTTGTGGGGGGTAGAAATAACAATAATTATTGTTGCTCTAAATGTATTACTATTAGTATTATTATATTCTTGAGGAGACTTTTCTACTCGATCCATCAGATGCGTAAATTTTCAACACAACTATTTTTCATTATTATTTAACACTTCGTGTATTTATTGTACTATATTTTGTTATTAATTTACTTATCTCATTTAAGAAAAGGCTTTAAAAGTTAGGTGACATTTTTGACAAAATTTATGGTGTTTAGCATTTCACATAAAAACATTTTCGAAATTCTGAAACTGAACATAACCTCGTTCCTGTATTTTATACTTATTTCTTTTACCTAACGCAGTGTTCACTTTAGTTATTCTGTTCGAATATTACTTGATACAGAGTCTGATGAAGACCTTGCTAGAAGGTTGAAACGTTACGATTTAGTTTATGTTTTTATAAAATAAATTACTGCCTTGGTCAGCATATTTAGTTTTTCATAAATAACTGAATTTTATTTCTGATCTTAACAATTAAAGTAAAAAAAAGCTTCCTGTTGTTTTTTCTTATTATTAAAAATGAACAATGCCAATTTTTACGGGAGTTCGACCTCCTCATGAGATGTTTTATTGATTGATTGAATTAGGTTATTTTACGTCGCTTTTCTGGCACTTGTGACTAATAGCGAGGATGAGTGATGACATGATGAAGTTGATGAAGGGACATTTACAAAGAACACTCATGATCAGGTCAGGATTCGAACCCGGGACCCCTGCCATGAATATCGTCTTTTTTATACTTGGACAGGGAGTTGCAACACTCATCAACACATAAAGGCAGGAATATACAAACAACCAGAGGCGTAGAATTAATATACTGATCTGAAACCTACAGAGCAATTTCGTGCACGTTCCTACCTGCTTCCCATTTTCGCGTTTGAAAGCGGCCACTCGAACTAGGCACGGCATCCGCAGTCGAACAGTACAACGAAACCAATATTTTGCCATCATTTCCTGCATTCGATGTTCTCTCCTTGCAGCAAATATGGGACAAAAGGGGTGGGAGGGTGTCCCGAAGTTTCTATCTCGAGGACTGAAGAAGTCAGCGCATTTGGCCGATTTTGGCACTCCCACATCAGACATCGTGATGCCTAAGGGATTCGATGGCCATCAAAGCCACCCTCGATCGCCAATTCATGACTAAAACATGGCGTGTGACACGCGAACGCTCCTTAAGGTCAGGGCCCTCAGGATTGTTTCCCATGTGAGTTACCCGAGCGTGGAACACATGGAGACATATGCTGATTGCTTCATTGGGAGTACGCATAGGAAGGGGGGGGGGAGATACTGGTTCGTTTTCCCACGCCTGCAGTATAATTTTGGCCTATCCTTGGAAATACGCGTAAACATTATCATGGGCACTACATAAATGTGGAACAAACACGCATACTTGATATGATTTTTGTTGTTGAAGGTCGCTTCTTCTGTACCACTTTTGGATAATCGCGACGATGAGGATAAGTTATGAAGAGACGCTAACAAAGAACACCCATGCTGGGATTCGAACCCGGGATCCCTGGCGTCGTAGCGCGCTGTGCCATGGCATCGGCTAAATACGGATTGGGGAAGCAAAACACGAACCAAACATCCTAAAGAGAGAAATTTTTTAGGGCATGTTACCAACATGGCAGCCAGCTTGAAGTCCGCCATCTTGGAAATTGGTCATGGCTCGAATCTCACGGACATTTTGTAAAGATCTAACTGCTTCGGGTTAGACATCAAATTCCCAGATTTATCCACATTTTCCTAGTCTGTTTTCGCCCTTGTGCTGATCTCGAAAAATAACTGTCTCGATTTTATCTCTGAAATGTCTGGGAACCCTATTCATGATAAAGCTTTCCCAGGTGGCATAAAGGCACATGCGGTGTTGAGGTATGGCCTCCTCATACATTCTCGATATCGCTCATACTGGACGTGATCAGCACCAAGCTCCAGCCGCCTCCACCCCACACCCCCTATAGAGTTTGCCCAAAGACATATATTGAATAGAGGCTGGATGAGCCTCAGAGCCAGGCATGGACAATGCCAGAAAAACACTCAGACGCCCTACAGACTCGACCTATTCATGATACCAGGGTGATATTAGGAATTACCAACACGTGATGCAGTGTATCAGATTATTTCCAATTACGTCTGAAACTTGACAAAAAAAAGTGGCACTTATCATACGTTATGAGTTTAAAATTTTATATGAAATGCATATTGCATTCTTATTAAATATGTTTTCTTCTCGTGTTAGATAACAACTGAGTCACGTTCTCGTTAAACTTTCGAGATTATTTCAGAGTAATGTCCCACAGACAGAGATAGATGGACGTTGAACCACTCATCGAGTCGACTCAGTAACATAAATAACCACACGAAGGTATTTCATGTATGTCAATTTGCTCGCTGCCGAACGCAAATAAGACTGCACTATCTACTATACACGAAGGTGTCCATATCTGACTGCTGATATTTGGGAATTTTCTTCCTTGCTTATTATTTTTTTCCCCTGCGTCACGTAGATACAGTTTCTCGAAGCCCCAACGAGCAAAACATTAACAAAAGTTGTTGGCTTTGATGTCGTACGTACGGTCACCGGCAATAAAAATGGGACATCTAGATCCTGAAATGCTCGCTTCCCTGCAACAAGGAGTTGTGTGTGTTGCCTAACTCTACAGCGGTAAGTTGATTTTTATAGTAACTTATCAATGGCGGCTTCCATCACCGCCTTAGTATTTGGCAACACACACAACCCTTGCAGGGAAGCGAGTATTTCAGGATCTAGGTGTTCAATTTATATTGCCGGTAAGTGTACATTCTGCGAAAGACTGTCGGTGCTGTACGGCGTCTCCAGAAGCGTATATTCTAGGCTAGCTAGGCTATCTGCGAAGCCTGAAGTCTAGAGAATAAAATACAAGAGAAAAATCGATCAGAAATTGTAAATAAAATTATTCATATTAGTGAAATGATGGTGATTCTGGAGTTGGCAACCTGATTTCCTATGAGTTGGCAACCTGATTTCATATGAGCTGGCAACTTGATTTCCTATGAGTTGGCAACCTGATTTCTTATGAGTTGGCAACCTGATTTCTTATGAGTTGGCAACCTGATTTCTATTCATAGCCTAGGACCACGTGACATAGTGAATAGCCCAGATCTTGGACTCGGTATACGTCACTGGGCGTTACCCTGAGTAACGAGTGCAATAGCGGATGGGTTTGGCGGTAGAGCAACTACACTTGCGTGCGAAGAAACAGACCCACCTCACACTTTTGACATAAAATATTACTCAATTTATTAACATCATACGTATTTATTACTGAACTTTATCTACATATAAGTAGGATTAGACGCTTCCATTTGGATAAACATTTTATGTGCCTCCAAACAGTTGGAACAAAAATCAAGAACAAGTAAACATTTTATGTCAAAAGTGTGAGGTGGATCTATTTCTTTGCACGCAAGTGTATGTATTTGTCTCGGTCACTATCTCGGTTCAAAGTTAATTTAGGTCCACTTATGCCGAGACAGCACTGGACCTACAGTTTAAAGCGTGCAAACCACTGTGCAATGTGGTTCCAGCGTTGGTCGAACCCGAGCCTTCTTCTATGTTCTTATACGTTCTCATACTTAATTAGAAAGTGTATACAGCAATGTAAGCTTTCCTGCAAATGGAGATATTTTCTCTATTGGAGGCAAATCAATAAATATCAACAGCAGCGTCATTACTACGTCATCGGGGCGAAATTCCAATCAGGTTGTAAGAAATGTATCACAAAGACATTCAATGCTGCAAATTTCAATGTTTGTCAATGTTTCAAAGTCAAACTGGCAAATTTGTTTGTGAGTCAGTAGCCATGGATGATAAAGTGCAAGTGGGCTGGCCTTTTTATTTCATTGAGCTGATCCCAATGACCCTTATGTACTTTGAAATTGGTCGAGCTAATCGTCTTTATTTTTTATTAAAATTCAAGTGAATTAACCAGTGTGCGATATCGACGGTGAAATATCGGACACGCTAGGCTCTGGCGACTGCTGTAAATTTTGTGCATGCGTAGTCGCTTTGACCTATAGGTGCTCGTAACAAGGTACGTTAATAGGCCCCCATATACGTAGATGTTTCCTATTGTATGGTGATACGATACAATATAGTCAGTCAAGGCAATGTCGATGCCTGAAGCACGATGACAGTTTTCTTGATAACAAGTTCTGTAATTAACATTATCGCTTTGTAGTAACGGGTTCCCGGATTCGATTTCCGATGAGAACGCCATTTCTCGGTGGTTTCGGATTTCACTTTTAAACAGTTGTTCCATTTTCAATTAGCCTTGTGGATAAAGTTTTACAACAAGCCCACCCCAAAAAAATTTCATCACGGTTGTGATAAAAACAGAGATTTTAAAGAGCCATCGGAACAAAAAAAAAAAGTTGGACAAAGTTTATTGTGTGAGTGTACTTAAGCTCACAGGCTTATCGAGACTGGATCTACAGTTTAAAGTACCACAGTGCAATGTGCCTCCAGTGGATTGATTTGATCCTTATTATTTAGCGCCGCTCTTCTGCCACTTTAGCTAATCGCGACAATGAAGAGTGATGATGATACTGATGGACACTCACTCATGTCTAGCCGCAATTCGAACCCTGGACCCCTGGCTGGCACTGGGGATTGAACCCTGGTTCTCTCATAATATGCTACAAACAAACCTCGACTGAGACATAGGAGAGATCGATAGGCATGGTTAGGCTTTAACAAGTGCAATGGACATAGTCGCCTGTGACAAGAACAAGTTACACAAAATTCAGCATTTCGCACAACTTTGGCACTGCCTGCTAACAAGTTCATCCAGGATACAATTATCGTAAAAGAGTTAATCCTTGAACAATTGACATGTTGTAGCCTTGGCCTCCACAACAGATAAAAGCACGTCTGACTTACGAGATGCACTGCAGAACACGTGCAACATATTCCTTATCGGATGCCTTCAACATCCGAGACGACCAATTGCCACAACTCTCAATGCGATTTCGATCCACCGTCGCAGCTTCGAACAGGCACTACTAAAGAACATTTTCGTTTGGATTTGCAGTCAAGGATTTAAATCATACTTTATCTTCTTTCTAGAATTACCTAAACTTTTTGTTGGCAGCACTCTCCCGTCACCCCCTCAACAGAAACATGAAATTACAGCCGAAAGTCTAGTAATTTAATTTTTCATAGCTGCCATCAGATTAGCTTGCATTAAGCGAAAAAAACGGTAAATAATGTCCGCTACGAAAGAATTGTGTTGATGGCGCAATGAACCTTTGATTTAATTTGATTTTTGTTATTTCGCGTCGCTTTTCTGCCACTTTGAACTATTCGCGACGATGTGTGATATTACATTGATGATGGAACAACATTCACAAAGAACACTCGCGCTTAGGCCTGGATTCGAACCTGAGATGTCTTAGCACGCTGTGCCAACCACTCTACCATGGACGTCGGCAATAAACCTTCGAATTCGAAATACTGTATGTGTGTCGGAGCAAATCGAGCAAATGAAAAAAAAAAGGAAGCATAAATGTATCAATGTTATTTTTTAACACCCGGTACACCAGCTTTCAGCAACATATTCCCAACCTGCTAATGGTGCCTTCATATCGGCTCTTCAAGTGAGTTATAAAAAAAATGCGTGGGACTGAGGAGTGCATTCGCGTGGGTTACGAGTTGAATCATTCTGAGTCATCCTTTACATGGCCGCTGTTAACATCCTCGAAAAATGCAGCAAGCAAGAATCTGATGCGAGCTGATTTAACGATGTGAAGGAACAAGCCTCGCAAGAACATTAAGTCTTTCGTGTTCGCATTCTCGTCAGAAGATCCCATCTTCTTCTCATGTGCCTCCTTTGCTGCCGATTTGAAGCATGGGAAATGTTCCACCTTCCTCTCATACATTGCAAAACCTGCATCGACATGCAATGGGCACACGAAAACATATAAAAAGAAGCTATGCCTGTAAGTCATCACAAGAAGAAGAGTAGCAAAAAAAGGGACAGATATTGAACAGTGCGAGAGAGTACAGATTGATTACTTTATTCAACACAGGTAGGTGTGTTGGAAAAGACTTATGTATTTACCGGTGGAACCATATTTTGCTGAACACCTGCCTAATGGCCCAGACCTGGTTACACTTCGCTTTTCTGCAGATTTTGATTAATCGCGAAGATGAGGATGAGTGATAATATGATGTAAGATTGATGAAGGAACACTCGCAAAGAACACCCATGCCCAGACCGGGATGCGAACCTGGAATCCCTGGAGTCGTAACGCGCTGTTTTAACCATATCGCGATCGAGGAATACGTCAATTGCTGTTCCAAATCGGAAGTCTATCTCAGATGATTTTTTTGCTACTTTGGCTAATAGAGTGGGTTGCAGAAATGGTCTCTCTCTCCTCTATGATGGTGTTTCAATCATTGAAGATTTGATTAGTGATTTAAATCTGATGCTCAATGATTAAAATAGAAGGAAAAAAATCATAAATACGGTATAACGTATGTGTTTTTAAGAGAATTTGACGTTATCGTTGTAAGTTTGCCAAAAGCTTGACTAGAATTTGATGCTGCTTTGTGGTTAGGTATTCTTGAATTTTCTGGCTTGGGGTACTAATACAAGTACGGCCACTTCTAGACGTTAAATGATTTACTCTGTTCAATATTTTCTTTAAAAATATATACAAATAATGAGTCATAACTTGGGAACAACTTGATAGTATTATTTTACTTAGCTTTTCTGCCACTTTTGGCTAACCACGACGATGAAAATGAGTGATAATATGATGAAACTGGTACCCATGCTCAGAATTGGATTCAAACCCTGGTTTGGAACAACTATGTTACTATTTGCGTCTACGAGTTTTATACGGTTTTTCTTAAAAGAAAAAGGTTGTCACGGGTAAAACAGCAGACCCCACACAATCCAAGAAGTCTATTTCTAGAGTAAAAGGTATGCTGGGTCGGAAGCCCAATGAAAAAGCGAGCATCTAATATGGCATATTCACATTTTCACACAGAATAACCTAAAAATCTTTGAAAAATGACCTTTAAAATTACAACAAAAATCCTGTAATGACCTAAAATATTTTAAAAATGACCCAAAAATTCGTACAAAACTCAATCTGCTTATTGAAAATAGTATATATATTCCAAGACAAACTATTTAACAATTGCTTCTTCACCTTGGTATATTGTACGGACTGTGAATAAGAAACTCGACAATGTTGCATTTCGCGATTTTCAGACAAGCTTTGTTGCGCTGGTAGTTAAACAGAGTAAGTACCGCAAGATAACATTCAGACAAAGCAGAAATTGTTGAACTTCTTATGTTTCAGCATGCAATGACACAAATTTTTTAAAAAAATGACCTAAAAATGACGCAAAATTTTAAAAAACTGTCCGAAAATTTTTAAAAAAATGGTAAAAAAAAATGACCCCAAAAAATTACATTTCTTCAACCTGAGGAGGGGTCATCAAAATCCGGGCCCGTTGACCGATTTTCCAAAACAGCACGCCCTCGAGAATTCGACATGGGATACGGGCAACCGGTTAGACTAATTGGAATCCGATGTTCGATCACAATCTGAAAATGAATTCCCAAAGACAAAAAAAAAAAAAAGGTCTTGAGGATGGCTAAGTGGAACAGGGAGGAACGGTACGAGGAGGTCGATGACCGGTCCGCTGATGTAACCTAGCTGCGGGTAGAGACTAACGGGAAGCCTCTTCAACCGCGCGCGGTCTTCTCTCGGGTCGACCAACACCTGCGCTCCGAGAATGCAGTCCGGGATTATAACCAATCTTCACAGAGAGAAGCTTCATGAAATGAATGACGATGCGTGGCGTGTTTCAGTGAGGATGGGTCGCCTGCATTGTACAAGGGAGAGTCGACTGAAAACCTTAATGTGGTTTTGTTTCTTATTTAGTATATTTCTGCATGTAGGGTTGTGCAATATTGTCTCATTTTAGCATCCACTCACTGCTAATCTGCCTATATATTCCAAGTCTCATTTACTGCCTATACACCTTTAGAAGAAGAATCTTTGGGATTATCGATTTGGTGTTTTAAGTCTACTTTATGCACAGTAAGGCTAATCGAGACTGGACCTACAGTTTAAAGTGGAATCCGAACCACTATGTGCCTCCGCCGAACCCGGGATCCCTTGATTGCAAGGCGACGACGCTACCACTGCGCCATCGGGGAGGCCCACTTTGGGATTATGTGCAAGCCTTTCCACTCATCTGCCTCAGTGGCCATTGTCGAACTTCCTCCTCCCCTTCGTAAATTTCATCGCCTCGATGATATCAGATACTACGTACATTTGGACGATATATCGTCAAGCTAACTGCTCTAAATGCAAAGTGTATCACACAACTGAGTGTAATCGGATTTCTTGAAGCATGGGCGTAACTTTGGACCTACTTTTTTGGGGGGCAGAATCTAACTTATGACTAAAGTTTGAAGGGGGGGGTGCAAAATCGAAAAGGGTTTCATCCCATAAATAGTGTACAGAATAGGATTATTTGCTAAATATATGTTACATTTGCAATATCACAAATATTAATCTGCACTACTTTGCTCGTCAGGTCTCAGGAGGTAAAGAAAGGTATCAATAACTTGTATATTTAAAAAGAAACAACTTAATTTTGGGGGGGAGGGGCAAGTGACGCCTACTTACCCCCGACAAGTTATGCCTATGTACAGAAATGCGAAAACTGAGCAGCAAGTATGTGATTGATTGATATGGATTATTTTGCTTCGCTTATCTGCCACCTATGTCTCATTGCGAAAATGATGATGAATGATTACATTGATGCGGTGACACCCACAAAGAAAGCCCAGATTCGAACTCGAGACCCGTAGTGTAATTGATCATAAATTGGGCCTTTGTGAAACATTTTAGGGGTGTAGAGGAACTTTTTGGGGAGGGAGATAAATCACTGGCTACGACTACGCTCATGGTACTAAAAATGAACACCAATCACTTGAATTCTTGTTATCTTCAGGAAAGAAAATCCTACCAGCTTTCATAAAATAATCTGCACACTGTATGTGGTGCACAGAATCTAAAAATGGGCGTATTGACAATTTACAACGTTCTGGATGACCGCACACACTGACCGCTTGACAGGAGAGAAAACTAGAACAGATGAAGAGCATATCCGCCACGGACGTTAAGGGTCAAATCGACATGACGCAGCAGTTGTGTCACAAGGCGTAAAAGGGGTTACTTAACGTCTCTCCAGAAAGTAATCCCGGGAAGCCTTTTTTATTTCTCCAGCCCGCCTTTCCGTTCATCAGCTACCACGTTTTCTCCAGGCTCGGAAGAAGTCGTGAGCCGGCAGACACTCTTCACCACAACTGGGTCACTGGTAACGGTGACATTAGCTCGACCTTCTTGCTTCTTGGAACTGTTAATCTTTCTCCGCGAGCAACAACGACTATAAATAAACGATCTGCTCGGGTGATAGCAAGGCGCTGCTGCTTAGGTAATACCGAAGATCACGCTATAAGCAGATTCTGTTCATAAGATAATCCTTGGTGCCGCGTTCTTCTTGTGGAATCCACATCTCCAGCTTGTGCGGGTCTAGCTAGCGAGCCTAGTGGGCGTGTAGAGCCTGATCAACAGGGTTAGGGATAGGTGTTGGGTTGAGATGACGTCACCGTCTAGCTTGTTGATAGGAGGCTTCGGGAGTTACGACTCGCTTCCGGGCTGTAAATGCACAACAGTCAGAGCTGTCACGGAAATAATCTTACTCCACGTAGGCTTTCAACTACGGATGGATATCATCGGATATTCTGATACCCGAATTGTCCGGATATCCGAATGTGTGCATTATCCGGACAGTTTTATCGTTTATCCATTTTACGGGCTATCCACATATTCCTTTATTCGTCATGTTCGTATTTCACTGTTAGGATTTTCTACAATTCCTTCATGAAAACTGTACTATCCAGATAGTTTTGGTGAAAACATCTAATATACCCCAACGGGTTCTCTCTTATAAACAATTTCGGATGTCACCCTCCCTTCAAATCTGAGTGAGGGTCTATTTCAATGTCCATTCACGTTTGTTTAATGTCAACAAGTCATTGCTACCTCTGCATTTCAACTAATTTAATGCGTGAAATGAGACAATTTTCACACTGAAATTTTGAAAAATGCTGCTATTCATTGCATGCGTTTTTAATTGCACCTCACATTCCTTCACAACTGAAAACAAAAAGAAGAAAAGGTTCAACTCTTGTCATTGTCTGGAGCGACAGAGAGAAAGAAGTGTGTAGCGAAAGCGTAAACGTTTGCAGTTTTTCATTTGTTTCACTTTAAACGTGGCAACATCTTAGCGCCAAGAAGGAAGAACGACTTACTTCCGGTATGTACCGAAGTGGGGTGAACAAGCCTGTAGTGAATAGAAATTTCATTCCCATTGTTGATATGGTACTTTTAGTATCACATTTAGCAGCTTTGCTAACATAATTACAATAACACGGACACGACATACCGTGTTAATTTATCTATGAATATGCACCCACGGTCTAAGTCTGCTAGTACTAAAACTACGTAGCGTTGTTTTACAACCAACACAGCCTTGAAGCCACCATTTCCAATTATTCTGTCAATAGATTTCTCGTCAGATACAAAGTTAAAAATGCGGCACCTTTTCCCAGCGTAAAAATTAAAGTGATTACAACACAGGAAGAGAGAATTCGTTTTGCAATTTGTCGCTTTCCACTCGTTTCAACACTGAATTCATGTGAGAATTCCTTTCTATAAATCATCGTCATGAGAAGAAGCGTGAATAATTTTCGATAAAATCTTGCATTCATTAGCGAGGCGTGCAAAATCCGGAAAATGAAATCTAGTAAACCTAATCTTGCATTTGCTCCTGTTCCAAGGTGGTTCGCGGTAAACGGATTTTTTTTTAAAGAAAAAATCTGTTGTGACTAAATTATGAACTAAAATGGACAGTCATTTGTTTCCCCCTCTCGCACACGGAAATGTTTTACTACAGGACTGTTTTGTGTTTCATACATTCGAAAGCAAACGATCTTATCCATTTCTATTTTGGTTAGTTTTTGTTCGTCTTCTATCTCATGGGTTAATAGCAAACATGACAAACACAATATATTTACCAGGGTTCGAACCTGGAACTCTGGATTCGTAGAGCCTTTCACTTACCACTCCGCAACGAAAGCCGGTTAACGATTTATCATATTACTCATCAGGCAGCACTATTTGTATTCGGAATATTTTGGGTAACATCTTAATCGCGACGATGAAGATGAATGAGGCGTAATGGACGAGAGGTCGACTACAACAAGAAACAATTTTTTGATGAAGGTTCGAACGTACGATCTTTAAAAGGTAGGTACTAAAAATAAATAAGCATCTGGAGAAGGCAAATAAATAAGGAAGAATCCTGGAGAAGGTAAATAAATAAGGAACAATGAAGGTAAATAAATAAGGAACAATCTTTAATATAATGGTGGTTAGGGAAATTATTTTAAATCCTCCAAACTGATCCCGCCTAATAGAGTAAATTAAAATAGGAAAGTCCATATTTTAAAGTAGATCCATGTCGGAACTACATGAATATCAAAGCACAATGTTTACTACACAGGCAAAAGTAGATAAATAGGTTAACACCCATACATTATCATCACCAACTACAGGAAGAGGCTACCAATCTGCATTCACACTTGTTGCCGCTTCTCAGTAACGATAACATGATGTTACGTGCCTCATGTCGGACAGTTGCAACACACAACCACACTCTAGCACCTGTGAGAGGTTTATCTCCCACAATGTGAAGTGGTCACGGCCTAGTGTAAACCAGGAAACAATGACTTCAAGGTGTAACCGGATAAAATTTCATCCGGACTTGGTCATCCTTCGAGACCATACCAAAACTTGTTATTCGATTGATTGATTTAGTTTATTTTACTTCGCGTTTTGTGCCTCTTGGCTAATTTGCGAAGATGGGGATGAGTGATGAAATTTATGAATGGACATTCACAAACAACCAAGCCCGAGCGGGATTCGAACCCGGGACCCTTGGCGTCGCAGCGCGATGGGCTAACCACTCGGGCCACAGGGTCCGGCTTGTTCTTCGAAACAGAGAAGAGAACAATTGATTGATTTGCTTTATTTTACTTTGCTTCCCGTGTCACTTTTGGCTAACTTGCGAAGATGGTGTTTGCGTTCCGGACCGTACAGGACCAAAACTGAATGTAGAACCTGTCCGGCTGTGAAGGACCAGAAATGAATGATGATCCAAACCGGTAGGATCTAAATGTAAGTGAAATTGTAGGTACCACTTACATCTCTCTGGTATGGATTGTATCGCTACAGGGCAAAGTTCACCGCGATCCTCTTGGTAGTTGTAAAGAAAACACAGGCACACACACTGATAACTATAACTATGTATTATAAGGTATATGCACATAACACTTGATTACACTTCCCATGCACTCCTCTCTAGGGAAAAACTGTTTACACGAAGCTGTAGCTGGTGTTACAACAACGCGCCACTAATGAAACGTAGCCACGTTAGGCTTACGTTATCCATAATTGTACGCGACGGTTTCTGGCTGTGTCCCGAGTGGCCTCTCTACGCACACTGGCTGGAAGTAACTACCGCGCTAAGATGGCGGCAACTAGACACCGCGCTAAGATTGAATTAGCCAATGGGAGTGCAGGTTACTTAAGGCATTTGAAATACACAAATAAACAATTGAAGCTATATGCAATATAAAATATATAAAGAAATAATAAACATGGTTACTTTTATAGATAAATCTCCAACATACTCCCCCCCGTTGGAATGTTCACATCCAACCTAACACTAGGGGATACATTGTCAATGTTTTAGCTCATGAAGCATCTTCTTCCCAATGTGGTAAAGGCACAATTTTGCTTAATGCTCTCTTGTAGACTCCGTCTCTAGTACGAACGGTGACTACGCGCACTAGGTTATCCCTTCCCGGAAACACTTCTTGGACGTCGCCGACTCTCCACGAGAGTGGTGGAAGATTGTCCTCCTTTAATAGCACTGGTGTGCCAGGCTTCAAATTCGACTGAACGGCTGTCCATTTCTGTCGCTGCTGCAGGCTATGCAGGTAGTCCTGAGACCACTTCCTCCACACTCGTTGCTGGAACTGCTGTATGCGCTGCCATCTGGATAATCTGTTGGCAGCCAGATCTGTAATGTTTGGTTCAGGAAATGAGGTTAGAGGACCTCCAATAAGAAAATGACCAGGGGTAATGTAGCTGAATTCATCATGAGAATCAGGGAGTGTGGAAAGAGGACGGGAGTTGAGGCAGGCCTCTATTTGGCATAGCAGAGTTACTAGTTCTTCGTATGTTAGCACGGCGTTTCCTGCTACTCTACGAAGATGGTATTTCATAGACTTCACTGCACTTTCAAAAATCCCGCCGAATGATGGACTGCGTGGTGGAGAATACTTCCATTGGAAATTCTCTTCTGCTGCAAATCTGTTGATGTCCTTGTTGAACTTTTGTGATTGAAAGAGTTTACGTAATTCCTTCAATTCATTTTTAGCACCATGGAACGTCGAAGCATTGTCGCTAAAAATACTTGCACACTTTCCTCTTCTCGCGGTGAAGCGTAGTAGAGCTGCGATGAAGGCTTGCGATGTCAAGTCTGAGACAATCTCTAGATGAATTGCCCTTGTGGCAAGACAAGTGAAAACTGCAATGTAGCATTTGCTTGAGGATCTGCTTCTTGCGGCTCCGGTCTTGATGTGGTATGGCCCTGCGTAATCAACGCCTACGTGATGGAATGCCTTGCTGGGTCTCACTCTACTGGAGGGTAACTGCCCCATCAGCTGCTGGGCTGCTGAAGCCTTCAAACGATAGCATATGTTGCACTGGTGAATGATCTGCTTGACCACCTGTCGTATGCGAGGTATCCAGTATTTCTCACGAAGTGATGATATGAGAAGCTGTGGACCAGCATGCATAAGTCTCTTGTGTTCTGATGCTATCAGAATTTTCGCGAAATGACTCTTCGGATGAAGAATAGTTTGATGTTTGCTTTGAAACTCCAATTCACTGTTTTCCAATCTTCCTCCGACACGAATTACTTTTTCATTGTCGAGAAATGGATGAAGGTTCCTCAAAATGCTTTTGTTGTGTACTTGCTGCTTGTCAGACAAATCTTTGATTTCCTGAGAGAAGAATGCGCGTTGTGTTATCTTGATGCAGGCAAGGGTGGCGCCTTGAATTTCAAAGGTGGTAAGGTCTTCACTCCTTTTGTCTCTTGAGTTTCTGCAATTGCTGCTGAACCTTTTGCAGAGTGACACTACTCTCAGTAGTTTGGATAAACTTGAATATCTAGATATGATTTCTTCTTCAGTTGTTACATGAGTGACCAATGTGGTAGCTGCTACCTTACGCTGCTCTGGAATAGTGTTGTCGTCTGGACGGAATGCTAAACTGGATGATGGCCACTGTGTCTCCTCTTCTTGGAGCCAGGTGGGTCCGTGCCACCAAAGCTTAAGTGATCTGATAGTTTTTGCATCGACTCCTCGTGAGATCAGATCTGCAGGATTGTCTTTTGACGGAACGTGCTTCCAATCACTGACCTGCGTGAGTTCCTGTACAATTGCCACTCGGTTGGCAACAAAAGGTTTCCATTTACTGGCTGGTGACGCCAGCCAAGCTAGGACAATTTTTGAGTCGGTCCATAGGTGAATGGTGTCTATACATAGACGCAGTATGGGCAATGCTTTGTGTACCAGTTTGGCTAATAGAACTGCCGCACATAATTCCAAACGTGGAAGAGTGGTTCTCTTCACCGGAGCCACCTTGGACTTTGAACACAGTAAGTTCACACTTATGTGACCCTCTGAATCAATTGATCTTACGAAGAGAACACTGCCATAGTTTCTCTCTGATGCATCAGAGAAACCGTGAATTTGAACTTTATGGATGTCTCCTGGAGCCAAAACGAACCGTGGTACTTTTACTTCGTTAATACATGTGAGCTGCGAATGAAGACGACGCCATATTTTCTGCAAATCTATAGGAAGCGGATCATCCCATCCTACATTGTGGAGCCATAACTGCTGCAGGAATGACTTGTATGTTATCACCACTGGCGATATTAGTCCGATTGGATCGAACACTTGTGCAATTATGCTGGCAACTTGGCGCTTTGAGAAGATCTTCAACGAGCCTACATCCACTGTTGTGGCGACCTTGCTGTCCATGAGAAATTCGTCCGTGGATGGGCGCCATGAAATTCCCAATGTTTTTGTGCCTTCTGTGTCGAATTGCACTAGATCCTGTACTGCCTTCAATTCTTCTGGAATAGATTGCAACACTGCCTTGCTATTGGAGCACCATTTACGTAGATTGAATCCTCCCTTCTGGAGTAATTCTGTGAGACTTTCACGCAGCTTTATTGCACCTTCAATGCAATGATTTCCTCCCAGAAAATCGTCAACGTAGAAGTCATGTGTCAAGACATGAGTGGCTACTGTGAAATTTGATGATTCATCTTCTGCCAACTGCTTGAGGCATCTTGTGGCCAAGAATGAACTTGAAGTTAATCCATATGTGACTGTGTTCAAACTGTAAACGTGGATCGGTTCGTCACGTGATGCTCTCCATAAGATGCATTGAAGTGGTCTGTCTTCTGAATGCATGTTAATTTGCCTATACATTTTAGCCGTGTCTGCAGTCAATGCGATTTTGTGACTACGAAATCTGAGCAGGATTGAAAACAATTCTTCTTGTATCGTGGGACCAATCATCTGTATACTGTTCAACGATTCCCCCGTAGTTGTGGGCGAGCTTCCATCAAAAACCACTCTTAAACGTGTAGTTTTGCTTGATTCCTTGATCACACAGTGATGTGGAATGTAGTACCTTGTCTCCTTGTCTCTGGATACATCTTCCAATGTCCCAATTGGTTGCATGTGTTTGAGTTGTTGGTACTCGACCATGAATTCGGTGTACTCTCTTTTCAATTCCATGTTCCGATCAAGTCTTCTTTCTAATTGGTTAAATCGTGAAATCGCTGTTTGCAGAGAATCCCCAAGAACGGATCTGTCTTTCTTCAAGGGTAGCTGGACCGTGTATCGACCTTCTCGATCACGAGATGTAGTTTCCTGGAAATGTTTTTCACAGGCGATTTCTTCTGGCGAAGGCAACTTATCATGGAATTCCTCCAAATCCCAAAATCTCTGTAAATGGAAATTGACTGTATCTTCTGTGCGAACAAAGAATGACTTCGAAGGTCCGTTCGTAGATGGTGCATTGGGAATCCTTCCTGCTACAATCCACCCAAATTCAGTGTTTTGCAACGCTGGATAGTTTCCTGTTCTTGAAAGTTTTTCTGGCTTGAGAATCGTGTAGAACACATCTGCAGACAGAAGTAGGTCAATGTTGCCAGGTGTATGGAAGCTAGGATCTGCTAAATGTATGTCACTCGGAATTCCCCATGCGGAAGTTTCGAGCCTCTGCGCTGGCATCGAACCTGTGATGTTTGGCAAGATGGAACAAGATATATCCATGGTGAATCCACTTATGCTGGATTTAATCTGCGTCTCCATGGTGTGAAAGGCTTGCACTGTAGCTTCATTTATCCCTTGGATTGGAATTCGGCGTTTTTGTTTCTTGATGCGTAGCTGCTGAGCAAGATGCTCTGTCATAATATTACTCTGCGAGGCTCCATCCAAAAGTGCACGACATGGGAGCCACTCGCCGTATGCGTTCTTGATTTTTATGACTGCTGTGGCTAGGAGAACTTGCGAAGTTTCTCTGTTTTTGACAGAACAATATGTTGCTTTAGTCTGGGCATCATTATCCTGAAAACGAGTATCATCGCCTACTGCCGGTTTACTTCTGGATTTACTGGGCTGCTTCTGTGTTTGACGTTCTCTGCTGTTCTTATCTTCATGAAGAAGGGAATTATGTTTCTCGCCGCAATACTTGCAAGATCCTGCCTTGCATCCTGACCTAAATCCCTGGTGATCTGACTGTCCAAGACAATTGAAACAGATCTGGTTTTCTCGAAGAAATTTGTACTTCTGAGCTATAGTAGCTGCTTTGAAAGAACTGCACGCAAACAGCGGATGCTTATTATTCTTCATAGTATCCTTGCAATACAGGCATGAAGGAGATACAGTAGAAACATACGATCTTGAAGGGGAAGGATGCGCAGGTTTGTGACTTTGTTGTTTGGTGTTGCCACTAAACTGTGGTTTGAATGTTGATCTTTCATTGGAAATTGGTTTGAATTTCTCTAAAGCCTTGGTTCTGTGCTCTAGAAATTGAAACAAACTGTCAAGAGTGGTGAATTCAGAGTCATTCACTTCTAATTCAAAAGCTTTTCGTGTGGTGGCATCAAGCTGAGAAGTAAGATGTTGAACTAACACTATATCTGATAGTGAACTATCTCCTGCTAATAATTGTAACGCTGAGATGGAACTGATTGCTGTGTTTGTGAACGATCGCAACTCTTCTGCGTTTTCTCTCGACACTGGTTTTATATGCAAAATATCATTGACGTGTGAAGCAGCTATGAGACGCTTGTTGTCAAAACGCTCTTGGAGTTGTTTCCACGCTACACCGTAGTTGGATGCTGTAATTGGTATGCTTTGAATGATTTGTAATGCCTCACCCTTCAGTGCGACACGTAAATACTGGAATTTCTGAATATCTGAAATATCCGAATTATCATGTATGAGCGAAGAAAATGTGTCTTTGAACGATACCCACTGAGTGTAATTTCCACTGAAATGTGGAAGCTCTATTAATGGCAACTTGACTTGAGACTTGCACGAAGCCCTGTGTTCATTTTCCGCGCCGTCTGTATTTGAATGATTTCCCTCAATTAATGTTAGCATCTGCGACTTGAGATCGAAATATGAAAGTTCGATTGTCTCTCGAACTGCCGTGTGTTCATCGTCTGTAGCTTCAAATTCAATGCAATCCTGAATTTCTTCTATCTTGGGCCATAATGTGTTCAGTTGCTCCAGCCGAACCTTGATCTGTTGAACGTTCGGCGCCTCTGGATCAACACTGCTAATGTACGACTGCAATCTCGTTATTTGCCCCCTGTAGGCGGCACGTTGCTTTAGAAGATGTGCTAAGTCTGCCATGCCTCAAGGTGGGAGGGACAAGCAATGCGTATTGAAATGAAAGGAAAAAATGAGGAAATATTGAACCAAACACTGTTGTACTCACCGATCTGGCATTCACTGGACCATCTGGGCATCTGAAGTCCTGGTTAGGCTGCAACACTGCGGGTACTCGAACAGCTGATACACGGTTGCTATGGTGATGTCACGTCTGCACGCGTGGGCTGCTATGCACCTCTCCGCGATACATTTCTCCTTGCTCCCGCACGAAACGAACGAAAAAGCCAGTCCCGTGAAGGAACAGAAAACTGCAATCTAAAAATAACTCAGCGACACACCACCGGTGTATGACGTCATGTCACTGGTCGCCGACTGTTCCTCACACAGTGGGAGGGGACAAGGGAGAGGAGTGTGAAACGTCACTGACAAGCGAACAGCGAGAGCGTTCTCGTTCGGGGAAGTACCGGGCGTGTCCTTCAGCCACGTGGAAAATATCTCGCGAGCTACAACGAATGACGTAATGCTTTCAATAACTTGTAGTTACTGTACTTGAAAATAATGTTTGCACAACACAATGTCACTAAAATCACTGATGATAACGTACCTCATGTTCAATACAAAGGAGATCGCGGCCTGCGGAGGACCAAAAATGTTTGCGTTCCGGACCGTACAGGACCAAAACTGAATGTAGAACCTGTCCGGCTGTGAAGGACCAGAAATGAATGATGATCCAAACCGGTAGGATCTAAATGTAAGTGAAATTGTAGGTACCACTTACATCTCTCTGGTATGGATTGTATCGCTACAGGGCAAAGTTCACCGCGATCCTCTTGGTAGTTGTAAAGAAAACACAGGCACACACACTGATAACTATAACTATGTATTATAAGGTATATGCACATAACACTTGATTACACTTCCCATGCACTCCTCTCTAGGGAAAAACTGTTTACACGAAGCTGTAGCTGGTGTTACAACAACGCGCCACTAATGAAACGTAGCCACGTTAGGCTTACGTTATCCATAATTGTACGCGACGGTTTCTGGCTGTGTCCCGAGTGGCCTCTCTACGCACACTGGCTGGAAGTAACTACCGCGCTAAGATGGCGGCAACTAGACACCGCGCTAAGATTGAATTAGCCAATGGGAGTGCAGGTTACTTAAGGCATTTGAAATACACAAATAAACAATTGAAGCTATATGCAATATAAAATATATAAAGAAATAATAAACATGGTTACTTTTATAGATAAATCTCCAACAGATGGGGATGAGTGATATGATGAAATTGATGAATGAACACTCACCAACATCCATCGTAGCGCGATGTGCTAACCACTACGCCACGGGGAGCGGCTCGAGAAGAGAAAGAGAACGGATTTCATCCCTAAACTTTCCTAACCTTGACAACCACGTAAATTTTCCTAATCTTGAAAACCACGGAAATTTGCACGAACAACGGGACTGGGTGCTGGAAGGCGGGAGCATGCTCAACGAGAAAATATGCCAATTGGCAAATGTCGTTCGTGCATGATATTACACAAAGCTGTGCCAATCTTGATAAGCGTGGAATAAAAGAAGTGACCTCAGTTGCTCGATGGGTTCATCACCCTGCCGCCACGGCGATGAAGAAACGAAGGTCCCATCAGAAACTGGTATCCCACACAAAGAAACTGTTAACGGGGCTACCCAGAGGAGAGCAATTCGTGCGAAACGTAAACATGACCAAGCACTGGGGTATTGGGCTACGGGAAAATTTCAAGGCCAAGTGCATACTTACGGTACATTTGCATTGTTCAAGTCAACAGTAAAAACCGCTACTCCAATCTCGGAGACAAAACGAAACGCTCCCGGTGAAGAAAAAAGCAAATGCCAAAATACAGCGCCAAACCGTCTCTTTTTTTTTTTTTTTTTTTTTTTTTTGTGCTTTCAGCTTCTTGAAGTAGGTGTGGTGTGTACGCTTCGGAGAAGTTGCGGATGGGAAATGAATTGTATTTTCCTGGTATTGTAGGCAGAGTCGTCATTTCTATTCTTATACCCGCATCACACGAAACTAGATTTCCAGTAGGTATGCCCTAGTTGGCGCTGGACTGGCTACCAATTTGCTAGTTTTCGCCTCACATGATACTTATCAGCGTACTTGTCGATAGACAAGTACGAGGGAGGTTGTAATGGCGGCCGCGTGAGATGTAAACATTAACAATGTATCACTTCACAAACCGAGAGGAATAACGTTTCGTATAAAACATTATTAGGTACAAAACAATGGCGCTGCTTAAATACATAATTTAGAACGTTTACTGTACACGTATGGATGAATATTTTAGTTGTTTCAAATGTAAACACCGTGCACTCAGCATAGATGGTGTAACTCAACACTCCTTTCATGCTGTATATGTTATACATTGCTGGAGTAACACTCGGAAACCACAGACAAAAACGCTCCTTTGCACACTCACAGATTATCTTCACATGGCCAAACTTTGCTCTGATTGGCTGTTCCACAGAATCCAGTCGAGGAAAGCAAGTAGCAATTAGAACATGTCCTATTCCTCCAAACCAGTCAAGCAGTCAGCCAGGCGGCCATGATTGCTATCTAAAAAGTTAGTTCAGCGCCAACTAGGGCATTCCTACTAGAATTCCAGTTCCGTGTGATAGGGGCTTTACTCTTCCAAACCTACTTTCAGAGAAGCAACGATTATGCGCCACTGTTTTCTTTCATAATAGTGCACAATTTTCATTCGTGGTGTGTGTGACTCAGTTTGGACTGGCAGTCAGGCGCCTTACGGACCGAAGCAACGCAGCTCTGGTGGTTTTGAGAGCGAACTTCGTCAAACTGAAATTCTCTCCCAGCTCACTTCGTAGGCAGAAATTACCAGGCAATGGACGGCAATTTTAGACGCAAAATGAGGGAGATTGTTCACTTGCAACTCATTCCTTGAGCAATGACATAATTGAAGCATCTGAATTGGCTGGTTTGACGACGCACGGCAAATGTGACGTTGTAATGCTAGAGCGAATCCGTGTCAAAGCCTGGGAGAGGACTGAGGTATCCCGTATAACAGAAACCAAGATAATGATGTGCCGCACATGCTCTCCATATAGAAAAAAAAATTCGAATGAAAGCCGACACGAAAGTGGGTCGAAGTAAAAAAAATCCCAGGCCATCTTCTGCAGCCGAATTTCGAAATTTGCGGCCAATGCTGCAACTCCGATCGCTTATCTTATTTACGCAGGGCTGAAGCACTACGAAACAGCAGGCAAATAGGCAGGAGGGTCCAGAAGAGGACTGGGGCCACACCCTCCTGGAAAGTGGGAAAAAAAATTGCATATTTTATCCATTCGATTTCATTTAAATGGCAATACACTGAATTATTATAAAGGACTGATAACTGCAAGTAAAACTAGCGGAAGGTATAAAACTTTGAACCGGCTGCAAAGTAGCATCGCGTGGGTTTAAAGCATTCCCTGACATTCGCTACGAGACTCGGCGGCAAGCGGCTCGGCGTCAGCGCTTGTCTTTCCCGGTGAACGGGGTCCGCGACATTCGGTAGAGTCGGCTATTCAAATTACAGTTTTCATATTGTGTACTAACCTTGACTACATAAGGTGTTGAAAATGATGTCCCTCTGCTGCAACACATTCCTGGCATCTCGGAAGAAAATTGGCATTAACACGTGCAAGTTCGTCTACTGTCATTCTCCCGATTTCTCGTACAATACTCTCTTTTAACTCGCGGATGGTGTGCGGATTGTCTTTGCATACTTTATTTTTTAGATTTAAGAATTTTAGCGGCTCTAAATGCTGGGGTTTTTTAAACACCCGTTCCTTGTGAGAAGCGGCGGATAGATTTCCGAGGAGACTGTTCTAACCTTAGTCCTATCGCATCGAGTTTTTCCTCAGTAAGTACACGTGAGTTTTTCTTTCCACTTTTATTTAGAACTGACCCTGTTACTCTAAACTTTTTTACGAGGTTTAATATAGTGGTCCTATGTGGAACGAGAATGCCAGGAAATTTCGTTGCAAAACGTCGTCGCACTTCTCCACAATTCCTCTTTCCGAAGTAACACTCGACAAGATTAATCGTTTGTTGTAATGTAAACTTTTGTGGTGGCATATTAAGCCACAATCTTCAACGCACGAACACGACACAATACAACTTCCGAGGGAGGATTATACTGGCGTCAGTCTGCAACGTCAACAGAAAGGGAAAGAGAGCGAAAAAAAACAGACTTTACCGTGCGACTGTCGCGGACCCCGTTCACCGGGAAAGACAATCGCTGACGCCGGGCCGCATGCCGCCAAGTCTCGTAGCGAATGTCACGGAATACTCGTAGAATACGAGACCTGAAATGTTGGACTGATTTGACAGCGTTACGAGATCAGCTCAAACTCTATTGCTAATATGTTGAGACTATTCTACCTTCAAAAAATGTGTTTTCTTGAAACCAGAATTCAAAGAAATGGAGATTTTGTTGTGCGCTTTCCCTTTTATCTTCGTTCTAACTATTAACTTCCAAAACGGGTAGGAAAAAGACGTCAATTAAAACAAGCACACACAAAATTATATTTGATTTAGTTCATCTAATGTCGCTTTTCTGTCGTTTTCGGTTAATCGCGACGATGGTGATGTGAGCGACGAAGGGACGATCACAAACACATACGAACCGACGGAAGATTGATTACACTAGCTGTGGGATCAGGCATCAGACGCTTCGTTGGGCTGCGAAGAAAGCATATACTGGCAGTGGCGTTCCTTCAGAGATCACCCCCTTACACTCAACATAACATGATGATGCAGGCAATACTGATAACAGCCGTAAAATTTACAACTGAATGACTTAGATGATCCGATGTAGGGGTGCCCACGGGGGGGGGGGGGGGGTTCATGACGCGCCTGCGTTATGGGAATCTTTTTAGTGGGGACAAAATTGGGAATCGTTTCATTTGATTGACTTGTTATCCATTTTTAGTTATGGTTATTATGTACAGTTTTCCCACCTATCTGTGTGTGATCGCGGCGATGGGGTTGAAATGAAACACCACTTCTTATGGTTTTAGAATCGTTTGGAAGGGGGGGGGCGTGCTATTCGCATTAATACAAGGTTAGTCGAGCAGACAAAGAATAAGGTTCAGTACGCTAACAATTGCAGTGGGGGCCAATGTTCTACCTTTCGGGGGGAGTGCGTCATAGGCCTTTGGGGGGATGGGCACCCCTGATCCGATATAACATATTCGGATTCTAATCCAGTGTGCTCAGCACTGGATTTTGGCATGCCCATTATGGTATTTGAAAAATTCCCAGCGGGGGAGAATCATTTTTCACGCTATCGAGGTAGGAATTTGCAACCAGAGGGGGTTGCAGCATCCAGAAATGAAACTTCCAATCCATCCCTACCGTGGGTATACCCAACAACTTGCTTTATCGCCCTTCTATCCTGATGTACGCAGTATTCACTTGTTCCGACGAGCTTTTTTGGACAAAACCTCCCAACATCTGCATTCCCTCCCACCTCTCGAGCAAGCTTCATGGGTTTCTTGTTTCGAAGAAAAGTGCTACTCAAGGCTCTGCGAAGAACATTAACCAGAGGATCTCGTCCGGACAGAACCAGTTCAACTAGAAATTAAGTGAAGGCGGGAGCAATGTAATGAAATATTCATGAAGCAAAGCCGACAAACAAAAAAAATAACCAATCGGGATTTTCGCCTTTTCTGGGCATGACGAATTTACAAGTAAAACAAGTAGAACAAATATGGCAAGATGGTGATGATAAACGACGCGCGATCTTCTATTGTTTGAAAGTATGTCTTCATTCATACATGTTCAGTATTAAATCAGTTAAAACAGAGAACAAGCAATCATTTCCGTTTCGAACGCACATGTTTATTATTAAATTATTCGATCTTCAAGGATTGGTAATGGACAAGTAACATTGACAAACTACTAGAATTGGTTTCACGTGGCTTAAGCAGGACCGCCGATAGAAATCTTTGCCTCTATCCAATACGCAATACTATTCCATTCAGAATTCATTCATGGTAGCGCTTATAATTTTAGGTTACTTTCAGACCGTAGCGACAAGATGCAGGAGACACGCGAATTTCACACCAAAGAGCCGAGCAACAATCGACACCGGCCCCTTCAGTCTAAGGGAGATTTCACACCCAAGCGACAAGCAACTCGTCGCTCTAGAACGGACCAATCCCCAGCAACGTTTCACACCATAGCACAGGGGTATCTCATGTCGCTTCAGTGTGGAATCTCCCTAAAACAAAACTTTTACCGCGCATGCGTGAACACGTAAGACCCGGCTGAAACTTTGGCCGACACCAGGACAGCTGTTTCCGAATTGTCCTCTCCGCTATAATAATCCAACAGCGAAAACAAAACACGAAGATTCACATGAATGCTCTAGAAGAAATTTACGTACGAATATCTATTTCTTTTTTCAAATTTTGGAATATCATAGCGGTTTCTCGAAAGGAGAAGGAATCGAAAACAGCTGCCCTGGTGTGGGCCAAACCTCCAGCCGAGGATTAACAACAGCAATCGCTTCCCCAATGGCGCGGCGTAATCAAAAGGTACAGAGTTCTATCCCGGTGGAGATGCACTGACCCCACAATGGTTCGGATCCCAGCTTAAACCGTAGGCCCAGTGTCGATTAGCGTATCTCCGGATGAAGCGCTGTTAAAACAAACTTCTTGAGACAATAATTCGCTCGGCCTCCCCCATGGCGCAGTGGTAGCGTCTTTGCCTTGTAATCAAGGGGTCCCGGGTTCGATACCCGGTGGAGGCACAAGTGGTTCGGATCCCACTTTAAACTGTAGGTCCAGTCCCGATTAGCCTTACTGTGCATAAAGTGGACTTAAAACAGCAACTCAAAACAATAATTCGCTTAAACACGCGTTAGCAACTATTGCAGAGAGGAAAAGGGAATCGCCTGGAGATCTGCTGCCTCCGAGCGCGCATGCCATGATCACATGACCCTGACCGATTGGCCCAGTGCTGGTTGGAAAGTTGGTTTTTGTGGAGCTCTCGAAAACCTGATCTTGGTCAAGGAAAGAGGCCAGTGGCGTATCTTCGAAGTTTTGCCCCTTTCCAGGCCCCCTTATTATTCTAAGTCGCTTATTTCGTCCGTTAACAGCAGCGACGAAAATAGTTGACTAGTAGAATCAGTTTCCGATATTAGAGCACACGAACCTCCTCATTAACGTTCTCCCCCTAGAATTGCAAGGGAGATTCATTCTGACTTTCTGAGCTCTGGATAAATATTAGATGTCTTGCATTACGTCAAAAAATAATTGCTTCGACATGCTTGTCACATCTCGTAACAGTGCCATACGTTCAAAATATTTGGAAAAGTAAGGCCGCAAAACAGATATAATACGTACATATATATTACGTAGAAATTACAACGAAAAATGCAGGCTCGACCAGGTCTCGAACCCGGATCTCTGGCATACCGTGCCACTGCTCTACCACTGAGCTACCAAGCCGGCCTGATTTTTCGCTGCCGCTGTTTTACCTGTGCAGAATCGTGTCTGCTAGTGATACGGCAAACACTGCAGACTTTGACGTTGCTTGGTTCCTCCCAGCGTAGAATCATAATCTTAGTAGCGATAGCATATGCCTTAGCAAATTACACAACAATAGCAACAGTGGTTGCACGTACTTATTATAAAATGGGATTTCTAACAAAACGCACACTATTTATCTAATTGTCTCTATTGCCCCATGTTTTTCCTGCTAGCCCTTCACCTAATTCAGGTCACAAGCTGAACAATAGTATTAGATAATACATGAAAGTAGTCAAAATACGTACCTCCACCCGAAATCCAATTTTACAAGAATATGGTTTTATAAAAACGATATTCTAGTGTTAAAAGGTCGATAAGGGTATTTGTATTTTTGTTACTTTACGTCGCTTTTCTGCCACTTTTGGATAATCGCGACGACGAGGACGAGAGATGATCTGATGAAGTCTATTAAGTGGCATTAACAAATAACACCCATGGCCATGTCGGTATTCGAACCCGGGGACTTCGGTGGCTATATCGAAAGTGACTACTTACCGCCGCCGGCTCTAAAGGTTTTCCAGTTAAATTTATGCACGGAATCTTATCGGGACTGTACTATGGTTAGTTGTATATGGGATTAGAGCCACGAATTGTTCTTAAACAACTCTCGGATAGCACTTGTTACTTAAAAAACAGAAGTGGAGGGAGGCATCCAGTCAAGAAAGGGCAGACGACGATACGAGTACGCTGGTCACGAATCACTCGATAAAAAGTAGTTTTGTACACCTGGTTCGAAAACGACCACGAAGTAGTTGAGAGAAATGTACGAAACGTTTGGATTATTCACTGTATGAACTGTGCAGCAAGATTAGCACCCCTAATGGAAAATTATTGATGGTACCGAGACTAAGAAAAATTCGAGAATGAGGCAAATAATCGAGACAAGCCTAAGTGTCACAGACAGTGAGATAAGACTGAGACAGACCTCGTCTCAATAGCATCCATATCAAAAATAACCTGGAAAAACGTCTGATCCTATGAAATCTGTCTCTTCACCAGATATCGAATTGGAGGCCTTGATAGCTCACAACTAAAGATGATGTTAGTTGTGCAGGTCAGAAAGCAAAACGTCACGGTTCAAGAGTAACGAGAACAATGCAACTTCCTGTTCAAAACAATAAACAATTAGGGTCGACTTGTCTGTTCAATGTGTACGAGACCTCAAGGCATAAGAGCATCCATCGACCTCTGGACTGAAGTCGAAGATTGTAACTGCACCGCATCAACATATGTGCAAATTTATGGAGGACTATAACCTGTCCCAGCTAACTGTGGAGCAGGGCCGCGCATAGCAGCAGAGGAGGAGGGAAATCGAATGAGCAAGAGCGACGTCGCTTCCCCCTCCCCTTGGCCCCGCCATTATGCAATCCCGTTCCCGCCTCGCGTCACTACTTGCGCAGAAACTTGTTCTCGTTCGTCTGCTCCGTAGATAACTGGGACAGAGTATAACTGGTTGATTGTGCACGTCTTTATCTGCAAAGGAAAGCCAGTTCCTCATCACAGAACACAGTAACCTAATTATTTACTTATCACATAATTTGCAAATGTCATATCAAAGGTTGCAAGTGATATCAAAGGTCATACAATTGCACCCTTCTTCCTCTCTTCAAACACAAAAATGTATGTTATACATAATAATATTAACAATAATTATAATTTATTTTATTGTTGTTGACCAATCATTAATGTCTGTGGTGGATGGTGAACTTGTTAAATTCATCATGGGTTCTTAAGGGACCTCAAATTGGCTTGAACTCTGGATTTTCTCGAGCTAGGTCATAGTTGGAGTTGACATGATCAGCACCATGCTCCAGCCACCTTAACTCCCCAGTATTCATTAATTAGAGTTTGGGTGAACTGCTGAGACCCTGTATGAATGGCAGTTAAGCGCTCATTTTTAAAGTATTTTTATTCGTTCAATCGTTATACAGGGTAGTGCAAAATGAGATTGAGCCTTTCTTGTTTTTGTTTTTTTTTTACATTGAGTGGCAGAATTTGGTGGCCCTGACAATACTCAAACATTACGCCCATGGATTTACATAATGTCACTGCTGTAATAAATAGCAACGCTATATCTACTTTGCATGTGTCAACTGTAAACTGTCTAATTACTTATGCACCACCCTGTATATATAATATTGTTTATGTTAATCTTACCCTCAAAAATCAAGTTCAAGTTAACACTGCTGATCAGAGGATTCTAAAAAAGAAAAGATGGAGTACAAGTAAAAATTTATGTTAGTTCATTGAAAGTTGTCATTACTGAGAAATCCATCGACAGGATGTGGATAATTAATGTTTTCATTTTGCCTTTTAGGTGAAGGGCTCCAATGCTACAGGTGCACAGTGAAGCTACCTCAAGGACAGAATAGCACAACAAATCAACTGTGTTCCGAATTTGATGGCTCAAGTAGATTCCAGGTCAACTGCCCTTACTCGACATTCTGCATGAAGAAGACATTTGAACTGAAACTCCAGAAAGAAAGTAAGTTACGTGATTTAACTGTTCTTTCTTGTGCTCTGCCATATTTAAAGGAGACAATCTGAGTTCATCCTGGAAAAATTAATTAGTGTACTCATTACTTGTTGATAGGAGCACATAGGGTGTCCAACTTTTGACTATGAATTTAAGGGAGATTTCCAAATTTGAGACAAATTTTGCACATTTTAAGTGGCAAATGTTCATGTGATGGATAATATTAAACAAAATAATTATTTTAAATTTCCAATACTATACAGGTAACAATACAGAATAAACAGAATAATTTGCATGTTTCTTAGTCCTGACGTACATGTATTTGTCCACTGATGCTCCGGAAATAAGCATTTTTTTTTATTGTGCAAATTTCAAAAACTCCTTGCAACAATACTCATAATTAATAGCTTTTTTTGGCTCTCTGAACTTGTATTATATCTGATTGAATTGAAAATTTGAGATCTTCATTGTTAATGAAATATACTGGAGATATAGAATGTTAATACGGGAGCTGGGAGGATCGAAAAATTAGCTCTATAATATGGGAGTTATTGGAAAATACTGGAGAGTTGGTCACCGTAGGAGCAGATGACCCCTTCTTTTTTAGCTGTTGAATGTTAGGTTCATTTTTGGCATCACCTTTAGGGTGATTGCTTGCCTTTAAACATTATTAGGAGGTTTCACTTTTTTCGATGTCAACGGTAGAGGGGACAATCAGTATTTATTCATACATTAAACGAGGAATTCTTGTTAGTTTTAGGCATGCCATAGAGGAGTGATCACTTAATTTTTAAAGGACAAACAGTGCAATGCCTTTTTTTAGGATTTAAGGAGTGCGATTAATTTACCTGATGTAAATTTTATAAGTTTTATAAATTTATAATTTTCATAAATTACATATCTGTCCATGGTTAGCAGATTCATTACCTAAAACCTAGGAATTCTTATTTACAAATAAACTGTACTTTTAAGAGTTTCTGAAACAACAGCCAGCGTCAAAGTGTGATCTTAAGAAATCAAGAGATGCTTCAGTACCAAGGTCCGTTGACCTGTGTTTGCCGCTCGCTTTGGAAGGTCCGTTCATAACGCGCCTTTTGAGCAAGCCGAGGTGGTTGTAAAACTGTGACGTCATAGACATGACAGATCGCTGGGGAAAGTTTAGTATCCGCTAGTTTTAGCAGGGGAAACGTGTTTCTGTGTTCTTTCCTTGCTCTTGTATTCGTGTATTCGCGTGTATTTTTAGTCATTTTGTTGTGTTTTTCATATTGTAGTGTGAGTGATAATAATAATGTCTAACTGTGCTGTGAGCACATGTCGAAACTATCTCAGGAAAACTAAAAATTTTGATATAGTTTACCATAAATTTCCTCCCAACGAGAAGTTCCGAAAAATCTGGGAGAGCAAATGTTATCGAAAAGACAAATTTCAGGTTGCTAACTCGAGTATTTGTTCTTCACATTTTTCACCCGAATGTTACGAACGCGATTTAAAATCGGAATTATTAGGAATTACACCAAAGAAGAGACTGAAGAAAGATGCCATTCCTACATTGTTACTTCCAGTCACACACGTGCAGGTCAGTGACGACAACAGCGTTCGTGCAAGACGTGCAAAGGCAAGATGTGCTAGGAGAAGGGTTCTCTCTAAAGTAAGTGAACAATTATTTGTGAACAGCAGCGTGCCACCTCAAGAACAAAAACCTTTATCTGTGTTGTCATTCGTTTGTTCAATAGAAAGTGAAAAAATCGAAAACACAAAACAATTGGAAGTGCTTCGTGGGGAAAATGAAAAGCTAAATACAGATATAAATAATTGTCATGAGGAAATCAAAAACCTTAAAATCAATTTGCAAAAATGGCAAGCAAGGTATAAGAAGGTATTGCAGTCAAAAGTGGCTTTAAAAACAAGGGAGCGGAAGAACTATCGTGAACAAAAAAGTGAGACAAATTTTGAGCAAAACCTTTACTCCAGGGCAAATCGCAATGGCGTGCCCAGGATTTTCGAAAGGGAGTGGTTATGTATACTTTTTCTTGGTAGTCAGCTCTCATTTTGTCATATTTTCCTACCTTTGACGTTCTTTTTTTAGGAATACTGGGCGAAAGAGGGGGGTTATAACCCCCATTAACCCCCCCCCTTGGGCACGCTACTGAAATCAACATGTTAATTAAGGGGAAAAGAAAGCAGAGGCGGAAACAGGAAGATATAATTCCTGCATTAACACAAAGGGCGATCAGTGAACGATTGTATACCCACATGAGATCAGAGGTCGGAATTCAATTACCCAGCATTGCAACACTTCGTCGCTGGGCGCAGAAATTGAATGAGACTCCCACCGGGAATTCTTGCACCAGTTTTGAATATTATGAAACAGCAGGGACAGTGTTTGACTGAAGTGGAAAAACTGTGTGTCCTGTTGTTTCATGAAATGAATGTTAACGTACGAGTGTGCTACGACAGTGAAATTGACAGAGTTTTGGGTCCCCATAGAAATGTTCAGGTTGCAATGCTTCGAGGATTGACAGGTGAATGGAAACAGCCAGTATACTATAACTTTGATACGGCTATGACCAAGGCTTTGTTGTTTGATACTATATATCAATGATTGGGGTAGCTGGGTATAAAATAGTCACTATAGTTTCGGATCTAGGTGGAAGTAATAGAAAGCAAATGAAACAAAAAGAATAGACCCAGAGCAGCTCTTCTTCCAGTTCTTTCCAGCACTAGCCGTGGGCAAGTTTATGCTTTTACATACTTATAATTCTTCTATACACCATTACTTTCATGTATTCTGTGTAAGTTGTTTTGCGATGGTCTTCAGTATGCGTTTTTCCTCTTAAAAACAAGAGCGTTACATGCTTTACAGTGCTGAAAATAGCAGACACGCAGAGAGTATCATGCTGATGACGTCACAGAACCCTGCCGACGTTGTAAACACGAGGATTGACAAAAAGGCGAGTTATGACCAGACCTTCTAGAGCGGGGGAAAGTGGGCTTCGACGGACCTTGCTTCAGTACAGTACATTACTTCTAAAAAAAGGCAGGTTTTCCTAAGTAAAAAAAAAAAGGATGTTGGATTTGCAATATATATACATATAAAACATACTATTTCAAAAGAAGGAATATCTGGAGGCCAAGACAAAGATGAAAATACAATATTGAGATATTTCTGAATAATATTAGAAACAATTTAAAATTGGGTTGGTCTTGTGCGGATAGAACAGTTGGAGGATTTGGGTCGCATCCAGGGTTAGGAACGTCAGAACAAGAGTTAGTAAATTCTTGAAAGGTTCACATAACCACAGCACATAAATCACAAGTCACTACTCACGTGTGGTTTAACAGGTTCTTTGAAATATTGACGTTTCAGACCTGTTACCAGATCCATTCTCAGGGTAGTTCAAAGAAATAAATGACTCCAAAACATCGGTGTTTGGAAAGAACCTCTTAAATCACACACAAGTAGTAGTTTGTATTTTTCCAATAAGAGTTAATAAGTAAATTACATACTAGTACTATAATGTTATAGTGGGATCACAAGCAAAAGAACCTGTGCAGAACTGTGTGTCCTCGCAGTGGAGGGGAGAGGTAGGTTTCACTATGGGTTGAGCTGAACCAAAGCTGAACCAATTGTTTGTGGTCGCTCTATATTTGTAAAATGTAAATATGGATACATCAACACAAAATCAATTTCCTCTCTCTTCTGCAGAGACTGTCCATGGGGTGATGAGAGACTGCGCTCCTCAACGATACAACTACCACTCTTACAAGGAAGGAAAATGGAAAAAGGAACACTATGTTGAAGAAACTGTGTACACCGACGAGTGCATAAAAATGGACGACGTTGTAAAAGTTCCAAAATCAGAATACTGTTACTGTAGTTCCCATCTGTGTAATTCAGCAAAGCAAACGCACGAAAGCAGCACTGTGAACACGGATGCAATGGCTGTCATCTTTGTGTTCAATGCCATGAAATATATAAGAAGTTTAAGGTAAAATGTACATAGAACTGTTATCACATTATTTAAATTAAAACGAAGTGTCTTTCAAAACGAGGTGCCCTTAAACATATTTTTTTTTTACGAAAAACTTGCCATTGTGGTGCAACGGAAGAGAAGAAAGGACACATTTTGACTAAGTGGTGTGTGAAAATGTGTGAAGAACACATGCAATGTTGCAACTTTCAGTCCTTGTGTACGAAAAATACCAAAGGGATGTGTAAATATTGACATTCATTCATTGCTTTGAATTGTGATATTATTTATGATACTGTCTGTTGAGGAATATTGGATATGTGTTGTGTAAATAATATTGTTATAGTCTTTTAAGTGTAGTATTTATGAACTGTAAATGTCAGATGCTTTTATTGTAAATGTACTGGAAGATATTTGTAACTTAAGTAAACTATTTTTATTACCACTGCATTAATCACTTGCAACAAGAACCTCACTCATTAAAAGGGGATTATGTATTTCATTTCAGGGTAGCACGTATCACGTATAAGCCATCACGATCCTATTTCTGAATGGGAAACTAGGTACCATTGATGTCAAGTGTGTCAAAGGCAACAGATCCTATTAAGGTAGCACTGATACCGAAATTTACACACAAGTTAAACAGAGACTGAAAAATCAGGTAGCTCAGTTGGTAGAGAAATGGCATGGTTTGCCAGAGACCCTTGTTCAAGTCCTGTCCGAGCCTTCATTTCTCACATAAATCTCTACATAACGTTTTTCTCGGATGACATCTATATATAGCTTCTAAGATAATGCACATGTGCTGAGGTGAATCCTATAACATAACATAGCAATTTTCCATTCTCTGAGTCCTCGTGGATGTCTTGATAAGTGTTACCATTTACACCTTCTAAATCCTAAATCAAGGCTGTCCAAAGTATGGCCTGCAGTCACATCCAGCCGACGATGGGTTTTCATATGACCCACCGAAGTCATAATGCCTCTAATATTATTGTTCTGTACATGTAATATGGGTTAAGACCAATCACTCAAGTACATAAGGTCAATCCGCGTATATGTGTCCAATTTTGGACTAGCACTTACCTTATGAAAATCCACAGGACCAACATCGGTTGGCCTCAATGTGATCACCGTGTGTGTTGGTAATAGCCCTGCATCGTAACTTCCATTGTAGGAGGCTATGACGAAGTACAGGAAGAGGAATTTTCTGCCTTTCCTCCTGACAGACCTTCCACAGGACCCAGAGAGTGGTGACACGAAAGGAAAGTGCCCGTTTCAGTAGACCAAACCCACAGAAATCCATGGGACTCGCATCCGGTGACTTCACCAGTATATCGTGAAATGGAATAGCCCGAATGCTGGTATCTGTCACCATCTGTTGCAGAAAGTTCTGGGTAGAATGAGATGTATGTGATGAGGCCTTATCCATATGCACAGACACTTGATTTACGGCATTTCCATACAAATGCAGCAGATCGTCTGTATAAATTGGGGTCAGGATATGCTGCTGAAAGAACGCAGAGTTGATTTTACAGTTTTTTGCGACATGGTGTATCCTGCGACAACAGAAATCCCTTTGAGAAATTTGCAATGACGGACGAGATCTGGCCAGCATTTTGCGTCGCGTGGAGTGTACGTTACGGCTCGAATTTTGCCACAATCTGATAGATAAATCCATGCCTCATCTAGTGTGGCCACAAACTTCCACTTGTCCCCAGATAAATGGTGTTCGTACAGTCACCTGCTGTTGGTCATTCTCTCACACCGATGGGCCTCACTGAGGTAATGGCCATGGCTTTTAAAGACCTTCCGGAGGTTTAATTTCTCACGCAGGGTGCGGTTCACAATTGACTGGGCCACATGGAGTCGTGTAGCCATCACATGTTGCATCGGTTTTTTTTCCATTAGTGCCATTCGACGCAACTTCCGAGACACAGGTGGCGTCACTGCAGTGCATGCTCGCTTCCTCGTCCCCCTGGTGGGCGACTGAATAGCTGGAACCTCGTGGTTTTTATGCCGCTTGATTATGTTCTTGATAGTCGTCGAACCCAAGGCACATCCATGTTCTTTGCACTGTCTCTGAATTTTTGACCCCGAATATTTTCCGTGGAAAGTGCAACTACGTAGCCCTCCCAAAAATGGTTGGGTCAGCTTAGGAGCCATGATGCACACAACACACACTCGCGATAGTGCCATGATACTACAGGCTCTACCTGTCCTCCTGTGCTTTTAACCGCTTTGATCAGTCGATTCTGTGCGCAGGTGTGATGGTTCAAAATCGGACACATATACGCAGATCGACCTTCTGTATATACAAAAAAAGGTTTGGGCACCCCTGTTCAAACCATAACAAAATGCACCCTCTCACAGCATGACAAGTGGTGAGATTTTTCATAGCTTCCCATAGAAATGAAGTAAGGCAGCTTTCAGGCCAAAGCAAGATGTGACATGTGGGGGTCTCTCACCAAAGTGTCAAGAGACGAACCCTTCCAGCCAGTAAAAAGCATTCACTGTGCAAGTCTGATCAACAGACCAAGGTGACACAATGCATGCTTTTGTGGCTCAGTCCGGGTGAGATGCAAGCAAAAAGTGATGTGTGCAGCTTGCCATGCAAATTTAGTACAAAAGTTTACATTTATTTCTGAAGGTTCGTTTCCAAGTGACATGTGTCATATGTTGCTTTGGTCTGAAAGCTGCCTAAGTGATTCTTGCTTTAACTAACATTCACCCATTAATAAGAAGAATCCTCTAAACTAATAAACCACTTTATTTGTAACACTTTGCAGATAACCTGTAATTATCAATCTTAGGATTAGGATGAAATCCATGCTCGAAGATGAGGTTTATAGCATTGCCCTCTGTTTTAAGGAACCCGTGGAAGACGACAGTTATATTTCCAGGGATGCAATAACACAAGCTCTCTCATAGAGAACTAGAGTGTACGCAAAGCAAAAATACTACTTCTATTTCATGGCCAATGTTTGTAAATCGTACTAAACAAGTGCTTCCATAAGCAATTGAAGGGTCAGAGGAAAAAAAACAGGTAAGTTAACACTCTTCACACTCCAGAAAAGTGAACTGTTAATTGCAAAATGTTATTGAATATGTAAATGAAAAAGTACAAAAAACATGCTTTTATGAATGGAAGTGTCAAATGTATGAAACAAAAGAAAACATGTTCCAAAGTCCAGCACGTTATCAACATAGCAGGAAATGACGCTTCTACTTCGCTTACGACAGAAAATTAACTTACCCTTTCCCTCCCCCACCCCCACCCCCATGACCCTTCGGATACACACAGTGACCCTGGAAATCAGTTAAGTCACTCCTGCCACAATTTCTCCTGGTCTCCCCAACAGAACATCTTTACTTTCTTTCACTGCAACATCTATAACCTCAAAATATAAACCTCCTATTCAGTCTTATATAAATATATAATAATGCTACGTCATGTGGAAGAATGTGAATCAATAGTAAGTTACAGGCAATGTGTAAATTAGCAGGGGGGGGGATGCCAGGGATTTCCCCCCTCACAAAACATTTTATTCCCGGCCCCCTCAAAGAAAAGGGAATTGAAAGCATACAGTATACCATTTCTTAACAGTAACGAACAGAACTGAAAAATCATTCGTGTCCATTAATTGTCTAATCATCAAAGATTTCCATGTCGAAAAGTATGCAGCCTTGTGGATTAAAGGAGGACCATTCTGCAGCTGACCAACCTCCCCGAATGTTTATTCAAGTGTTCACAATAAACTTGTAGGTGGTTAAATAGACATTAAGTTTGAACCTGGGAATGGGAACTTGGATAATTTTTGTTATTAGTTCGATAGCTCTTTTTTGTGTACAAGTTTGGAATTTCTTAAAATGTAAGCCCATTTTGCCAGCTAAGCTCCCCTGTGCTGTGCCAATTTTCAGCAAAATGCAGAGTTTCATTAAGATGATTGTAGATCGGAGGCTAATTGCCCTAGACAGACGAATGATATATCGTTATATGCAGAATGAACCATAGAATTGGACTATATAAATTGTATACACATTGAGTGTATATATAGATGCAGGGGGGAGGAACCGGTAAATTCCAAAATCTCAGAAAAAAATGCCCCTCTGCCCCTGGACAACAAAGTACAGGACATTGTCAAAATACACATGGAAATGATGGCAGGCATGTCTGGAACAAGAAAATAATTGCACTTTTATTATATGAGCAATAGAACAAGACTTGTAACCCCCCCCCCCTCCAAATGACATGTCTGTGCGCCACTGACTCAAGCTTCGGATTGCAGAGTTACCTTGAAACGCCTGTATATTGAAGGCTAATTGCCCTAGATGGATGAATCAAGTACCATTATACGCGGAATGAACCATAGATTTGGACTACATACAATTTATGCCCATTGAATGTATATATGGATGCAGGGGGAGGGGAGGAATCGGGAAAATTCCAAAATTTTTGAAGAAAAATGCCCTTTCCCCCTCCGCCCCTGGAGAACAAAGTACAGGACATTGTCAAAATACACATGGAAATGATCGCTGGCATGTCTGGAGCAAGAAAAAAATGCACAATTATCATACGAGTAATAGAACACAACTTTTACCCCCAAACAACATGTATATGCGCCACTGACTCAGTTTCAAAATAAGCCGCCATTTTTCTGCCATTTTCCCCCTTTTTTTTATGGAAGAACAAGACGTGCAAGAGTCTTTACGGTGCAGAATATGTGTTAACAATAATATGAAAGAAGAAAATCGCAATTCCAGTGAATAATAGCGACATTATGATGTAAAAACTACGAGCATGTCAAAATATCTCGATCAAGATATTTGGTACCTGAGGGATAACAGGTAAATATCTAATATCTCGATCCCGATATTTGGTAAACAAGAGGATAATTAATATTTAATGATCTAAGATACTTAGAACTGCAGAGCAATAGTTTAGTTTACTGACTGGTAACATAAAATATGTACAAATTTGCACACCCAAAAAATTTACTTCCAAAATGAAATCACAAATTTGCAATTGAGTGGGTAAACGGCGCAGGCAGGTGGGAGAGGGCAGAGATATCTGGAAAACGTTCATGTAATTTGAATAGTGAAATTGTAGCAAAATTTTATTAAAAATAATATTGTTTTCTGCGATTAACAGGCTGTAAATTAAATCTCGAATTGTTCACACTATTTCCTCTTCAAGTGATTGTCTTTGAACTTCTGGAATAAAAACCGTTAATTTCAAGAAATTTCAAACATTAATAGGGTATAATATATCAGAATTAGCCTCCTTCAAATAAGATGCTTTGGAATTTCTCAGGTGTTAGGGATTATGAAAAGTCGACATCTGACCTTGATAATACACACCCCGTCATTTTCAATTATTACTTTTTTACACTACCAGTTGTCATGTATAAACACGGTTCAGATGTAGCATGAAGGAGAGCAGACTGAGTGGTATCTGATTAATATCTATCTTTTATGAAAATGTACAAAAAGACGAAGAACTGTCCATCAACAAAGTGATCGATGTTTACGGAAGGAAGTAAGGCAAATTCCGTTTCTATCTCGTAGATAGCAGACTGAAGTTTGAACTTGTATACAGCACCAAAGTATTTTAAATTCAAATTGAATTTCATGATTTGTAAAGTAGTAATAATAATAATAATATAATAATAATTAGGGAGCGGAAGTTGATGAAATGTCATATTTATTCTGACATCTTGGACATGATGCTCATTAGATATACACAATATTACACTTCGTCTAGAACCCAAAAAAAGGTAATTTTAAAGTGCATTTTTTTGCCAATTTTCAGGTTTTAGGTCATTTTCCCTGATTTTCGGCATTTTTCCGTCATTTTTTGCAATATTCGGTGTATTGTTCGTCATATTTTGTCACTTCTTTCATTTTGGTAATATTCTTGAGTCTTTTCACCAAGGTGAAAATAGGCCTATATACAGGGTGTCATTTTAATGGCACCCACGGACCACAGATTCGTATAGAGAACATCAAAACAAACAACTTTTCTCAGTAACATTTTTCTCTTTGGTGCGTCAATTCGACGCTACAGCCGTTCAAAAAAGACCGTTTTGCCGCCTGGATGCTGGCAACCCAACACAACATTTGACCGTATCTGTGATGTCATTTCCTGCGGCAAAACAGCGCATGGCAGGGTTACAAGGAACACACAAATTTTGTGAAAATTTACAAACTACCAACCACATGATTAAGTGTACAACGAAGCGAGAAACGCGTCCAGTAGACCGAACATCATAGTCTACCAGCCAGAAGGTCAGCAGTCATCTCAGGGGAAGGGGGAAGTGAACCAACGATATGAGAAATGGTAAAAACGTATTCAAAATGAAGTGTCAATATGGGATTTTCTCTCAGCCTACATGTCAAATATCAACAACAATACATTTTATTGGACTTACAGCTTACATGTGGCTGTTTACGCCCAGCTTCATGTCAAATATTTGCAAATATCGTTGCAAGGTTGATATCTACAGGTTTCTGTCCAGATGCCTTGTGGTACTTTTGTGCTGATAACGGTAGTATCCGAGATTCACGTTGTTACATTACGGCTAAAACACGTACAACCACAGTAACAATCTAATTATGAATCGGTAGCGAATATACTGTCCTGGTCACAGTTGCAAACTATTACATTACAAGTGTATCCGGTGCATGGATAAACACAGTCGTCGGAGAGCTTGTACATAATATTATGTGTTGCTTACCTTTGGAATTTTGTGATCCTTCATTTTGTCATCTGTTCAGTGTGTCACAGACAACTAGTATCAGAAGGACGAAGTGGATAGACTAAATTGTAGATGCCAACTTGGTAACTAGATTTGCAAATATTTGACATGTAAGCTGAGACAAAATTTGATATGACCACTTCCAATTGAATTCTGTTTTCTTTCTACCAGTTTTCGTGTCGTTTGTTTACTTCCTGTTAGGTTAAAGAACGTGTTTTCTCATTTTCTTTTGCGGTACATAATGTGGCTGATTGTAGCTATGTCATTTTTCACAGAATATGAGTGTTCCTGGCAACCCTGGAACGCATCGCTTCAGGACGGGATATGACGTCACAAATGCAATCAAATGTTGTGTGTGGTTGCCGGCATTCAGGTAGCAAAACGGGCTTTTTTTGAACGACTGTAGCGTCGAAACGATGCACCAACGAGAAAAATGTTACTGAGAAATGTTGTTTGTTTTGATGTCCTCTATATGTTTCCGTGGTCCGTGGGCGCCATTAAAATGACACCCTGTATATATATATCTCGCAGGATTGCAATTTATGAGCAAAAGAAATGCTGAACTGGTGACAGTCTTTGTTGTGTCTGGGGAAACTAAACGACTAGGTGTCTGGGGCAAACTCAGATTTAAGATAAGATTTTTCCATTGGAAATCCTCGTTGTATATTTTAATTGAATGAGCATGTGGTATCACTTGGTGCCTTTTTTTTTTTTTTTGAAAGCAAGATTGCATTTTGTTTAATTGCCTTTCATTTCAATTTTTAACCTGAAACTAACGAATTTAATGGTAATTTTTGGCATTTTTTACGTCATTTCTTCTAATTTTTTAGGACATTCTATAGGTCATATACCTATATTTTTTAGGTCATCAACTTCCGCTCCCTAATAATAATAATACAGCAATAATAATAATAATAACGTAATATAAACATTAATAGCAAAAACAAAAACAATACAAGTTTCTATGACTGAAGGGGAGGATATGAAATCTCACTATGCCCCCCCCCCCACCCGAGAGAAAATCCTGCAGGCAGCCTTGGAGTGGACAACCCCTCCCCAAAGCAAAAAGTTGAATTTGCACACTGGTTACATGTTATAATCGCACGTTTAAGAAAGGAATTAACTTAAACTGTATTTGTGCTCTTGCCTTACATAAGTTTGGAAATCAAACTGAAAGAGCTATAATTTTTAACTACTTTTCTTATTGCATGTCACTTTCTGCATCCTTCGACTAATCACGATGATAAAGATGAATAATGATTAGATAACATTGCTGAAGAGACTTGCAAACAAATGCCATGCCCATACCAAGTATTCTGTATTCTATTAAAATTTACATTGCTTTCGTAACTTTTGGCTAATCACAGCAATAAGGATGAATGACAATTAGATGAAACGATCCAGACCAGGACACAAACCTGGAAACTTTTGGTATTAAGATCATTAGTCATCAAACCATGTGTTTATACAATGAGACAGCTCAAAAATGCTATAAATAAATTAAAAAGCAGTGAAAAACTATGTCTACTAGCTAATCAAATAGCAACCTCAGTTTGAATTAGTTGTCTCAATTGCAGGTAGATGGCACATGTTGCTGTATGTTTAGGCAACTTGAAGGTTCTGGGATGCATCACATACTGGTAACCAGTGCATTTTTTCTGAGAAAAAGGTTCCAGTACTCTTCAAATTGGTTTTCTTATTGTGTTCATCAGAAGAACTATTAAAATCATAAATGACCACGTATCCACACACACACATAAAATTCCTTTCAAAAATAAAACTATTGGTCAAGTCCTGATTAGCCAATCTGTGCATAAAGTGGACTTTTGACACACTTTTGATTGACACAAAATTTCAGGGTCACATCTGATCCCTTAAGTTACAAATTTAATTAACTGTTCAATAATTTGTTAAATTAGAATGAGTGCCACTTCCTGGCAATGAATTTGGTGAATATTTTATTTGAGAACTGTTCAAAAAGTCTCATGTGTTTCTTGAAAGAGTAAAATGCTGTAACATGCTATACTTAAAAAAGAAGCCACGATGGTGGCTGAGCCAGGCACCTGATTTCATCACTGAAAGTTCTGGGTTTCATTCCAACCTTGGCAAGGGAGTTGCTTCTTAATTGTCTCTTCATCAATATCATCTAATCACCATTCAACTTCATCAGTCTAAAGAGGTAGAAAGGAGCATAAAATATGCAAAATACAAGAAAAGCCATTAAAAAAAGAAAACTAACTATGCACGTGTTCTTAGAGCTCTTTCACACCAAAGTGGCAAGTAGTGTTAAAAGGTTAAAATACATGGATTAAAAAAAATCCAAGTGCTTCGTTGTCGTCAGCTGTCTTGCATAAAGATGCACATTACTATCTACCATGCAGAACTGCCCCATTTTACACATGTGTATGTATTTCCTTCTACACGCAACTCACTTGCCTCACCTCATCATCTTATATCATCCGGTAAACAAAACTTTCTGTTGCTGAAACTGATAAGACTGCACACTACAAATGACAATGACACCTTATTGAGAAAACGGTTCAGTCCAAGTAATATACAGTAAAACTTCTCCTAATGGACACCTTTAAATTATGGACATTTTTAAATTCCCTGGCAGAAATACATGGGAGTTTAATGGCAATATTACTTCTCAATAACAGACATTCTTAATAACGGACGTGGACACCAAGGCAAATAAAACTTCTTAATAACAGACAGCCTGAAAGAAAACAGTTGCAATTCCTGGAATTCGATACAACAATGACCAGTATTTCAAACTAGCACACATTGTTTCATGTTACACCAAACGTATTTCTTTTTAAAAGTGCAGAGAGTAGACAGTATTCTTTGTGGTTATCTTGACAAGTGTGTCATTTTGAATGCAGTAATTTAACAAAGGATTACACTATGTGTACTGTAGCCTATTTTCTTTTTTGAAATTTGTGATGTATGTAGGGATACTTTAGTAAATTTATATTCACCGTATGTAGTACAGTATTTTGTTTCTTGAATGTAGGAAAACAAAAAACATTATGTTCGTAAAGTACATACTGTAATATGCTTATCCTATTGTGTAACATCCTATACTTTTTCATAACAGACACTTATTTTTCCCCCAGGCCTGTCTGTTATTGAAAAGATTTACTGTACAAGCAACAAGCAACACGTGCTTGTCATGTCAGTTCAGTACGAAAAGTTGCATTTATTACCAAAGGTTCATTCCCCATTTGTCGCTTGTCAGTTCAAACTCCCTTAGATTGATTGCTTTGGTTTGTTTTACTTTGCTTTTCTGCCATGCATGGCTAATTGCAAGGGTGATGTGATGAAGTTGATGAAGGGACACTCACAAAGAACGCCCATGTCCAGACCAGGATTCAATGGAGGTTGGCGAAAGCTCCCTTAGAGTCTGATTGGACGTCTCCAGCCATTGTGAACATAATATATCCTCGGATATTCTTACTATTCCCCCCTGACGATAACAATAAGGCTGTAAGCACCGGAGTATGCACTGATGGAATGTCAAATAATGCAAAAGTTAGATGTAGCAGGCAAAGGTAGGTACTTACCTCAGAGTTGTTCTCCACAACAAACAGAAAGACGACGTCTTCCCTTTTCAATCTAATGGCAGCATGTAGTGGGTGTCTTGTTTTCTCCTTCAACATTTTATACAGGAATGGTGCTGTCATATTTTCAAAATCCTCGCTCGCAAAATCCTCCTGAAAGAGAAAGAAACAATTGCAAATTAATTTGCATCTATTTATTTATCGCCATTTACTTTTGGCACTTGCCTAGTTCTACACTAAAGCAGATGGCGAAGGTCTTTTGCTCACACACTACAATGAATTAGCTATCACAGTATAGCAAGGGGAAAAAATGCCATTGTAAGACTTATTCAAACACATTAAAAGACCTATATGTTACAACCTATACTGAAAAACAAACTTTGTAGCATGTATTACATCTTGATTTGAAACCATTTACTTGTTTGTCTGTAAAAAAAAGTAAGTAATTACAGAAATTTTAGTGTATTGTGCTGCCGATACCACTTTGAAATGATACCGATGTCAATACCAATGCTTCAAATTGTAACAACTAAAAATTGTTCATAATATTGTTTAATATAAATATATTGTAAGCAAGGGGGCTTCGATACCTGGTGGAGGCACATAGTGCTTTGGATTCTCGGTTAGCATTTCTGTGCATTCAAAAGGACTTAAAAACTAAATCAAACAAACAATATGAATATGTAAGTGTTCCACTAATTATATGCATCAATTGCTTTAAAAGTAATCAAGAATTACAACTGAAATACTAAAATAAAAAAAGGGAGTTTCCTGTGCACTCTGTACCATGTTATGAGGCACATATAGGGGTATGTGGGGCAAAGGCCCCACACTTACTTCGATCTCAGTCAGCTGTCATTTAATCACAAAATCCATTTCTTTACACAATACTTGTGCCAAATAAATAAAAACTTTGAATTTTAAGGATATTTAGACTCCATGAAAGTGTTGCATGGTATTTTTGCAGACCCAGTACTCCAGATAACATTCAACCAGTATCGGTGAAAAAATTCTAACTGATGCTTTCTGATACCAAAATTCTAACTGATGCTTTCTGATACCAATATCACAACTGAATAGATCTTTCAGCATCGGTATCAGCTCAGCCATAATGATTGTACATAACAACCTGCCACTGCAACTTAACATAACTGCCTCCTATGGTTGCACGAATTTCTCCAACCAACCAAACAAACAAATAAATACTTGAGCTTGAGCTTGAATGAATGAAGAGGCTTGCTTAGTAGCAAAGTTGGTTGAGTGCTGGTCCTGAAACCAATGGGCATGATCTGTCAAAGGATGATCAAGATTTTCACTACAAAGCCATTAAATTAATATTTCAAATAAAGCATTCAATGAATGAACAACTGACATCATCCAACAATAAACTGTTTCAAATTACTTCTTACTATTCATTAAAAATCTTACCCAATGTGTAGAAATCAAATGAGAACAGTATTCAATCAATGTTGTGGCTCCAATATCTATGGCAGTTGTGTAATATTTAATGCAGTTGGAAACATTCACTGATGCCATCAGAGCCTTTTCACACCTGTTGACAAAAAGAAAATAATAAATTGATCAATTACTATTAAAAATAGAGAGAATAGACAACGGTCAACCTCTGCAGTGTAGTTGCATCTATTTTACATCCTTCCAGATCCTTTGTATGACTACTACGTATAAATTGATTTTTTTTAGATTTGAACTAAAGAGAGTTCCTAAACCATTGAGTCAACATTAGAGGGAAGCATATGTCAATATTTTCAATAACAATACCGAGCTTATAATGATGTTGGTATCACAAAGTATTATTCTCAGTTGATCACTGATGCTGGCCTACTGACCACTTGTGGTGATCCAGTTGGTAAGGCATGAAACATCAAACTGACATGCAAGAAATGCAGGACCCTGGATAAGGAGCTCTGTGGCTCACATAATGAATGTCATTAAGACTGTATATCATGGAAGCCCATTTTGCAAATTTGCCTTCCTCGTGCTGGTACAAAGCCCATAGCGCATACAATACCAGTTGTTTTGTCCAGGCCAGCTTTGCTGAGGCTCGTCAAGAACACGGCTCCTCCGGTATGGGGCAGTTAGTGATTGGAAGGTCATAAACCTGGAGGGTTGTGTCGCCAGCACTGGCATTTCTTTTCTCAGACATTTCCTCTGCTCCTTGGGTTGATTGCAATCTTCATTGCTGCAAAAGTTATCTTACCACTTCGTGCAACAACAATATGTGGCTTTATAACAGACATAATTGTGAAAGATTTTCTTTAACGAATGAGGAGTCCCAGTGGTCTAGTAGTCGGCCTCCATGGTGGAGTAGTTAGCACAGCACCTTACGACAGCATGGGTTCCAGGTTCGAATCCCAGGTAAGACATGGATGTTTGTGTTCTGAATGTGAAAAATAGAGAACTGAGTAAAAACTGATACATGAGAAAAAAAGAGAAAAGAATGACAACTAAACTTCCTCTTGGGGCCTTTCTTAAAGTAGAAAACCCAGGTTCAATTCTCAGGGTGCACGATTTCAATTGGAAGCTTTTCCAAAATTATCCTTGCATAAAACAGACTCTGGGGCTCATCCAACTTCTGTGAATGTATTTTTTTATTATTATTTTACCAAAGGTTTCAGATACAGTACAGAATGACCATTTTATACTGAAACAGTAACAGCAGGAAAACAACAATAATAACAGCAAAATGATGGCACAAAGAAAAAAAATTACACATATATTATTAACAATTTTCTGAAACTGTGCTCTGATGAGAATATGTCAACATTTGGAGGCAGGAAGCCTGTAGAAAAGAGACCGCTGTAGAAGGGAGAGCTTCTTTGAGCAAGGACTTTACATTGCTGGTTGGCCGTATGGGAACTCATAGATGAAATTTGTTACGCAGAAATTCGGATTTAATTTTGCCGTTCATGATTTTATGCAAGAATTTCATGTCTGCTAATTCACGACAAGTGGTGCTTGGATCTATATTATAATAAAACTTCCAGTGATAATATGAACTCCATTAATTACCATGGAATTTCTCTCCTTCTCAACATCATACAAAATATTATCTATATTTCTTTTAACAAGACAAACCCCTCATCCTAATGAAATTATAGGTGATTATCAATGTGGTTTTAAACGTAAGAGATCAACTATAGATCATTTTTTTTTACATCAGACAGACAGTTGAGAAAAAGTGAGAATATAATCAAAATTACAATCAGCTATTTGTTGATTTTAAGAAAGCATATGATTCGGTTAAAGGAGATAAATCACATAACATATTAGTCGAATTTGGAATACCTAAGAAGCTTGTTAATATGATAAAATTATGCAATAATGAAACAAAGTAAAATTCGTGTGGGTATTAATATGTCGGGACAAAATTACAATTCATGATGGGTTAAAACACGGAGATGCATATCTTTATTGCTCTTTAATTTTGCCTTAGAATATGCTGTTAGGAAGGTAAAAGAAACTAATGAAGGACTAAAATTAAACGGTCTGACTGTTATTAGCATATGCAGATGATGTAGACTTACTAGGGGATGATACAAATACAATTAAGAATAATGCCAAAATATTTTTAAAAGCAGCTAGAGAGATAAGTTTGGAGGTTAGCAAATTGAAAACTAAATATAGTATGCTTACAGGCCGAAACCAAGAGTTGGGTAATAATCAAAATTTAATTACTGATAACAACTCGTTCGAATCAGTCTCCAAATTCAAGTACTTAGGAGTAATACTAATGAATGAAAATTATATTAAAGAGGAAATAAAAAGGAGACTTGATTCAGGAAATGCTTGTTACTTTCTTCTTCATAAACTTTTATCTTCTCGTATAATATCTAAGAAACTAAAAGTTAACAATTGAACGCAGGATCGTGCAACATGTTATCCCGAAGCTGTATGAAACGTTTCTGTTGATTAGCTGGTTTTCAAAAGGTATGTGTCCCTTGTCGCTTCGGTCTGAAAACTTCCTTAGGGAGATTTCACAGCAGAGCGACACGCTACATGTGTCTGAGCATATCTGAGCATGTAGCTGACTTAAAACAAACTTTCATTTATTTTGCTATAATTTATATAAGATTCAATTAGGACAATTAATGTATTTATCCTTTTGGAACATACTAATAACGCAAAAGAAATGTGCCATCCATACATTCAAATTTAGTGATTATGTGATTTTAAAATGAATGAGAAATTGGATAGTACAGATTTTCCAAAGTGAAATAGTGGTTGTGAATATCAGTGATTATTTCAACAATTTCTTACATGAAATACTTTGCGATAAAAACAAACCGGTGAATGAAATCAGCTTTGGGGTTTCTCCCAGAACACGGTCGGTCGAAAGCCACCCCCCAGGGGCCTCGAAGGGATCAGTAAATTATCTTAGGCCCCACCTTTTGTGGTCAGAGTCATCTATCGGCAGATGGCTGATCTTATAGGACTCGCGTAGAGTGATATTCACCCAGTATTTTACCGTAATTTTGCAATGTTTCAAAATGAATATCAATGTTTGAAATGATGTATTATCACAATGGGAAATTCAATTTGAATTTGAATTTAAAATTTTGGGAGCGTCAGCACTTAGGCTATTTTGCTCCCGTCACATTATACGGGGGCCAGTCCCTTATCATTACAAATAACAACTCTAGCGTTGCATAACTAAAAAGCTTAAAATGTTCTGACTTATGTTAAAAGCGGAGGCTGTAAACAGGCACTCAGCACACACAAGGACAAAAAACAGGACAACACACACAAAATTATACTGGCCATAGTGCCAGTCGCCAGAGCCTCGTTAGTCTTTAGTCCAGGGTGCACTACGTGGAAGGTTGACTTTTGGGCGCCTACGTGGAAGGTACCCCTTACACCCCAAATTCAATTTCAATAAAAGAAAAACCAATGTACTCAGGAAGGATGCAACAAAGGCTTGTAAGGTTCAATTTTTGCATTAACTTTGAATTAGGCTTTATACATCGATTCAAATATTGAGATATTTGAAAGAAATCTTTTAAAATATAGAAGTGACGACAAATTTACAGTATTTACTGTAAAGATTCATCCTTTCTAATCAATTTACCACGAAGCCTCAAATGATTTAAAAAAAAATGTTCCAAAGGATCCCTCTATTTTCTTCTCTTCGCGCTGCCCATATGTCGTCCTCTTAAGTAGGAAGTAAAAAATAGCTCAAAACAGATTCATAACTAGTTTGTGCAAAGCATGAATATTATTCTTTCTTTGGTTGGTGTACAAATTTTGCAATTAATCACACACAATATCTATCACCATTAACTTTCAAATTTTTGTCCCTCTGATAGGTGACACTTGCCCTCATAATCAACTACGTGCTTGAATAATTCAATCTTGTTTTAATCTTCAAAAAGGTGTTATGAAACTTCTGCTGTAACCTACATATACAGGGTGGCCTAAAAAAGGTAACCAAATATAAAGTAATTAATGCTTTTCGGTTACCTTTTATTTGGCCCACCCTGTAGCATTTCTACAACTTTTGACTAACTGCAACAATGAAGATGAATAATTATTACATGAAATACATGAAGAGAATGCAGGGAGGGATATGACCTATGCCTGTCAGAAATGAAATCCTGAGTTGAGCACTCAACTGGCTCAGCCAAGAGGCAGTGCTGTGGTTTCTGTAAGAAATGGGATGTTTATGCATATCCCATGCTATGTATAACATAACATGCTAATTTTACACAGAATACTATTCCGACAAACTTAACTTAAGTAAATTAGAATAATTTGCATAAAATAAAGAGACACTTACTTGGAAACCAAATCTTCGAGGCAGAATCGCTTGGCTTCTTTCATCAAACTTAAGGTAAAACTGTCCCCTTTTGTAAAGTTCACGTCATCAGTGTATACCCATTGAAGTATTGCCACTCCAATATCATCTGCTATATCTTTCCAATCTATAAATAATAATAATAAACATATCAATTACAGCATATCAATAAGTTATAAAAACTGTACATTGAATTAATACACAAGTGTTCATTATTGAAGATTTGGCAACATACAGGAGATGTACTACATAGAAATTTTCAGCGAAAAATGCAGGCTCAACCAGGAATCCAACTCAGGTCTCTGGCATACCGTGCCATCGCTCTAACCGCTGAGCTACCGAGCTGGCCAGTATGCCAGAGACCAGAGTTCGAGTCTTGGTTGAACCTGCATTTTTCACTGAAAATTTCTACATAGTACATCTCCTGTGTGTGATAAATCTTCAATAATTAACATCTCTACGCTGGGAAAAACCAGGCAATGACGAAGTCTACTGTGTTTCAAAGGCAACAGATCTTGTTGTGGTAGCACTCGTAGAGACGATTCCACGCATTCAGCGATAGCGAAAAAATCAGGCGAGGCCAGGCCAGCTCGGTAGCTCAGTGGTTAGAGCAATGGCAAATATGCCAGAGACCCGAGTTCAAGTCCTGGCCGAGCCTGCATTCTTCGCTGAAAATTTCTACAAGTGCTCATGTTCGTATTGAAGATAATGGAAGGAAGAAGAAAACAGAAGAAAAAACTACAGGAAATTAAAAAACCAGTTAAGTGAAACTGATATAAAAAAGTATAGTGGAAGGAGCATATTTACAGCATGCTTACTGTTGTAACACTCAATTTTGTAGTCAGGACAGTTTAGCTAGTAGCTTAAAAGCGCATCTCAATCCAAAAACTAATAAAAAAGCTGTGATATGAATGGGTTCATTGAATAATCAATAACTAGAAAAATAACATATTTATTTTCACAAGGGTCGTTACTTTCCTTTTTTTAGTAGTTAGCCCTATATTTTGCCATCTTTTCATGCATTTTAATTTTCTTTAGGCATACAGGACAAGGGCGAGGGGTACTGACCTTCAACCCAAGCCCTCTTTGGGCATGGCATTTGTCTTATACCTATACAGTCAAGGTATTTGCTTACAACACCCTACCTTGATTATTTTAATCAGTGTGGCACTTGAAAACTTTCCAGTACGGGGGATATTTCAGTAACTACCCCTTACGAACCAAGATATTGCATAAATTATACATGGAATTTACCCTACAAGAACCAAAAATTAACAACCAGAAAGGTGATATTTTCCCTCATCCACCCTTATAACATGACTGATTTTAGTCTAGTCTAAAGCAGTACAAAAATGCCAACTTACCTAAAGAATCTATGTTCGCTAATGAGGGGATTCCCCAGTTGCTGCTCCTGGCAGCTAAAACAAAGCGATGCGCATATATATCCTGCTGGCTCAAGTGCACCATAATATCACTGTAAAGGTAAAAACCATTACAGACTGTTTAAATGATTCCTTAGATAGCACAAAAGTACAAAAGTAAGTAGAAAATACAACATTTTATATATATCAGGGGTATATTCTTGGCCAGTGTTTCTCTATTGCCGGCTCTGGCATTAAAAATTATACTGTGCCACGAGAGGTTATCTTGAAGTTTGTGACTTGCAGCTCCAGCTGGTAATTGGCCATCTCAAGGACTGGTTTATCTTGGCTGCACCATCTGGTGCCTTGTGAATTCTAGTCCCCTTGCGGGGTATCATGTTGTGTACCCTGTGGCTTCGGACCTCCCCCGTAAGATAGCCTACCATTCAGGTTTCCACTGCGATAACAAAATGCTTTCATGACAGTGGTGGTGCAATCAAACGATCTAACCAGGAAGTGCTTTACTTCACACCTCCAAATTTGGAAGTTGACAAACAGGCACCATTATCTATTTAGTTTGTGTAACTATTTTCATTAACAAATATACTGAAGTAGAAATATTCTGATTAATTGGAATCTTTTGGTGTCTGAAATGAAATTAAAATGAAAATCAGCACTTAACAAATTAATATAATGATGAAGTTCTCTCGGGATACCAGCCAGGTGATTTCCGGATAGACTTCCGAGCTTTCGAGAGCCAACGTCATTCTCATCTTCAGGGACTGAAGTGCAGAGAAAGGTCAGGGTATGGTTATATGTGTTTGACGTGGGAGGGGTTCGGTGCAGGGGGTGGGTCAATTATGTGCTGTCTCCACGACGTCTGCACTCCCAGTCGACTATCGCTAACCAGGCTGGGTCCAGTTCTAGTCCCGTGTCCCTGTCCAGGTTTTTCTTTTCCTTACGGATGGCTATTGCTTCTTTGATGATTCTGTCCCAGTAATTGGATGACTTATTGATGATCTTGGTGGTTGTGAAGTCGATTCTCTTCTGCTAACCCGGATTTTTCTGCGTGAAAATTCTTGATGTAGCTGGCATGTTCTTTGCATCGTTGTTCGATTGTCCTGCCCGTTTGCCCGATGTAGGCTTTACCGCAGGTACAGACAATACAGTAAACCCTGGGTGTCTTCTGTCCTAGGCCGTCTTTAGGGTTTCAAAGTAGAGTTCTGACTGTGGTGGTTTGTGGATCGTCTTAATGTTGTGCTTTGCAAGAATGTGGCTGATGACTGCGGAGAGGTTTCCAGTGTATGGAATGATGCCTATCTTCTTCTCTTCTTCGTTGTCTGGAGGTTCCAGGTTTGTTACATCAAACACATATAACGATTCCTTGACCTTTACCTGCACTTCAATCCCTGAAGATGAGAGTGACGTTAGCTCTCGAAAGCTTGGAATCCTATCCGGAAATTACCTGGCTGATATCCCGAGAGAACTTCATCATTCGCTGCCAGGAAAGCTTCAAGAGTTACGTTAATATAATGATAATGGCCAGAGGAATACAAGATTCCATTTGTTGTAAACTAATTTAAACCAAGTACTATATTTATCAACTAGCCTAGACATAATTGAACTAATACTCTCAACTATTATGCCATAATTTATTTATTCATGTTAAATTTCAAGGGTACATGTTAATTTCAACATATAAGTTTAAAATATATTATAAGCAAGTTATTTATGAGTAAAATTCTTGGGATCTGGCATTGACTTTTAAAAATGAATCTTACTGGGCCGAGGCTTGCGAACCACTGTCCTAGGATAGCTGGGCTATCTGCAAAGCACGAAGGCCAGAGATTAAAATACGGGAGAAAAATGTGCACAATTGTCCATTTTGATCTGATGACAATGGTGATTCAGGAATTAGCAACTTGAGCTGTAAGCAGTTTGCAACCTGTCCTGGCTTCCTTGAACACTGTTGGCCCCCGAGAAAATATCCAGCCAAATCTTGCATGGCAGATGCCAACCAAACAATGTAATGTTTTCGGCTAATTACTACTTAAATCGAAAATGTGACATGTGATTTTTTATAATTTTCCTAATAGCAGCATTATCAATAAAGTGGCACAGTTTTAGATTGCTCATTCATTAAAGTTACCTCTACAAAAAGTGAAAGTTGCAATATGGCTGCCAAGCACTACAGCAGTTGATTCCCACTTGTACTTTCCACCTCTCCACTTCAACCTATCCTGCACATTCAGACTATAAGACCGTGAGGATGTGCTCTAGGTCAGGATGTTTACAATTTTGCAAAATTCAATGACTTTTCCAAGAGACAGCAAAGAATACAGGTAGAGGTTCCATTTACGCTACTTGCTGTGTCTGCCGGAAGATGATGTTCCGGTTGATAACTGAACAGGATACGTTTTTTCAGTGTTGTACCATGATGAATAAAGATTCCCACAAAAGTTGTCATTGAGATTATTTGCATTTTCAATCATGTGTACCCCCTCCTTAAAGAACCTTTCCATTTTTCATAGAATTTCTGGTAAGTCTCCCATCTCGTAATTACTTTTGAACCAAACTAGAATATTTAACCCATATTCAGAACATATATTGTCCAACCTTAGCACACAGAAACTTAATTTTCAGATAAGTTCTAGAGGACTCAGCAATACATCAGCTTACCTGTATAACTGCTGATTAAACAAATCGGCCACAGTCTGAAGCAACTTGGACACAAATGTGTCTTCATGCACCTCACCAGCGGCTGCAGATGCAACAGCATATTTCTTCTCCAACAAGGTGCAGCGGGCTTGAAGCTTCACATATTCTTCCTTCAATAATGACAAGTGTTGCTGCAGTTTTGCAACTTCTTCTGCAAAGAGTTCAAATCAATTAATCAAAAATGGGGAATACAGTACATATATTTGTCATTTTTGAAATATTGAATCCCGAGTTTAATTGAACACTGATTAATCATGCCAGGGTGTGTATATACTCTGTGATCAAAAGTATCCGGACACACCACGAAACGTGTGTTTATCATAGAGGGCGACACAGTACTGCCATCTACCGCGTGGAACACATAGTCAGCCAACTCAGTAGTCTCCAGACAGTGTGAGACAGCAGTATGGGATGGTCTGAGGAACTCAAAGACTTTCAACGTGGTCAGTTGGTTGGATGCCACTTGTGTAGGAAGTCTGTGTGTGAGATTTCCACCCTCCTAAACATCCCTCTGTCCACTATTTGCAATGTTATAGTGAATGGAATGTGCGTACAACCCAAAAGCGTGCTGCCCAACCTCCCATGTTGACCTCCAGAGACCGTCGAGTGTTGAAGAGGGTCGTACAGCATTATCGTCAATCATCCATCGCCACCATCACACAGGAATTCCGAACTGCATCAGGATCTACTCCAAGCACCATTACTGTTTGGCGCAAGGTGCGGCAACTTGGTTTCCATGGCCAAGCAGCTGCCCATAAGTCACACATCACACAGACAAATGCAAACGGCACCTCGTGTGGTGCAAGTAGTGTCGACACTGGATCATAGAACAGTGGAAAACCGTTGTGTGGAGTGATCAATCACAGTACACAATGTGGTGATCCGATGGTAGGGTGTGGGTGTGGCGAATGCCTAGTGAACGACATCTAACAGCCCGTAAATTGCCGACAGTGAAATTCGGAGGTGGCGGGGTTACAGTGTGGTCATGTTTCTCCTGGAGGGGGCTTGGCCCCCTTGTTGCTTTACAAGGCAATGTCACGGCACAAGCTTACATTGACATTTTAACAGCTTTCATGCTGCCTACCATCGAAGACCAGTTCGGGGATGACCATTGTGCCTTTCAACACGACCGAGCACCCGTCCATACTCCAGGGCTTGTGGGGGAGTGGTTTGACGACAACAACGTCCCACTAATGGACTGGCCTGCACAGAGTCCTGATTTGAATCCCATAGAAAATCTCTGGGATGTTTTGGAATGCCGACTTCGTGCTAGACCACACCGATCCACATCAATACCTCTTCTCATTTTGGCGCTCTGCGAGGAATGGGCTACCATTCCTCAAAAAACCTTTCGGCACCTGATTGAAAGTATGCCTGTGAGAGTGAACGTTGTCATCAAGGCTAAGGGTGGGCCAACACCGTATCGACTGCCAGTGTTTCCGATGGAGGGTTGCCCAAACTTGTACTTTATTTTCAGGTGGGTGTAAGGATACTTCTGATCACATAGAGTATATATATGTATGTATATCCACACATGACCATCACAAATTCAGAAAACGTTATTGTTTTGACACTATGATTGATTCATAAGTTATTTTATGCTTGTATATTATGAAAAACTCAAAATGCTGACCAAGGCAGAAATTTATCTTATTTTAAAACATAAACTAAACGTAATGCTTCAAGTGGCAGGGGAGAAGAGGAAGGGAAAGAAAAATAGAGGTGGTTTGGAATAAGGAGTATGGGGAAGACCACAGAAAAGATATGCAAAGTGCTTAGGAAAGTGGGCATTAAAACTTACAGGAAGGGAGGGCAAAGCATCTTAAGAATAGCAAAGAATGCAAACAAGATAATGGAAAACAGAGAAGAGGAAGGGATTATCTACGAAGTGAAGTGTAAAGAATGTCAGTGTGTGTAAATAGGAGAAACGAAAAAGAGGATGAAAGAGGTTGAAACAACATAGGGATGATGTAGGACTTAAGAGAGAGAGAAATGCGATATTTAAACCCACGAGAGAAACAGGACATGACATAGAGTGGGATGAGGCTAAGCAAATAGGAATAGGGTTACCAGATCCCTATAAGAGAAAAGTAGGACATACTGTCCCAAAATGTAGGTCACATAACATTCACAATAAATAATACACATTTCTAGAACTAACTAACTTAACTCTCTAGCCTTCTTAAACCCGAAGGTTCATGGCTGCAGCAACACAGGCCTTCCATCTTTCCCTATCTTGAGCAAGATCCATATACTCTTTTCTATCCCTACCGATTTCCCTTAGGTCCATCTCAATGTTGTCCCTCCATCTTCGTCTTGGTCTTCCTACAGGTCTCTTACCATCTGGTTTCCCAACAAGAATCCTGTAAACTCCTCTTTCCTCTCCCATTCATGCCACATGGTCTGCCCACCTAAGTCTTCTTGATTTAATTATTCTAATAATATCTGGACATGAATACAAATTATGTAACCTTCTCCACTCACCTGTTTCCTCATCCCTTTTAGGTCCAAATATTTTCCTAAGGATCTTATTTTCAAATACTCTCAATTTATGTTCCTCTTTCAATGTAAGGGACCAAGTTTCACATCCATATAATACTACAGGCAAAATTACTGTTTTGTATATTTTAACTTTTAGTTTCTTAGATATTAAACGAGAAGACAAAAGTTTATGAAGATAGAAGTAACATGCATTTCCTGAATTAAGCCTACTTTTTATTTCCTCTTTAATATAATTTTCATTTGTTAATATTACTCCTAAGTATTTGAATTTGGAAACTGGTTCAAACGAGTTGTTATCAATAATTAGATTTTGATTATTACCTAACACTTGGTTTCGGCCTGTAAGCATATATTTAGTTTTCTCTTTGTTAACTTCCAAACCTATCTCTTCAGCAGTTTGGAAAAATATTTTAGCATTATTCTTAATTGTATTCACATCATCCCCCAGTAAGTCTACATCATCTGCATATGCTAACAACTGAGTCACACCATTTAATTTTAGTCCTTCTTTAGTTTCTTTTACCTTCCTAACAGCATATTCTAAGGCAAAATTAAAGAGCAATGGAGATAATGCATCTCCTTGTTTTAACCCATCATGAATTGTAAATTTGTCAGACATATTAATACCCACACGAATTTTACTTTCTGTTTCACTGGTGCATACTTTTATCATACTAACAAGCTTCTTAGGTATTCCAAACTCTACTAATATATTATATAATTTATCTCTTTTGACCGAATCCTATGCTTTTTTGAAATCAATGAATAGCTGATGGACATTTTGATTATATTCCCACTTTTTTTCAAGTGTCTGTCTGATGTGAAAAATTTGATCTGTAGTTCATCTTTTACGTTTAAATCCACATTGATAATCACCTATAATTTCATTAGCATATGGGGTTAGTCTTGTTAAAAAATGTTAGATAATATTTTATATGTTGTTGAGAGTAGAGAAATTCCACGGTAATTATTGCAGTTCATTTTATCAACTTTTTTAAACACAGGAACAATTATGGATTCTTTCCACTGTTGAGGGATTTCTTCTTTATTCCATATTAAACAAATTAATTTATGAATTTGACATATTAAGGAATTTCCACCATATTTAATTAACTCAGCTGGTATTAAATCAATGCCAGGTGCTTTGTTATTCTTTAGCCTTTTAATAGCATCTTTAACTTCAGTCAAGTTAGGTTCTGGAACTAAAGGTTCTGCTGTGTGGACTTCATTTACTTCTGATTTATCTCCTACATGAACATTTAAAAGGTCATTAAAGTAGTTCTTCAATCTATTTAGAATATCGCTTGGGTCAGCTAGAAAATCACCGTCTTTATCTTTTATCAAGTTTACTTTAGGTTGCCACCCCTTTCTAAACTCATTTACACCTTTATATAAATCTCTGATATTTTTATTTTTGCTGTTTGTTTCAATTTCGTTAATTTTGCTTTTCAAGTAATCTCTTATTTTTACTTCTAAACGTGCGGTTAACTTCTCGCTTTATTCTATTATAATTGTTTAGATTTGTATCATCAGAGTTATTTAACCACCTAAGGCTAGCCTGATTTCTTATTTCTATTAGATTATGACATTCATTATCAAACCATGGCTTACTTTTTCTCGGTTTATGGTATCCTATACTTTCTTTAGCTGCTGATTCTATTGCATTACGTATGTTCTCCCAATTCTTATTTACGTCTGTTTCATTTATATTTTCATCATCATTTAAATCCTGCAAAACATCAAATCTATTTGACAGTTTAATTTGGTAATCTTTCTTAATTCTTTCATAGTAAACTTTCCTGTATCAAATTTTAGAACTTTTAGATTTTGTTGCTTATGATTTATCACTGAGAGTCTTTCTCTTAATTTAGCAATTACTAAATAATGGTCACTGGCACAGTCAGCACCTCTATGTGTACGAACGTCAATTATACTAGTATGCCTTCTAGAACACGTTAGAAATTAATGTAAAATTTACACTTTTCACCTTTAAAAAAAAATATGATTTCTTAATGAATTCTTTAATGCAAATTTTCCAAATTTGTAATCAATACTAAACAATACACTTCTCACTACACATGTTTTAACTTGTACACTTCGCAACTTCTTATTTGACCGCCCTGAAAAATTTCAAAGTCCGGAATTCGTAAATTTGGCAGCATAGCGCTTCAGAGCCAACTAAGAGTAGCCAACTTTGCAACATTTCTTCTTCCTGAATGAAAACGCTCGTGAATTTTTTTTTCATTCTTTCACATTCCATAAAGTAAAGATACCCTAAAGCACTAATAAAATACATGAGTAGACAAAAAAATGTTAAGTAGAAATACGAATGTTGAAAATATTTCAAGATTCCTTGCTCTGAATTTGAAAAGAGGTAAATTTATGTGCATTTTGAAACACTGAACAAGTTCTCATCCACTTGGAAAGAATTGCCGTCACATTTGAATGCAAGGAGGCAAATTCATGATGATTTTATACGAAATTTTTATGAAAGATACCTTGCACAACACCAAACGATTCTGCAAAGTGTGTCTTTTCCTTGGTTATTGGCGAAAAATGGTTCGAAACTCCGGCACAAGGTTTCTTCAACTGAGATCAACGTGCTTTTACTGAGGTTTTCGTTAGAAATCTCCTGGAGTAGTTGGTTAGATGACAACACTTTTCATTTTTTACTGTTTTCGTCAAGATCGAAACATCGTAGGTTCAAATCCCACCCCTTCCTGATTATGTTTTCTTTTTTATTTACCGAATACGAAGTGTTGTAATAACGTAATATAAGATTATATGATATTACTGTAAATATTTATGCGATGCATACTCAGTGGCGGCGATTGAGTTCCAAAACTGATGGGGCAAGGTGTCAAAACTGGGGGTTTCCCTTGGGAGATAAGGTTTAACATAGTGGGAGGGCAACTGTTCCACTACCCCCCCCCCCCCCCCCGTCTAATCGTTGCCACTGTGCATGCCTCAAGTAATATTTCTACTAATGTTCTTAAACTTTCAGTGATTGGCAGGATGTAGGAAAAACTTATCCTTTCATTCAGCTGTCATAAGTTATGTTAACACATACGCGTATTTAAGAACTTATATGTCATTAATATCTGTTCTTAAACAGGATGTTGTAATCAAGGGGTCCCGGGCTCAACACCCGGTGGAGGCACGTTGCTTCGGATTCTAGTTTAAAATATAGATCCAGTACCGAATAGTCTGTCTGTGCAGCAAGTAGACTTAAAACAACAATAGAGAAACATATACAAATCAGCGGCGTATACTCTGGGTCATCTAGGTAATAGCAGATGACCCGGCTGTATTTCTTTTTTTAAAAAAAAAAAAAATTATATATATACACATTTCTTCCCAATTTTCTTCCAAACCAATTTCGATGCATACATTTCCTTGCTTCCAGCGCGCGAATACTTCCAATCGTTTGCCGCCGAATGTCCGGGGACCTTTCTCCAGCCGGTGGAATGTCTACAGGGAATCTCACCCTGACGTCATTCCTCCCGCTTCCCTTGCAACCCTTGGCGAGGAGGGAGGAGAAAGGAAAGAGGGGGAGGAAACATTGCTTTTCAGGCGCGGTGATTCCGTGCCCAGGGTAAGCTCCTTCTTGTGAGAGTCCACCGGTCGCACTCTCAACCTTCAGAGCCTCTCCATTCCCTCCGCTAAATAGGGAAAACATACCCGGTAGAGTGCGAAGAACAGGAAAACTGAATAACATGGGCAAACCAATTCTACGCTAATTTTCACTTTACATTTGCTTCTGTCTTGCTGATTTCTGTTACTTGAACATAAATTTATCAAAAGGGAAAAACTTAAATATTGAAGATGAAGCAAACTGAATTAAAATTCAAAGCTTAAGAAATTAAAGCACCTATTTGCTGACTCCCCCCAATCCTTGTATTTACAAAAATAGTGATTGTTTCTCCTCTCTAATCTTCAAAAGCAGCGAGAATACTTCTTTCACGGAACTGAATATTTTTTAAAGGGAAAGATATGAAAAATAAATTATATATATTAGTTAATTTAAGTTGCTATATTCCGCCTGTTTAGATTAATAGTGATGAAGATGAACGAATTAAACATAAACGAAAAAAACACATCAGGCACGTAACCAGGTGGAGGACTCGGGGGGGCTGAAACCCCCCCCCTCCCCGAAATCCTACAAATATCTAATTTAAAAAGTGTATAGTGATAATTAATTTTACTTCATTAGCAGGATTAAACACTTTGCATAATACGTTGTAATAATCTGAGATTCATCTTCAGGACTTCTAACCCCACTGTTTCAACTTTATGTGGCGGTTGCTAATAAGGGATGATCCCCATCCCGAAATAAAATTCTGGCTCTGACCTGCAATGATTCGAACTTTTAAAAACCTGTCATTTCGAGCTCGGAAAGGGATTTTTTTTTTATCATTCATAGGGAATTTCTTTCTGAGCCAGGAGCACAACAACAGAAGTTTGGCGCGTGAAACTGAATGCGTGTAGTCGTTGGCTTCGTGTTTATTATTTATTAAGGTGTTAGTGTTTGTCGTGATAGTGCTGTGTTAAAGGGTAATGGATGTGATACAAGATTTGCTGGTGAAACCTTTTGGAACAAGATCTTTTCAGGAGAAGTTGCAAATTGTTAATACAGGTAGGCCAGTGTCATCGCTTGAACTTATTTCTACACACAAAGACAAAAATCGGGAATATGTGAGGCATATTCGCAAGCAAATTATGACAAAACACCATGGTTGACAGGAAGTATAAGTGTTAATAAGCTTTGCATTTTTGTTGGCCGTGCTTACTTTTCGGGGCTGAAAAGAATGTATGGACGCGTGGCTGATACTGTAATCTTTGCAACACTTGTGTCAAACATGAAAAATCCAAAAGTCACATAACTTCCTTTGTTAAGCTGCAATCTTTCGCAAAGACACGTATTGACGTGAACTGGACAAACAGCGTGCTTTGGATGTGGTACGGCACAAGTGATCGGGTCCTGGAGTAAGTTGAATTTTGCACTTAAATTAATATTGCGGGTTTTTATTTCACTAGTGCACGTCTTTCATTTTATATTTCACAAGTTTTTTTTTTTAGCTTTATAATACTGTCTTGTTTTATTATTTGAAATTCTACACGTATAGTAAACTGCAATAACGAGAATTAATTGATTGTGATCGTAGCAATAAGACAAATATTCCGACACAATATTCCTAAATCCAATATGGAGCTTGACATAAATTGCACGGAAACTTTTGGAGTTTGAGGATCAAAAGGTCGGAGATTACCCACTCGTTAGAACCAGCATACACCACTGATACAAATAGAATGTTCTTTGCTTGGAAGTTACGAGTGAGTAGCGTAACCCGGTCATAAAAATCTTCTATAACGGCTGAGGGCTCGACGTGCTGACCCCACGTCACCTCATACCAGTTGAAGAACTCACACCTCTAGGTAGAATTGTGGGAAGGAGACTGGCAGTCGGGAGATAGGCCAAGGCCCTATATGCTCGTCAATACTCGTCAGAAATTCAATCAAATTCATTCAGCTGTGCGTCATAAGTTGTGTTAACACACATTATGAGTCAATAATAATAAGTTAAGAAATTGACAAGACGTTTCTGTACTGAAGGTAACTAGAGGTTGTTTTCTTGTAACGTCGTTACTGTGTCCAGCTCGGCATTGTGATTAAAATTACTCTATCTGCATGTTCACTTTCCTCTTACATAAGTTTTCCTTTCGCGAAAACATCGTTCCATAGTTTCCAGTTTCTCAATATATTTTTCTATGAAGTGTTGAATATAATTCTAGCCTGCTTTCCACAAGCTACACAACTTCTTCCTCTCTCTCTCTCTCTCTCTCTCTCTCTCTCTCTCTCTCTCTCTCTCTCTCTCTCACTCACTCACTCAGAGGTGCAATGTAACATAATTTAAGAAGGCCATTGTTGCACAAACGATAAACGAACATGTGTTAAATTCGGTAAGATCAGCAGGTAAGGGAAGCTCGATTTTAGCTGCAAATCAGTGCCTTCGTTACAGGAAAATCCCCAACAAGCAAGGAAATAACTAATGAATGGTTATGCTTTAATATCTTTAGGGTTAAAAATAGGTGATCTAAATCTTTAAAAGAAAACCGTTTTCCAGATAGAATAGGTGTATGCATGAATAGAAAACAAAAATTAAGATATTGTATTAGCTGTGGAGTTCATTCTGTTGTAGCTTTGTGGCACATCCGGTAAAGGCACCCATTTCCAGTTCCACTTGTGTCTTTGATTAGGGTTCGAGCCTCACTTCATCTGGATATTTTTATTTATATTGAGGCCTGTAAGACAATAATATATGAAAGGTTCCAAATTATTTCTTACACGAGTGTATTTTTTTTTTTAATTTGTTAGTCCTGAAAAGGACTGTTTGGGAAAATTGAACATTTATTTAATATCTTGTCCAGTAGCCACCTGCATCTATGACATGTCTCAGGCGTCGAGGAACGGATTGCACAAGATGTCGAATATACCTGTGCGAAGTGCACACTTCATTCCAGGCATTGTTGACGTGGTCAAATAGTTCATCACTTCTGCGAGGTGGTGGATCGGGCCAGCTTTCTTTCAAACATCGAACGACCTCGGCCCACATATTTTCAATTGGGTTGATGTCGCATCCCATGGGTGGCCAGTCAATTAGATGTATGTCGTTTCGTTCAGAAAACCAACGCTGAACGATGGCTGAATCATGGATGGAGGAGTGGTCTTGCTGGAAGTCAATATTTCCCTCGGGATACAAAGCTCGCACGCCAGGAACCATACCATGCTCCAAAATGTGCACATACTGTATCCCGTTGAGACGTCCTTCTATGCGGTGTAGGTCACCTCCGCCACCGAGAGATATCCAACCCCAGACAGGCACGCTCACGCGTACACGCCGACGTGAGTTAGCAAAAAAAATGAAGTTATTGTTGAGAAATAAACGAGGTACTATTATCGCATGGGTGAAACACCTACGAATCATATATTTTGGATTTCTTTACATCGCTAACGCGTTGCGGAACATTTCTTAAGGCGAAATAATGCATTTCTAACTAAGATAATGTTTATTTTCTCTATTTACGAGTACTTACTGTTACTTGTTGTTTCGAATCTGTAACACATTATGGCCGTGATAGCATACTGGTTTAGGGGGCGTTCTGAGAGTGTTTTGTCGTTTATGCAGTGGTGCAACCTCGTTCACCGGAAAATATCTACTTTCGTGCCCCTATTTGAAATTATGCTAATATGTCGCATTTACGTGTAGAACTTGTAAAATAACCTTGCGATTTACCACGTTCATTGTCCATACACAGCAATTCGGAACCATCTTTCTTTCGCAATTCGGAACCATCTTTCTTTCGCAATTCGTTAATGTTCTTCCTTTACGCACTACACTCTTGCAACCTTGAATATTGACGTCAGACGAGGAATGCCTATGCAGTTAGGTTAGGCCTGTTAGGTTAGGTTCCATTAGCATAAATACAAAGAAAAAATAATATTTTCGCTAAGAGACGCGTTACCTTTGTATTGCCTAACATGAAAAAGGTCTTTCCTGCGACGTCAGAACACAATGTTGCTAGGGTGTTGTGCGATAAGTGACACCCATTCGGGTCGGAACCATCTTTCTTTCGAAATTGGTTAATGCTCTTCCTTTACGCACAACCATCTTGCAACCTTGAATATTCACGTCAGACGAGGAATGCCTATGTGGTTAGGTTAGGCCTGTTAGGTTAGGTTCCATTAGCATAGATACAAAGAAACATGAAAAAGATCTTTCCTGTGACGTCAGAACCCAATGTTGCTACAGTGTTGTGCGATAAGTTACACCCATTCGGGTCGGAACCATCTTTCTTTCGTAATTCTCTTCCTTGCAACCTTGAATATTGACGTCAGACGAGGAATGCCTATGTGGTTAGGTTAGGCCTGTTAGGTTAGGTTCCATTAGCATAAAAACAAAGAAAAATTATAAAAACAGCTCTCTCCTGTGACGTCTGAACACAATGTTGCTACAATGTTGTGCGATAAGTGACACCCATTCGGGAAAAATGGCTTGTTCCGAACTCGACAGGTGGTTCTAGTGAAAACACGGCGAGGCTGAAACACTGGCTACGGGGTTGCATCGTCTTAACACACGGAACATTGCACTCTCATGCAAAAAGCAAATGGCGTGAGCAGAAACAGCGTGTCGGACAGAGATTTTCGCAGAAAACAACACGCATTCACACTAAAATGGATCAAATCTACATTCAGGAACTTCCAAAACGCTCAAGAAAATGATTTCCGTAAGTACTTTCTCCTGTAAATTTGAAGGAATCCGTTTTACCCATACGATAATGTTACATAAACGAAATGCCGCCTTCAAGAACCCTTAGCAATGCAGAATACGTAATTTCAGATGTTTCACGGATACTAAACTTTTAATAAACATTATTGTTCATAATAAAACTGTCATCCTAATAACAGAGTTATCCGCCCTATTTCCGTGCTTGGTATATTTGCCTTTGTACATTCCTACATTATCTGCCAGAATTTCAAACTTTTTCTATTTGATAATAACATACTAAACAAGTTGGAACGAAATAAATCAATCAATAACAGTCCTTAATCGCGTGATCTTAATTGATACGATTATGCTACATGTAATTTGGACACAACTTACCACTTGTATTCACCATTTTCACTGAGTTCCATACAAAAACATTTATACTTAAACGTAAAAAAAAACACGGCTTATAACTCGTCTCAACAAGCTCAGCTATTATAACATGAAAACAAATTAAATATCCGAAGGGGGAGTTACCGCACTAATTTTTAACCTTGTGTGTCAATTCATTCACTGTCATCAACACACCACACCGCACGACAGACAACACTGCAGGAAGAGGAATTGTTTGTAATCTGTGCTGTTGTCTGAGGAAAAATCCCTCCCGACTCAACTATAAAAAATCCCTCTTGAATAATTGGGGCTAGGAAGAACCACTGATGAGCAAAATACTACATCTTTTTACATTTAAATTAATTTACAAATATGGAATAAGTTAGGGCTGACTGTACGAAAGATTATTAGAAGAACTGTCACTATATATAGCACTAAGGCGAAAAAATAATAACCTTTTCACCATTATCTGGCAAGTTGAATCGTTTGTGTTTTGTTTATTAATGGCGGTTCTTGGGTTGTATTTCTTTGGTTGCATCGTCTGCTTGTAATTTAAATTATGATTGCCACTTGCAAAATGTGTTTAAAAAATTGTAGTTATTGATCGTAAATGTAAGAAATATAAATTACTTTCCTAACAAATTCAATTATTTCACCTAAATAAGTGTTCCGGAATGCAGAATAGTACGTTAGCAATGTAAAAAAGTGCGAAAGAAATTATTCCCAGGCAGGTGTCTCGGGTATAGTAAAGTAGTACCAGCAAATCATTTTCTGTAGTGTTGTTTATGTTCGGGAATGTAGTTTTGATCCATTTCAATGCAAGGTAAATGTCTGTTATATCGGAGACACATTTCTATTGGATATTTTCAGTTTTAAATGGTTCGTACTTACCAATTGTGTATTGCGGAACATAGTTGAAGGTGCCATTATGCTTTTTACATGAAAATAACTTCGATTTTTCACATTACGAGTAATTCTTTTGGGACCTTTCTTCCGTTGCGGAGCATAGAATATTTCGCGCACAGCTTTTGATCATCACGCGTCGTGCTTGTGTTTTGTCGATTTGGAGTGGGCATGCAGTGTTGCAACCTTCTTAACCGAAAAATACCTACTTTCGTGTTCATTATGTCATCACAAACCATTGACGGATAGCTCCAAAAACCATTCCTGATAGCCCCAAAAACCATTCACATTAGCCCCACGAACCATTTCCGGCAAGGTTAGGTTGGGTTAGGTTAGGTCAGCATAGTTAAAAAAATGAAAATAAAAAAAATTCTCGTAAAAAAAGGCACGTTTGGAAACAGTTCTTCCTCTCGCGAGACCGCATGATTTTCGACACTCGCGCCATCTGCAGGTTCATAATGGAAACAACGGCATAATGTTGTCGCTTCGCACAAAAGGTTACTTTTATACATCAAAAGTACTTATTTTCTGTTGTGCAGCATTCCATAATGACAAAATACCTCCACGAAATTTGATAAATGCAACAGAAACTCATTTCCGTAAGTAGTTTCTCCTGTAAATTTGAAGAAAAGTGTCTCCGATATAACAGACATTTACCGAAATCTTGAATAGCGTTGTCCATGATCAGTGGGTTTGCAGTGTTGCAACCTTCTTCACCGAAAAATACCTACTTTCATCTTACTCATTTTGTATATTATTCCAGGTTTGAAAACCCCACGAACCATGCATGGATAGCCCCACGATCCATGCACGTGTAGCCCCACAAACCAATCATAAATAGGAAAGTGTCTCCGATATAACAGACATTTACCCAATGCAAAAGCATGTGGTTTTCTACAAAAATCTATTTCCGACGTGCTATTGCTACTGCTGCCATTTGCGCTCTGCACGAGAGCACAATACGCTCTCGTATTGTCGGTATATGCTAAATTGAATGAAAGGAGTGCTAATGGAACCTAACCTAACAGGCCTAACCTAGTAGGCATACCTCGTCACCGTGATGGTTCGTGGGGCTATCATGAATTTTTGGGCTAACATCAATGGTTTTTGGGGCTGCCCGTGGAAGGTTTATGGGAAATAAGGAACAACAGTAAGTACTCGTTATTGTAAGAAATAGACATTATTTTCGTTAGAAATTCATTATTTCACCTAAAGAAATGTTCCGCAATGCAGAATAGTATGTTAGCAATGTAAAAAATTGCGAAATAAATCATTGATAGGTGTCTCTGGTATAGTAAAGTAGTACCGTAATAAGTTCCTGTAGCATTGTCGAACATCGGGAAGGTGTTTTGTGTGATGTGGGAATGTTTCATAGCTGAAATTCATGTTGTTCGTTGAAAATTAATTCTCCAACGGAGAATAGCTAGCCCCACAAACCATTGGCGCATGGATAGGTTAGTTCTGTTAGGTTAGGAAACATAGTTAAAATTTGGTGTCGTGTTAGTATCAGGATCTAGAAATTGGAAATAATTGTGAACCATTGGCGCTAGCCCCATGAACCATTGGCACGTGGTTAGGTTAGGAAACATAGTTCAAATTTCATCAAAACAACGTTGATATACCTTCAGGAATGTTCCGCGAAGCAGATTTGTAAGTACGAATTTTTACCACGACACTACCACTCCATCGGGGAGGCCACAAAGCCGCTTGCTTAGCTTTGATTCTCAAAGGAATGTTGCGCCATGGAATTTAGTGTTCAATCTGCTTTTACTTTCTTCTTACTACTCGGCTTTACTTGTATATGGAAAGTTACTTTACCAAATTAGGGGAGAGTGGGGGAATAAGAAACATATTTTTTATTTCCATTATTTGTGAAAGTAAAAATTTCAAAAAAAAAAATCGCATCATTAATTGTCTATAACTGTAAAAAAAATCAAAAAGATTGTGGTTATGTTTAAGATTATTCCATCATTTGTTTATGCTTGTGTGAAACTTTTCCATGGGAAAGTAGCGTTTTCACACTAATATTATTTTCTACAGTAAATACAGATTATACATTCTTGATATTTTTATGTGATTGTGGATAAAAGATAGGACTTTCTGGTCCTATTTTGTTATTTTTCTGTCACAAAAATAGAGTGTGATTATTGTCATGTATCTTATTACCAAAAATATGAAAAGCAAATGGGGTAATAAGATACTGATGTCTATTACATCTTGCTTTGGGCAATAATCAATAACACGTTGATTTCTCATCATGGCAAGCAGAAGTCATCTCATGAAGATCAAGAAGATAGTGAAACAGATACTATTTTTACTATGGCATCAGCTGGTATGTGGGACAAGTTACTAAAGTTCAAGAAGACAGCTGCATATCAAATTCCTCAAATAATCTTTGGGTATTTTTACTTGGCTTTCTTGTGATGACACACAAAGTGTACATAAAGACTTTGTTGTGTGGCCCTATATCTTAAAACAGAAACGGATCATTTACTTTAAGCTGCTCAGACCTAATTAGAATCAAAACACTATATGCAGAGAAGAAGGACATTATAAAGTCACAAATATGATTTTCTTTGTTAATTTACCATAAAACCTATTAGAAATAAACATTTGAAGATGTCAGTTGCTTTTGCTTTGAAAATATAGAGCTGTATCAAAACTTTCGCCATTACATTTATTTTCTAGCATTTTCATTCCTTTGTAGGAAAAAATATATATAAAAAAATGGTAAAACTTTGGTATGGTCCAAACACCTCTCACTCGTTTATTTCGTCATATTTAACATTCATACTTACCTATTCTGCATTGCAAAAGATTCTTCAAGGTGTTATTTTGCTTTTTTCACGAAAATAATTTCAATTTGTGACATGAGGAGTAATTATTGTTCTCCTTTTTTGCGCTTCCGTAAGACACAATATGGCGAGACAGCTTGACTAGCATGGTAGATCTTTCAGTGTGTATGAAGTGTTTCCAACCTTGTCAACCAAAAAAATCCCTATGAACCATTCACGGATAGCACCAATTTATGAATAGCTCCACGTACCATGCACGCATAGTCCCACAAACCATGCACCTCAAGCTTAAGTTAGGCAAACAGTTTAAATTGTCATCTTCATGCAAAAAAAACTGCATGGTTGGAAACACTGACAGGGAGATGTCATCAAAGGTTCGCAACATTTGGTTCTCGTAGTGGAAGCAAATGAAAGCAACATCAATTGTGGTTCGGAGAGATATTCTGTTGAAAAATACATGATTTCCAGGTGAAATACATTCCACGATGAAAGAAAATACCTCGACAAACTTCTAAATACTACAGAAACTCATTTCCGTAAGTAGTTTCTTGTGTATAAATGAAGAAATCCGTTAGAACCATACCGAAGTTTTACCAAAAACATGCACCAAAATTTTATGGGTAAATAAAATACACATGTTGAGTGTCTTTTTTTACTCCAGCTAGTTTAATAGGTAGAATGCATTAAAATAACAGCTTTTTTCTTATTACCTATTGGGGTAATAAGATGAAAAAAAATGTCAATCATTTTATAATTTTTGTGCTCATTTTATTGCACAATTGAGCTCATTATTTTTTCTGGGTACATTGGGTTACCAACTATGCAAGAAACAATTATCAATGCTAGAAATTTAAAATTGTTGGCTATGTTAATTTTTCATGTTTCTTATTACCCAGTGTGTTTCTTATTCCCCCACTCTCCCCTAATTAGTTACTTTAGGTGATACATTATTTGAAAGCATTCCAGTAATCCAAAACTAGTGATGGTAGAGCAAATAACCATATGCTAATGTCAAATGGAAGGCTTTAAAATCTGTATCACTCTCTCCCTGACCCTGTACCATTAATATCTTTTGCATGCACAATAGATGAGTGAAAGTTCAGTTTGGAGTCAAATGTAACGAACAGGAGTGCAGCTTGAAGTAGGACGTGTAATTAATTTAAATTTGTTGCAGCTCACAGGGTTAGCCAGACCCTGGTGTACAGAAATATTTTTTTGTGTACTGAAATCTAAATTTCTGTTTCTTCATTATTAATGAATAAAAATTCACTTGTACCTAATTAGCTTAGCATTAACTTTGTTGTCATTTCAACAGTATACTAGCGCAATTTCAACCTTTATATTATGGCAATCCAAAGATGGAATATGATGACAAGGTCTGCCTGATGCAGGTGTAAATCCATGTAACAAAAATATATGTGTGCACATGCTTCTCATTTGTTGATTTCATTATCTCACTTTTGATATCCTGATGTAAAATGGATTTTTCCGTATTCAGAATTTTTCAAATAAATAAAATTTAAAAAAATGTTTAATTATTGATCAAAAAAAGTAATTTGTACCTTATGCTCACTGTTGCCATTCCAAGGATGGAATATGATGACAGGGTTTGCCTGACCCAGGTGTACAAACAATGTAACAAACATTAACAATTTCTAATTGGACTGGCTGGCTACCAAGGTTTCTTGCAGCAGAGGAATTTGTGCACTACACATTCTTCAATGATTTGCCATTATTATATCAAATTGGTTTTACGAATTTTCAGATGCAATTGTGAAAATTAATTTCGCAAGTTGAGATGGTACAATGAGGGGTTAAGAATGGAAACAACCCTCTTGTCACATTGAAATGAGATAGCTTCTTCAATGTCCAAGGCCAGTTTGTGCACTGGGGAAGGAGCTGTCCTGCCTTCAAACATGTGTGGAGAAGGCCTTTACATAAAAAAGCCCACTCTTTTAGGGCAAGCATTGGGGTCGCATGGCAGAAAAGTTCAGAGAAGGAAATATTCTTAACCTTTCGGGATGCGTGCTTATTTCACTCACGCGAGCAGTCGTGTGTTGTACTTTTTACAAACATACATATAAATTAGCTGTTTTCAAAAGCTTAATTTATTTTCTGCTTCTTTGTTATGTATATCTTATTTTATTGGTTAAGATTCATTATCATCTTATATTGGTGTCATGGTCCAAGAAAGTTCCTGAGAACTTCTGTCTACACCAAACAGTTTCTAAATCCTTACCAAGCACCAATTCAATGTTTTTGAAACTTTAAACATCCATCTACTAAATATTCATCACCACCTTCATTCTCATTGTCATCAAAATGGTCACGATGCTCAATATATTCTTCACTCGGGTCGGTGTCACTTTCATCTAAATCACTAATTACGTCTACATTGCCCTTCTCACATGAAGATTCTAGAAGAAATAGTTCAATTTTACTCGTATCTAATCTATGAGAATTTTACTCGTATCTAATCTATGAGACATGTTGAATAAAAAAATCACTCGCAAAAAGTACAAAAATAAAGTACATTACCTGACGCTCATTGTTAGAATCATTATTTGCAAGAAAAAAATAGACGTGGGCCCCACATTACAATGTTACCTTTGCTAGAAACAAATGAACAATGCTGTTGTAAAGTTTATAACGGCACGCATCCTGAAAGGTTAAGACATATGTAAAGGAACGGTAACTTTAATTTTGTGGCTAACTAGTTGTATATCTATTAGTTACTAATCTTCAAAATTGAAGATTATCTATTTTAAACAGTTCAGCAATTTGGAATATTACTGCAGATCTTAAAAAAGATGTTGAGATCAGTATTAGTTCCTGTAGGACCTACAATTGTTTGTCTTCTAAAAACTTTATTTTAAGCCCACTTTATACTCCGGTAGGATAATGAGGACTGCATCTACTAGGAACTGTGAAAATGCCTTCACCACAGACAGAAACTTGGGACCCCGTGATTACAAATACGTAGAGCAAATGGTAAATACAATAATAGGTAAATGCTACATCACCATTCACTGTGTTTTTAGTGCAGTGAATTTCAAGCATTGAAACAAAAATGTCAATAAGCAGAGGAAAACTTCTGATCCAGCATCAGAACAATTTCAATTTCATTAAAAAGAATTAACAGTCGAGAATTTATGGTTTTGCTCCCAAATAATAGTAGTGTTGTAATGACGTTCATTTGAAAGTAGATAAATTTTCATATGTATTGGTGTTTCACCACATTCTGCAGACTTTATCAAGTCTCTTCTTCAATTTTCCCAATTTATAACTAAATGTAAGAAAATGTCTATGGGCATTTTGATGCTTACAGAAAAACAAGGACCGGGTTACTAAATGCAATAGCTAAATACAACCAATAAAAATTCACAGAATTTTTTTAATTAACCAAAATACACTGTACAAGACAATGATTTAATCGAAGAGACCAAATCCCATATCTTCATCAGATTCTTCTGATTCCACTTTCTTTTCCTCCTTCTTCTCTTCTGTAACAAAAAGTGGAAATTATAAAATATTTAAAAGTTTCGTACATGAAAACACATGCTACAAAAGATAACTGAATTATCAAGTTATTTTCTTCTGGAACATTTCGACACCATATTCATGCCTTTCACCTGAGTGCAATGTTAAAATGTTGTGCACACCATAATGTGAGGTGCATTTCAAAAGAAAGGGCTCAATAGTTATGAAAATAGATTGGGGACAATGATTGGGCAAGTAGTCTATTGGGTACGAAGTAGACATACATTTGTCACCTGTGTACTGTTAATGGCCTAGGGAATACTGATGACTGAAAGAATAAACAATCTAGCAAACTTGTGAAATTCACTCATTTACTGTATTCAATTTCTTACCACACAAGGTCATACATGTGAAATTTATTGGCAATAATATTTACGATGACTACTCATGCTCTTGCAATGGAATTTGTTTCAAAATGTTACTCGGATGCACTGGGATACGGAAAACGTATGATGGTTCCCAAAAATGTTTGACAACTGCTCGCAAAACCCAAAGAATGCCAGCTGCATACATGTATTCAATTTTTGGACCACTACCAGAGATAGGGGATATTTTTCCACATATCATGGGGGTGATGAGACATGCATTCCAAATGTTAAGTCCAAGCAACAATCCAACCCCTTACAGTCCTGACTTTGCACCTAGTAATTATCATCTCCCTGCATCTACAGAAGTGGCTTGCATCTGAACAATTCGAATAGCAGAATTTTATGCAGAGGGTTTACAGAAGCTTGTTCCACAGTACTAAACTACTTGGAAAATAATGGTGCCTAAAAGAGAATGCTCTGGACACATGAGATATACCATTTTCTTAAGCAGCAACCAACAACTCAAACTTGATACATCCCTTCCAATTGGTCACAGAGTAGTGACTGACCTTTATGTATATATCTTGTAATAAGACCTGTTGCCATGGGAATTATGGACTGTTTTCTTTTTAGTTGTTGCTTTGAGTTTTTGTTGATGCAGTAAAGTTGTTAAGCTGAATTACAAGATGCTAAACTATGATTTCATGAAAACAAGTGGAATTATTTATCTTGACAAGAAGAAAAATATATTTCCTTTTTCTTAGTAAAGGCTTGACTGTTTTTATTTGAACAACGAACAAAGAATTACCCAATGAGTGAAGTGAATGCTGCGAGTTCTCATGTGAACATTTTATTGTGTTTTCATTTAAATAATGTTCTTTGGCCAAAGGAACAAGTCAAACTGTGGCAATCACTAAGGTCACACGTACACAACATATTTTACAATGTATATAATAGATATGTAATAAGAAATGTATCTGATATAAACAGGGTGATTCAGTTAAAGCATGCAAAAAAAGGTGATGCACCACTGAACAGTTGGCAACAGGACACCTAGGGTCGGGAAGCCAGCGTACTGAGATATGAAGCACCATTCATTTCAATGTGGAAGTCTGCAACCATCTGGATGTCACCTTCCCTGCTCGCTGGATTGGATAGCGGAAAAGCCATATTTCTTGTCCTGCATGGTCACCTGACTTGAATCCACTTCATTTTTTCACCTGGGGATATCTCAAATCACTTGTTTATGATACCCCAGCGGACACTGACATGGAATTAGTTGTCATGATTGTCACTGCCTGTAATGTGATTTGTAACACATAATTGATATTTGAAAGGGTGTGGCAAAATGCCATACATCACTGCCATGCAAGCATTGCGGCAGTCATTATGAAAAACTGTCGTTTCATCTAATTGTGCCTAGTAACAATGCTACGGCACTTAGTTTCCAAATGTACAAGCATGTGTAGCGTAAATCATGTGCATAGGTGTTGTGGTAGCTCAGTTGTTAGGGCACCTGACTACCATGTGAGAGACCCGGGTTCGATCACCAAAGGGGAAAACTGAAAATTTTTCCACCTGTTCAAGCAGCTCCAGCGTCGTATCAAGTGGGCACCTGGAGGAAACTCCGGGGGGGGGGGGGGGTATAAAAGCAACCAGAGGCACCTTCGGCCATGATCAAGAAAGTGTGGGGCCGTAACTCCCCACCCCTATACCCCTTCATGGTGTGGTGCAAAGCACAGGGGAGCACTTTACTTTTAACTGTCGCCACTCATCGTACATCAGCAGTCTCAATACCTGTCCACACATGTCACTTATTTGTCATTCCCGTGTATGATGGTATGCAGTAGCGCTCAACTACTTTCAGACCATATCTCAACACACTGGCATCTCCGACCCTAGGTTTCTATCTCCAACTGTTCATTAGTGCATCATCTATTTCCCATTTCTTTTTTGGAAGCTTTTATTTAACACCGTGTATTGTTACTGCCATGCACTTGACCATCAAAATTGATAAAAGAAACACAAAGGACTTGGTATGCCATCCTTTGCCACAAATACAAGTGCAAGTTGTAGCGTGGAACAACCTATACATACCATGGTGTCAACAATGAAGCATGGTGTATTTTTCCTTGCAAAGAAATCAATTATTATGTAGGTTTGTTGACAAGCAAAAAAAACAAACAATTTAACTTAAGCAACAAGTTATTTTTTCACAAATTGAAATGAGGTGTGTGGACACTATACCCATATATATAATGTGGCTCATTTTAAAAAGTGCAGAAAATAGCCAACTTTTGGGCTTGCAAAGAAAACACGCATAAGAAATAACCTTTCATTGTTGTAATATACTAATTTAAAATTTTTAAAGTTCCTTTATGCTGTTACCAGTAGAACCATGCATAAAAGAGTTCTGCAGGAAAGCCACTCTGGTGCAAGAATTAATGACTTTTATCCAGTCTTGTATTAATCAATAAATCAGATACTCTAAAGTCACATTCCAAAATGTGTAGCTTTATCTTTAGTCTGATTCCTAGCCTCTGGCAGGAAATGCCAAGGATAATGATGAAAGTTCCTTCAATTCATATAATAATTATTTACACATTAAATAGTTCAACAGCTACTTGATATTCAAGCAATTTCCATACCAAAGTAAACAGTACAAGCACTTGTTTTCTCCATTTTTAACTTTGCATATTAACCCCCCCCCCCCCCTACACAAATATATTAACAACATAAAGGGTCTGTATGATCCCAATGTATCCAAAAAAATATAATTCAATTCAACACACACACACACATTACATATTTAATTTAAGGTGCGGAGTTTGCCATTTCACATACTTAGATCGAAACACATCTACAAACATAAGTCACAAACGTTACGGGATATACTAATCTATGAAAAATTGTTAATTGTATAAGAATTACAATCTCAAATTTAAGTAATCAACATCATATCTTGCTATAATCGTCTGTCAGATACATTGTTCTGCAAAGAACACTAACAAAGCAAACGGATTGAGAGAGAAAAGTTAACCTGTGAAAAACTTGCCTCTGGGCATTTATAAGTACATGTATGTATAAATTAAACTGGATTTGGACAAACAAAAGTTGCAATTTTTCACATGTACGGAGAAAAATTCAAGCAGAATTCACGCATAATTCCTGGTGTGCAGCCACCCTGCAATAGTTAAATGTTCTAACATTAAAGCAAGGATATTATAAGCAGGGGTAGAGAAAACTAAATATAATTCAGGCATCTGCCCCTTTTTCTGAAGAGCCAGCAATTTTTTTTCCAAAATTTTACTTATTTTTCAAATATGGTCTAAGAAAGCTATGAATCCAAATAAGATAAAGGTACATATTTTCAAATAGGACTTCAGAGTATCTGATTTATTAATTAATACAAGACTGGATTATAAGTCATTAATTTTTGCACCAGTGGCCTTCCTGCAGAACTCTTTTATGAATGGTTCTACTGGTAACAGCATAAATAACTATGCAATAGATTTTAATACATAGCAGACTCTACCACATCATTGCAGATTTTAAAATTTGGCTAGCAACAGTGCAAAAATTTATAAAGGCATGATCATTACTCTGATTTAATGATACAGAAAACACACAAACGTTAAAAACACATGTGGCATTTTTAAAAATAGAGCTGAATTTGAAAATTCAGGTACCATGTGAAAATTTCCAGGCACCATGGTTGCACTGTTATTTGTACTGATTATAAGTAAATAAAAAAATCTTACCTTTCTTTGCTTCCGCCGCTGCAGCTGGCGCAGCTCCTCCAGCTGGTGCTGCCGCTGCACCTCCACCAGCTGGCATCGATGCAAGCTTCTCTTGACCTGAAATTATGCAAAGTCACACTAAGCCACATAAAAATTCTGCAAGTGCATCAACTATACGGTACACTGTGATGCATAATAAACCCAACAGACTGTCCATCTCTAATTTCACTTTGCCTTACTTGCCATGCATAAACGAAAAAACTGCACTAACTGAAGAGATTGTCAACTGTTTCGTTGGCACCTTTTTTCATTCATGAACCTCATAATGGATAGAAAAGAATGAATGAGGGTGGAAATCGCAGGGGTGGAAAGTAGTCAAACTGACAACTGGTAAAAAAAAATAGTGGCCTAAAAAAAGCATTTTAATTTTAAACCCCAATGAAAAATATGACAACACAATTGCTGAGGTAATATTTGCCTAATATTTTAAAAAAAAGTTAATGACAAAATACGCTATTTCTGCAGATGAGGCAATTCAAAATCGCATCACACACAACACATGCGGAACGTGGAATCGATTGGAAATTTGGACTCTTCTTGGGTTCCAAAGGTTGAAACACTGCATAATGAATGAAAATCGACAAAACACAAACACGACGTGCGATTATGTGGGAAGGTGTACGTACCATATTGTGTCTCAGGGAAGTGAAAAGACTACGAGAAAGTAGTACTCGTAATGTGAAAAATTGCAATTACTTTGATGAAAAAAAACGTCAATACACCTTAAGGCCCCGGCGCCCACCCAGCGTCGAATAACATGGGTACCTGGGGGAAACCCTGGGGGGTAAAGGCGGTCAGGGGCGTGATGCTGATCACATCACCCCCACTCACGACCGGATCAAGAAAGTGTGGGGCGTTACCCCCACACCCCCTATATGCCTTCATGGCGTGGTGCTAAGCACAGGGGAGCACTTTACTTTTTCTTCTTTTTTTACACCTTAAGGAATGTTACGCAAAGCAGATAGGTAAGTACGAATGTCAAAAATTGACAAAACAAAGAAGTTATACGTGTCAGAAGGATAGTAAACTTTTACCATGAGTTTAACCAAAACAAATACACCAGTCCAAAATATCTCTTAACTGAGTATTTACACACAGCTGATCAACGTGAATTTAGTCCTTAGTTATTGTTTAAGAGTGGCCTGGAGGTTGGCATGAAAAGAGTTTTCCTGCCCTGGCGCGATACAGACACACCTAGCGACATATCAGGGAACTTTAGCAATTCTTCTCGCTTGTGTCCTAAACTAGAGGAAGAGCACAGGCCGGAGGGCAGAGGACCTCCCCCCCCCCCCCCATGGTGGAAAGACTTGCCACCAAGTGTCCCCCCTGCCTTCACCACCCCCTCTCCTTCGTGACCGCTGCGAAAGGGCACCACCTGTTTCATTTCATTCTGGTTCCGGCTTGTTTCAAGATTTCTCCACTGGCAAAATATTCACTGCTGGCTGGCCCTTGCTTGGAGAGTCAGGACCTTCACAAATGAGATTTGGATTGAATAAATTTTGTTGATTACAGTGGCTGCTATAATTATGTAGAATTTCTCTTTGTGCGGTTGAGATTATAAATTGAGAGTAAAGAAGGAGGTAGAGATTATCTGTTGAAAGTAACGACGAATCAAGTAAGAATAACTAATTGAAAGTACGCTGTGTAAATGTATAGCATACCAGTGGCAGTGATAACAAGGCAGAGGCATACTAGTCGCCATTTTCTTTCTTTTTTTTGTAGGGGGTTTCGTGTTGATACAAAATTTGTATCTAATAGTGATTGATTGATTTAGTTTATTTTACTTCGCGTTTTGTGCCTCTTGGCTAATTTGCAAAGATGGGGATGAGTGATGAAATTATGAAATTGATGAATGGACATTCACAAACAACCAAGCCCGACCGGGATTGTATCTAATAGTAATAAGCACAAAAAATAGTAACAGTTATTATTTTAACTACTACGAACAGTGCTGATAATAATTCGAGATGGACGGGAGCGAGACTATTTCGAATTTAAAGGAAAAAGTCTCGGATATGTGGAATGACCTAGGGATAATCAGAAGAGGCGAAAGACAAACCAATAGAACAAAATGTACAACTACAGTAGAAGCAATGATGTAAGGAAACGAATAGGTAAACATTGAACTTACACTTTATGTATTGCCCATCTTAAAAACAGCTCAAACGTATTTGAAACTTTCTACATGTTATCATTTTGTATCATTATGACACGTGCTTCCCCTCGAACTAATATTTATGTAAAGCATAGGAAATATACCATCTTGCGTGAATAATATATTGCTAATTTCATACAGTGTTTATCCTCTGCATATGTTTCTAATTATACATTTTCGTAGTTGAAAATTACACGTTTGACACGTCTGTATTTGTATTTTATTTTCTGCTTCTGCCACATTTGACAATTAGCGACGAGGAGGATGAATGAAGACACGCACGCACTCACTCACACTCTCACTCTCTCTCTCTCTCTTTTACACTCTAACACTCTATGTCTAGGCTGATGACACGGCTGAAACGTGGAACCTTCCATGGTGAGACCATCGGGCAACTGCTGAGCGCGCTCGGCCACAGTTTCCTTTCTTATAACCTTCAAGTCCCTTTCTGCAGTTCTCATCGTTGAGCTCACAGCAGATATAATGGGCCAAGGTTGATCTGTTTGGTCTATTTTAATTCGCCTTTCTGCCACTTCTTACTATTCGCGAAGATGGGAGGGAATGAGTGATGATATGAAATTGATGAAAGAACACCCCCCATGCCCAGGCCTGGATTCGATTGATTGGTTTCAAACTGAAATTTCAGTCCAAGTAACGATAGTATGATCTTCGAGATGAGCACTATACGTGTTACAAAGTACTCTTAAAAATCCTCAGTGAATTGGTCAAAATAAATTGACAGAATTTCGAGGAGAGGTCGAGCCGCTGTAAGACCACACCTTACGCCAATATACGTAAGTAAACCCGTGGCGCAACAGCCCGTGAAGGCAAGGGCCTACTCCCTCACTCACAAGGGCCGGCCTCACTCACACACCAATCAGTTACAGGGTGACGTGTGGCCAGCACGACGAACCCCCCAGTCGTTGTTGAAGGTTTCCCCAATCTCCTCAACAGGTCCTAAAGACCAGCCTTGTCAAACTCAATTCGTGAGTAGGGCCGCATAACAATAATGTCAAAACTATCCGGGTCACACATCTAGAACCCCCAACACCTTGAAGTCCAGAACTAAGTGGTTCGACCCAACGGTGCCGGGATTCTAGTGATTATTATTGCTCCTCCCATATTTTTTCATGGTTATAGTATTTTACATGTTATTTCGAGTATAAATTGGTTACAATTGTGCAAAACTTTTTTGCAAGAAACTGTGTGCAATTATAGTTTCGTTTCGCACAGATTTGACAGTTTTTTTAACAAGCTTCTCAAAAGTCTGCAATAAGTTTTTTGTGAGCATGAAACTCTTAATGCAGACAACAAATATTTTGTCAGTCATTCTTGATCATTCGGCTCGGCTGTTTCATTAATCTTCATTATGGAAAACAACTTTTCAGCAAGGCAAGTGCAACCAAAATTAATAAAATTTCTACAACAAAATAGCTTATTCGAGGATACTGCTATGGGAGATATGAGAAAAATCAAGGATAACCCACCTCGCGACATTTATTTTTCAATACGAGTTGCACTGCAATTCAATAAGTTCCATTCGAACGCAGGACTTGCACACGCATCATCAAAAGAAAAGGGAGCAGAACAAGAATATTGCCCTTCGCACCCTCTGAAGTCTTGAAACCTGTTTCCAAATTCATCACGTAGTATTTTTACTGTGGACAAATATTCCTGCCATTCCTGGTATTCCTGAGAAGTTGAGAAGGACAAATTATAACTTTATTAAAAAAGTTTTAATATAACGAAAGACTGTAACTTTGCAAAATGGCCTCCACTTCCTTCAAAATATCAGCCCTTGTGTCACGGGGAGGAATCATTCAAGTAGTTTTACTGTCATGTCGAGATGAGAATCGCATCCACGAATGAAGGGAGCTAATCGAGCTAGGTCGCTAGCTAGCTAGCCCGCGGGCCGCGAGTTTGACTGGCCGAAATATCAGGAGAAAAGTTGTTACGCTTCTTCCAGGAGACTCGAACCTGCGCGCGTCCTGTAGCTGGAGAGCCCAAAGCATAACGCCTTAGACCGGACGGTCACGATGCAGGACAGCAGGCCCGTAGGCAGAATTTTTTTTTGGGGGGTGATGCTCATCCCTTATCAGCAGCTGCCATCTAAGGGCGAAAAAGTGATGGACCCCTGAAGATGAGTTCTTGTTTCCTAATTTTGATTTGGCAAAGGTGAGCTCTCTCACTGCACCAAGCGCCGTCAACCCTATGCCGGTCGTTTGAGTTTCTGTAAGTCTTCTTTATGTATAGATAGGCTAATCGGGACTGGACCTACATTTATAGTGGGATTGAACTATTGGGCATCCACCAGGTACCAAACTCGGGACCTTTTGACATTACGAGGGTCATCATTACCATTACGCTATAGGGGAGGCAAAAATATCTGAAACTAAGAAGACATTTTGAATGGACATGTAGAATGTAGGAGGCAGGGTTCGCGCTGAAAAGAAAGAAGACGGAATTCTCCCTCCCCTTTCCTAACCTGTACATCTCTAATGTAATTCTCAACCAAGCCAAAAGTCTTGTCTAGTGTTGCCGACGAGACGAGACTTTAGCCTGTCTCGTCTCGTGGAAATGCTGTCTCGTCTCAAAAATATTCGTTTGTCTCGGGACACATGATCAATCTCGTCTCGTCTCGAATTTTTAAAAGCCTGTCCCGTCTCGTCCCGTGGGCAACACTAGTCTTGTCCTTCTACATTTTATGTCACTTTTGTTATTGTTATGGAGAATTCAAATTAATCATTTGTCTTTAAATCTCAAGTTAGCAAGTCAGCCAAAATTATGTTTATATACTAAATTTTAGATTAATTGAAGATTTGCATAGAAACAGTAGACCTTTTCATGATCCTTCCACTCCAAAAACAAATGTTTTGTAAGAGTCACATCAAGTTTATGTTTGGAAATAGTGAAGTTCTAGGAACCATACACACACACACACATAAGTAAGCAACAACGATAGTAGGCTATTGTAATTTGGAGAGGATATGATTTGTGAGCGGAACAAGCATGGGAATTTAACGAAGTTCCTTTGCGAATCATCAATTATGTGTGTGTGTGTGTGTGTACATGTATTTCCTATCTGCACCGTTGACTCACAAAGTACTACATGTGAGGTAAAACTATCGAAATGTAAAAAGAGGAAGCGCTACCACCCTCCCCGCCTTTTCTACATTTTATTCAAATCGAACACCAGGCACGTATCGAAATATATATTTCGGAGGGGCGTCCTAACGTAATGTCTCAAAATAATAATATTAATAATGTTAAATTAAAATAAGTATAATTATATTAAATTAATTAATATATTTTTATTACATTAATAGATAAGAAGGCGATATAACAACAGTGATACAGTATAACATCACGTATTCATTATCTAGCTTACGTGTAGTTAAGGTCGGCAAAATTTGTAAATAAATAGAAACTGCCCTGGCAAGGAAATTAATGCCAAATAGATAAAGAATATAATATTTATTGAGTATGAAAAAATGATGTTAGATCCAGTTGACGAAAGTAAAATTCCTGGTAATATTTTGCATGTTATTATAAGTAGTAATAATTCTTGCATAAATCTTCTTTGGTACTGTCATTCAAAGTCGTATTGCTTCCAATATTTTTGCGGAAATAAACAAATTGCGATTAGACAACAACCTTATTTTCATTACTTAATTGAAGTTATTTTATGCTCTCATTATTTAATTTTTATTTTTGTACTTGGTAAGTCTTTCGGGGGGAGGTTGGGACTCCTGGACCCCCCTGAATACGTCCTTCGCGGTAGGGATCGAGATAAAGTTACTTGTCACTGGTTCCAATTCACGGTAAATATGCTCTGCTTCTCTACACTCAAACATACACAAACTCATGGCCTATCTGCCTATCCTGCTTTCTTGGTTTCTTGCCTGGGAAAGAGGCAATAAATCAAGCTGTGACAGCTACGGGACCTTCTGACGAGGGGACGGAACCCAGCTGTGTAGAGGATTCAAACACCCGCGCGAACTAGCCCTCCCCGTCCCCTGGGGCAATTTTCGAAGAGAGACATCTAGTGGCCAAGTGGCGAACTATGATGAATGAAATTCGGCTGAAGCGGCCGTATCTTTCGCCGTCGATAATACATGACATTTTTAAACAATCATTTTGGGCTGTGCAAGTGACTTTTGAAAGAAAAGCCCTCCCTAGCTTAGTCATAAAAGGATTGAGCATTACGTTAGTATGCATCATAATGGCCATTTTCGTTGGTGCTACCCACAAATCCTAAAACCATTCTGTGCTTATTTACGTATTTCCTTATGGGAAATTGAAAAAAAATAATGGAATTTGTGCACATTTAACGAACTGAAATTGCATAAATGTGTCATGTACTCAAAGTTTCATAAACTAAGTTCACATCCACTGCGTGTTTTCCGGCAAATTTTTGTCCTAAAACGTTATATTCAACAAAATGCAAAAAAGCCCATGATAAATTGAAGCGCTTTCCACGGCGCCCTTCGCCAAACTCCACCTCCCTCTTAACATTCATTCCTCAAAACCACGGGTCGCTCTATTCAGTATATGCCACAAATAAAAAATCTGCAATTCTCTTGTCTAGTGATCGTAATAAATCATCGGTGATTTTAACCCTCAAACACAGTCGCGTTTGTCCACGGGACCGCAGTATATAAATAAAACACCACAAAAGCAGATAATGCAACCTTTGCCTTCACGCTTTCACAGCACACTGAAGTTGAGGAAGGTACTGAAAGAGAGGTAGCCTCAAGATCAAAACTACTGGCAGGGTACCAAGCGAAAGGAACACTCCGGTCCGTGGGACGTCACAACTGTAGTTGATGGTTAAAAAACACAATGTAACATGTTCACAAAGTGACACACTCAATAGGGGTTATTTTAAATTAAATTAACGAAAAACAAAACTCACCCTTTGAGATCAGGTCTGGTACATCTTTGCCCTTCAGTTCACCGATTACTTTCTTCAACTTTTCACCATCAGCTTCAATTCCGACAGAACTGAGGATCTTCTCAATGTCTGCAGATGAGGGACTTTCGTTACCACCCAGGACGGCAAGCAAATATGCAGCTACGTAACGCATCCTGCAGAAACAAAAATACAATTGTGCATATTAGGCAAGCACAGATTACATTTGCAAACAAGGTTATTCCATTCTATGCATCATGTCATGAATTCAAGAAGTGAACATGTAATCAAACTCAGTTGCTAATAATAATAATAGCTGAAAAAGAACATGCTCTAGAGTGCATGTCAAATCTCCTGGATATGACCTTGAAAGGATGAACAGCACCAGCGAATCACAGATGTGCGGTGTTGCTTAGTTCAGACCTGTTTCACCCCGCTACTGAATCGTGTACCTGGCGCTCGGATATAAATAGATTATTTCAAGTGTCAATAGTTCAACAGATTGAAAGATAATGAATTTGCGAGTATGTACGAAAAACAAGCGTGATTGTAGCTTATAACGTTTCCTCTGTAGAAGCAATGTTATTATAAACGTATTTGCATTGTATCGTTTTTGTTCTCCCTTCGTTCCTGCTGCATTCCGAAACTTTCCGATTACCAAAGGGAACAGGGTACATTCGTTCCCGGTGATGGTAGAAGAAGTTGACGAAGAGGATACCGCCACTGCTCGTTTTTTCCATGTGTTTGGGTGTGTGCAGCATGTCATTGAGTAAACCAAGTGGTAGTTGTAGCGAGAGAAGAGAGAAAAAATACAGTGTTGTTCGAAGCCAGGCACGACAGGTGATAAGTTCGAGTGAAGAAAAGAAGTAAAATTGACTTTACGATCGTGGCGATTTTCCTACTGCCAAAAAGATAACGTACTCTTTACGGGAAAAAATATCTTACAAAGGCTCTACAACTTCCACCTTGAGAATATTGAAACAATTAGGCTTCAAGTACAGGAAAACCAACGACGGTCGTAAATTTCTGATGGAGAGAAGTGACATTGTTACGTCAAGGGTAAAATTCCTTCGTACAATGCACGAAATTAGAGTGTCTGGTGATTCGAGACAGATATTTTACCTTGATGAGACATGGGTAAATCAAAACCACACATTAAAATGTACTTGGCAAGATACCTCAAGAAATGGTGGGTTAAAGGTACCCGTAGGGAAAGGTCTTATCATGTGTCATGTTTGTTCAGCGAAAACTGGATTCTTACCAGAGAGTAAGTGGGTATTTCGATCAGATTATCACAATGAAATGACAGCTTATACATTTAAAGACTGGTTTCTGAACAGGTTCATTAATTACTTGGAAGAAGGAAGCATAATTATTATGGATAATACAAGTATCATTCCGTAATAGTTAACAAAATTCCGAACACCTCTACTCGCAAAACTGACACTCAACAATGGTTACAGCAACGTGGAATAAATTTTCCACAAACAGAACTAAAGCAGAATTATTACGTGTTTTGCCGTTTAAAAATCAGGACAAAATATATGAGCTAGATCAACTTGCTAATGAAAGGGGGCATCAGATTATACGACTGCCGCCATACCATTGTCAGTACAATGCAATTGAGCTTGTGTGGGCTCAAGTAAAGCGTCAGGTTGTCAATAGAAACAGTACATTCAAAATTGTGGACGTTGAAAGACTTGTTAACGAAGATGACAATGTAAGACAAAAACAATAGGCTGCTTGTGTTAAACACGCACAACAATTACAGGAAAACGATTTTGTAAAGGAGATAGGTCGGGATGAAATTTTGGACCCAATTATAATAAATTTGAAGGGCGAAAGTAGAGTGGTCATTGACGATGAGGACAACGACGGCAGTTGATGGAGTGACGAGGAGCTCCTGACAGTCCCTCTGGCATAATCAGTTATGTTCTTTTCTCCCATTAAGTTTATTATATGTTATATTATCTAATGTTCCGTGCTCTCTGTGACAAGGCGTTTCGCTCAACCACGCTGTTTCTTTCCCTTGTGAGATTTCGACATGGCACCGCCGAAGTGCGCTGCTATTGGCTATCGCCATACGCAGGAGATTTGATGCGCACTATAGCTATTGTGTTCATAGCAGACAAAACATAAGGGGAAATCTACTGTAATTTATTGTGAAAATATTAAAACGGGTATATAAATCAATTTAGATGCAATCAGATGTGCTTATTTAAAATTTTTGTGTGATTTTTTTTTTTCAAATGAGTGTGCATTTGTAATAGAAGAAGCTGCTGCTACTGTAGTAAAAAAAAAAAAACTCGTCCCCTTGATGGTTCGTGGGGCTACCCATGGATGGTTTTTGGGGCTAACATCAATGGTGGTACTAGTATACTATTTTTCGGTGAACAAGGTTGCTACACTGCATGCATACTCCAAATCGACAGAACACTGTCACAACGCGTGTTGAACGGTTAAGCTATCGCCATATTATGTGTGGAAATAAGGAAGAACAGTAAGTACTCAATGTAAAATATACAGATTATTTTAGTCAGAAATGTATTATTTCATCTAAAGAAATGTTGCGCAATGCAGAATAGTACGTTAAAAATGAAAAAAAGTGCGAAATAAATTATTTATAGGTGTGGTTACGTTACGTTAACATAGTTTACTCTACCGCCAATTATTACATCCAGATTCGTGATTAGTTCACAATTAGTGAGTAGGCGAAATTTCATAGAAATTGGAAAGTGGTCCGGTATTGTAAACTCGTTCCTTATTTTGAAACAAGCCTTGAAGTAATTATTTCCTAACTGTCCGAATATTTATGCGTTACCAAGTTATTAACGGACCCTGAATGACTACAATATAATGTCGATCATATTTACCTTACACAACTACAGTGATAATTTGCAACAAAATTATAGTAAAACATTAGTGAAGGAGATATTTTGAAAAAGAATAAACGTTTACTATGCACTCTTCATTTCCATGCGTGCTTACTATATAAAATAAGCACGCTGATGATGCCACGTGCTACACACACATGGGTTCAATTTTTTTTGTTTTAAAAGTAAAAGTTTATCCCAAAACAATTTTCAATGTAATATAAACTACGCTATATTACTTACTAGTACAATACTATACAGACCTGATATTAGATTATTGAAAACTTCCAAATGGAACTGACACAACTCGTCACAACTGAGACGATGACGGAAATGGACTCCTTTCTTCTTTTTCTTCTACACGTCTCACCAACCAACCAGATCTTATTTACTTTATACAGCGCTGCAGAAATATCTAATGGGAGACGTTAACAAAATGCATATATTAAACGGATATTAGTTACAATTATTAAAACGAGAATTTCTTATCGTCTACATCTATATACTTATAATTTACTTGCACTTACAATTTATAATTTACTTGCACCGTCCCTGCACACCATGCAGGGACGGTGCCAGGGCTGGGCTGGCCCACCCCCCATGATTGTTCATATTTTTCGTGTGAATGTTGTTCATTGTAGAAGTGTTCACAAATGATCGCACATTAGATTAGGTGGCAAAACGCCCATAGTGATCACAAACTTCGAAACAAACAGCAACAACATAACACAGTATTTTAACTCAATACGATGAATGGCGTATCCAGTGAGGGGAAAGGTGACACTTGTTCTTCTGGAAAACGAGTGGTGAAAATGTTCATTCCGAGTTCGTAAAATAAATGTTATTTCCTTTTCAAAATAAAGTAAGGGTGTCCGGGATCACGAAAAGTCGGGACTCTGGAAAAAAAAACCTTCCCAATACCGACTTTGGGAAATGACTTCCCTATTTTTCAGGATCCCTAGCAGTCGAAAAATTTCGAATGGTCATTTTAAAAAGTCGTTAATTCTCGACGTTTTATACATTGTAAGTGTCTGGAACTTATCGGCAATTGTTAGTTTCTAATCCATAAATGCAAGAACAATCATTTCAAGTGAAGATGGCGTGTAGATTTCCAGAGCTTTGGGAAATTTCGAACATTTCCCGCCTTTTCTATTTTTTCCCGTTCCGACGAAAAAAGATTCTGTCCTGCACGCCCCTAAAATAAAGCATTGCCCTCCGTGAGAAAGTGTTGCACAGCTAACTCCGCCTCTACGTTGGGGTTTATATGATCAGCGAAGATCAGCCAAAGGGCCAAGAGCCGACTAGGAAAGAAGAAACCATTAACCCAGGCGCGGCTCGTGCATTATGTACCCGGGGGTTCACTGAAGTCATGTGACACAGATTCGGTTTCCGCAAATATACTTCCTTCGTCTAACAAAAGGATGGGGGGAGGGCTTAAAAGATTTGTCCAGATTTTTTTTCATCTGGGAGTATAAGGTTTTGTAGTAGGATTGTGCGAATAAATTTAGGGCTGAAAGTGGGGTTTTGTTGGAAAATCATGGACGTCCTCAAGTAGGGGCAAGGAATATTTATTTTTTCCCAGGAGGGGAAAAAACAGTCCTTCATTCTGAAGTTACTGGAACGCTTTTATAATAATTACCAAAAATTACTGTGACGGAAAGTAAATTATATGCGTGTAATATATATAACTTTTGGTTGACATTAAATTTCCAGGCGGCCCGCTTTTCCCCTTCCGGACGTTCATGCCGACTAATCAGAACGGGTCCTACATTTATTAAAGGGAAATGGCAACTAATGGCATGTGCATACTAGAAATCGAACCTGAGACCCGTTCATTGGTATGCGACAGCTTTGTTCAAATTTTGAGCTGGTCGACCAGCAAACACTTTTTTTCAGTGGACAAGGAAGTTTGTTTATGTTAATTATGTGCATTTCTTACCTGCGCGGACAGCAACGCCTACACTGCATCAAATGGTATAACCTAGGTTAAGTCCATCCCTCGCTTCACTCGCAGCATCATTTAATACTTTCCAACAAGTATCCACTCACTTCAAAAACTAAAAAAAAATTTGACTTTGACACCGAGCGACATCGAGTCACGTCTTCGTGCCATTCTTTCTCTTTCGCGAACTGGAAGTGTTTCCACATTTAAGGAAAACCCTCTGAATGCATGCTCAAGGTATTTTGGTAATGTATCTCCTTTATTTTAATTCATCGCATATAATTCCAGCTTTTATTTGTTTCCACTCATCCATCTCTGCCACAATCTTGCATTTATTCCAAGATGTTCAGTGCAAAAATGATACAAGAGAAGATTGAATATGTAATGTGTGCCCTTCAAACTTGAACCCCACACAGCAACACTGGAAGGGAGAAAGCAGCGAGAACGGAGCCTTGTCCCGCGGCTCTTTGCTGCGCATGACCGTTGGGTGGAGACATAGGTTCTGCAATATCATCTTCCATGTATTTTGTCCTATTCCCTCCTCGAGCTTCTGCTCCCGCACGAAGCTTTCACAATGGCACGAGCTGTCCTGTGAGGGTTCAACTGAGGGTCTGTATCAGGGCGGCCGATTCGCGGTTTCTTCTTCTCAGCAAGAGAGTTTGTTGTGTAACGGACACGAATACATGACTTATTGTGTAGAAATTTTAGCGAAATAATGTAAAATGTAAAGATATTGTTTATTCTCGAGGTGATTATCGTATATTACTGGGGGTTCACTGATCCTGTGCGCTATAGAGCCAACCACGCCTGCATTAACCAAATAAGAAAGAAAACTCTTCAAACTCAAAAAAGAGGAAAGAAGACATGAAAATATATGGGAGCGGGAGAGGGCACAACCACCACCTAGCCCACCACCTAGAGATGGACAACACTAACAAACCACAGTCTAGAGAAGAACCACGCCACCCAGATAATCCACTGGAGAATAACAACAGGAAAAGGGATATCCCTGCAACACCTCAGCTAAGGAAGACATGTATGACGAAACTTACACCTACCCTAAAAAGCCAATCCATGCACAATCAACCCACAAACCCTATTGACACCATAAATACCTTCTATCCACTTTCTGACAATGACAATGAAGAAGACATGATAGACCAAAAGACAAAGAAGCCACCAGTGATGAAAACTGTCGGAGACCAAGAAGCAAAAATTCGACTACTCCATGATATAGAGCGACCACAAGCAAAAAAACCTTGGACGAAAAGTCCCCGTGCAGCTCTCTCTTCCTCCGTTCAGCTCAAGCCATAAGGAAGCATGGTCCTCTCTCCCCCTCCCCTCCACACAGGAGTACGGTACACAGAAGTCACGGGTCTGCGCAGGTTTCTTTGCTTGTGGTTCCATTACAGCATAGGCCTCCCCGATGTAGCAGTGGTAGTGCCGTCGCCTTGCAATCAAGGTGTCCCAGTGGAGGCACATAGTGGTTCAGATCTCACTTTAAACTGTAGGTTCAGTCCCGATTAGCCTTACTGTTCATAAAGTGGACTTGAAATATCAAATCAATCAATCGATCAAATCCATGATGGCATGAAGCTACAACAAAATACCCGACAGGCGTACGACAAGTTCATCACCTACTGCAAGGAACAGTCAGTCACTCAGCTATGCTACAGAAAAACCCAGAATAGACTGACCAATCAAAGTCGTTTTACGGAAGCTACCAATTGACACGTCGATTGAAGAAATCACAACAGAACTTGCACAACTAGAACGTGCAGCCAGTCAGCCAGATAAAAAAAGAGAGATCCATCCTAAAACTCATGCCAAGATAAGAATGACACTATTCCTAGTGCCATTATGAAGAGGTGAGACAATGCCAGACATTTACAATCATGAATATTAATGCACTACAAAATACGAGTGGAACCATACCGGTCACCAGGAATTCTACAATGCCATAAGTGCCAGAGGATCGGACACTCACAGGGACAGTGCAGGGACCAACTGAGATGCGTGAAGTGTTCAGCCAATCACCTCACTTCTGAATGCCAGAAACAAGACAGACAACTCCCTGGAAAATGCTGCAATCATGGAATCATCCAGACAACTACAGAGGATGCAAAATGTTCCTGTCAGTTCAACAGAAGAGACAAAACTCTACTCCCAAAACAGAAGTGAGAAAAGATCATCAGAAACAACTACCGGTATCAACACTTCAAGATATGCTTCCAGAGAGAATGCAAACAGCAACACCACTGAAATACAGCCATAAACTGCAAACACCAAGCAAAGATCAAGAACAAATGAGACCATCCAGTGGCTAACGACAAAACTATAAGACAAGAGACTTAGTACATATCCAACAAATGCTGTTTGCTATTGTTGATATGATAACTCCAATTGATCAACTTATCCCACATGCCAAAACTGTCAAAGACAAACTTCTAAAGACACAAGACAATACAGAAAAACTAATGGCCATCCTCGAAACCCTACTCTGGGTCATCGCAGAAGGTATCTTCTAAACCGACAGAGGACTAAACAATACAGACAAAGAAAATAAATTGTTACAGGAAAAGTAGGCCCTTTTCAGGACCACAACTCCAGTTTCAGTAGTCCAAAGTAGTGCGCTACTGTAGCTAGCTATAAAATTTGTAGCTGTAGCGGCGCTACATTTTGAAAATAGTAGTTGTAGATGTAGCGAAGCTATGAAATTCCTGTAGTTGTAGCAAAATATTCGCTACAGCTACATTTCTTCTGAGAGTTTTGAGGTAAATTTTGTATGTGGCAACATCGTCACAAAAATAGACTGTAACGCTTACTTTTACAGGAGGTTCATAAGAACAAAATCTATTACATGGAAATATGGATAATCAAGATTATAAATATCTTGATATAATTATAGATATCCACCTAATTTATTTCATTAGTATCTGAATAATTTTAATATCCAGATACTAACAGACATACATGAATAATGAATATATTCCAGCTAATGTCTACATTTTTTCAAGACGCACTGCTACAGTGCAGCCAAGGAAAACTGAACTAGCTGGAAAGTAGGATTCCAAACTCGAGTGGGGAAGCATTTTACTTGCATTGGATCCCTTGTGTTTATTACTGATTGATGGTGTTGTGTTTGCGATGGATCTTACAATTCGTAAGAAATCGTTTCGAAGTAGAACAAAGAAAACTGACGTTTTGGTTCCTGTTGCACATTCTACAAAACGGCTTTGATGTAATACACAATGCCACAAACCATTCAGACATTTTCCTTATTATATTTATAATACTATTATTAGTGAATACTATCCTGATTATTGCTTTGCACATTTGTGCTAATTATAATAATTGCTTTGCACATTTGTGCTAATTATAATAATCACTAAGATCAATTTAATTGAATCATCCAAAATAAAGTTACTGGTTTACAAATAAGTTTATCTACTAATGTGACGTGATGAAGACTTTCCTTATATGATCTGTTTGCTTATATATACTGCTGGACAATGAAAACCGGACACCTTAATATTTGACATCCGAATTGCAATGATATATTACAGAATGTATGGCAGATCATGTAGTACCATATGCACCATTCATAGGCCCGGACTTTGTTTATGCATTCGTAGTTAATTCAGTTTCTGCAACATTTACTTAGCCTTCGAATCAGAATTTATGCGTTATCACAAAAAATGCAAGTGTCCGATTTTTTTTTGTCCAGCAGTATAGTATATGGATGGCTATTTTTTTCATTCTGTACCCTTACATAATTCGTAAACATCTGTACGTATTTTGGCGGCGATGTTACTACGTTTCAAACTTCATTGTTGTTTCCACAGCAGAATATTTTCACGGGACCCGCATCCTGACCAAAGTCCTGTCACCCCTATTTTGCAAATGAACACCTCCAGTTGGCCCATGCGCAGCTCCGCCCATGGTCTCAGCTAAGGCAGTCAGACAGCAATTTGGAGAGAAACCTGCTTTGTTTGCGGCACTTCTGTAAGAAAAAAAAAACTTGTATGCACCCCCCCCCCCCCCAAAAAAAAACAACCTGTGGACAGATATCCATGGTGAAAGCAGTAGCATACACAGGATTTCATCAAGGGGGGGTTATTTCTAAAACTGTTTATCCAAATTTGCATCACTAATTATTATATAGTTTATTTATATACACTGCCCTCCAGAAATTAAGCAACAACAAGAAAATGTGAGGTAAAAGAGAAAACAGTTGGAGAAAAGAGAAGAAGAGTGGTGGGCACGCTGAAAGAAAGCAACGAATGCGTTAGGTATCATATCCCTTATTAGTGTCAGACAACGGTCACTTTCGGTACAAATAAAATATGTACACCCTCCGGCCTTGTGTTTGATTCTATTGGATGATCACCATTTGTTGCTTAATTTATGGAGAGCAGTGTATTATAGTTTTATATTTGTTATAGTATTATTTTAGTTTAATTACTACTACTAATAATAATAAGTACTAGAGATCTACATTAAATATATTTATGAAAGAAATGGAACAAAATTACTTTCTAGTCATTCAATTTTTAACAAATTCTAGTGTCATGTCAACTATTTTACGAAGTAATTGTCTACTCAATGGTTATTTGTATATGATAGGTAAGATACACCCTTTGTCAGAAAAGTTCCAGGACTGATTTTTTTATTATTAACCTGCGATATTGAAAAACAAGAAATGGGTGTTACCTGGTGTGTGTTCTGAATGGACATGGCCTTGGAAGTGTTTCCATGTAACCTCACTAGATGGTAGGGCTGTGCTTAGCAACCCACTGTTGGCCTTGTTGGCTCATTTAGTTGGAAATTTCACGATCAACATGATGGACGTGGATTCCAAGTAGAGAGTTAAGATTAAGTTCTGCTTTAAGCTAGGAAAACCCATAGTGAAATATGATACAGCATGCATATTGTGACGAGGCATTATCGAGAAGCCGAGTCTTTGAATGGCACAAAATGTTTCGGGAGAGCAGAGATTCAATGCAAGACAATCCCAGAGTGACAAAGACACTGTTGCTTGCATTTTTTTATGCTAAAGGTTTGGTCCACCATGGATATCTGGCTGAAGGACAAATGATAAAACAAATCTTTTATCTTGACGTCCTGAAACGGTTGCGTCAAGCAATTTGGCAGTGCCATTCTAATTTGTTGGCATCTGGGCAGTGGTTCTTATTGTACAACAATGCAAAGCATCATCTCCCTGCTCTACCACATCCCCCATATTCACCTGAACTGTGATTCTTTTGTTTCCCAGTGTCAAAATGCCGCTGAAAGGGAAACATCTTGAAGATATTGCAGGAATCGAAACTGCTGCGACAGATGTGCCGAGAAGCATCCCAGATGAAGCTCTCCCTGCATACTTCCATGACCTCCAGAAATGGCAGCAGCTGTGCATAGATAGCCAAGGGGACTATTTTCACAAGACCTAGGACCATTAGTCCATAAGTTGAATCAATTGTTTTTTATGAGCTCAGTCCTGGAACTTTTCTGACAAAGGTTGTATTTGAAATTTGAAGAAAAATCCATTAGAACAATCAAATATATTAAAATAAAGTAATCAAAGTATGGAACTCACTCATGATTATGTAGAGGCACAATGTAGAATTCAAACTTACGCTATTCATGTTGCTCAATTCCAGTCTCCTCTTGCATTTTGTAATGGTCGGATTACTGGTTTTGGTATATTGTATTAATTAATTGCTGGCCAGCTACAAGATGTACGGTTAAGTAATATGTTTTCCATGTGTGTACTTTTGTGTTATTATTGCATGTAAGTGTATGTGCTTAATGAATTGTGATTTGGCCATGGAAACCTCTTTGAAAGTTTAGTCCATTTATGGTGGCTAAACCAATGATTGAAAATAAGTGTAGCATTTGGTAAAGCCAACCCCTGTTTGAAATCTCCAATTTTTCCAATTAGAAAAAAAATTACATTTGTACGATATTGCAGAGTCGCATCAGAATGCCTAGTGGGCTGAATGAAGATGCTGAGTAAAGAAACGCAAGACTAGTCTGAATATCAAGTAAGTCGAGGGTAGGCCATACAGATAGTTAGGCTAACTCTGTGTTAATGAAAGTACCAATTGGTAGGCCATAGGTACGCCTTTGCTTGAATTAAGGAAATTGGTTGATTATGTAAATGCACATATGGAAACACTTTGTAAATATGTAAATAATAGCAACTTATACTAAATCCATATAATCCTACTAGAAATTTTACGATTTGCTGAATTAACTCCCAAGAATTACAGTACTGTCCATTTTAAACCAGTTGTTTACTCACTTTCTGTACATGTGTAAACGAACCAGGGGACTAAAAAATATAAATTGTTATGTGAAACCCCCTTTCGTAATTCTGGCGCAAATATAATCTGCTTGCTTGGCACCCAATGTGAGGTGAAAGGAGAGATTTGAAGGATTAAAGAAGGAAGTAATCCAGAGGGCCAGATAGAAACTAGGGATAGGTGGGACGAACTTTCACATATCGGGGCTCCATTGTTCAGGAGTTATCTTGTTGTATAAATTGTCATCAGGTCCATAGGTTGGAAAGATAGACGGACTAACGGACAGATATATTTTTTAATTTTTACAACGAAGATCGTACAGAAGTGAACGTTATTACGAAGAGGAAAAAGTAAAGTAGAAAAAATGGCAGTACAAATTGATAGAGATTTGCTTGGACAGATATTGCGTAATCAGGATGTAAGCGATAAATCTCAGGAGGAAATTATTAGGGAATTAAATAATCTTGCATTATCACGAACTGAACAGGTGAGTGCTAAAGAGAAGAAAAAAGTACAGAAAATTCTCGATAAGTCAAATTTACCAATTCCAGTTTTCACAGGGAGCAATGACAAGATTTCGCCGCATGATTATTTGCAGGAGTTGCGAAATTATAAGGATGTTATGGAAATTTCGGAGAAGTCATTCTTTGACAAGATTCTTCAGTTTTCGCTCAGGCAAGCTGCAGGAGATTGGTTTAGATTTTCACACCCGTATGAAGATTTCAAGAGCTTTGAAACATTTTTTTTAGAAGAGTATTATTCTGTAGATTATAAGAATGAGATAGAAAGACTGATTCAGAATCGATTCCAGATGAGGGAGGAGTCTTAAGTTTTGTATATTTGGTCGTACGAGGAAGCAGTTTTCAATGACACAAAAAGAAACAGAGGAAGGTTTAATCATCGAACATATTCTATCTCATGCTCATCCTAGTTTCCGAAGGCACTTGTACATTTGTATGGAATAAATTTTCACACTGAAAGAATTGGAATCAGAAGCAGCAATTGTGCAGAGGAGGTTGTATTCAGAGGGGCTTTATTTTTCACCGCTTGCCGGTGAGACGGAATTCTTTTCCTGGAGTTGGCAGCACTGGAGAGGACAGTTCACAAGGAAGAGGTGAAAAACATTTGGCCTTGTCAGTCAGGACAAGCGAATGGGGGGGGGGGGGAGAGAGAATAACTACCCTTAGGCTCTCTCAATCCAGGTTTACAAAAGAGGGTCATCAGCTGTGATGCAAGTGTAGGACCCAAGAGAGTCCTTTTTGACAAAACAGTTTTACAAGCGAGGGGCAATAAAAATTCTGCAAAAGTAATTTGTTGGGGATTCAATTCTCAGGGCCATAAGTTACAAGAATGTAAACAGAGCAATATAATGAGCCAACCCCCTGGAAAAGGAGGTCCCCAGCACCCCCAAATAAACATTGTCTCAACCGCGAGAATAGGATGCAGGAACAAGAGCAGTTTTTTGAATGAAAAAAAAAAAAACTGCTTTCAACAAGATTTCGAACCACTGATCCAATGCAAGATCAACAACAAACCCTTTGTATTACTTGCAGATACGGGAGCCTCAGCCTCTACGCTAAGTTTGAAAACAGCCAAGTTGTTAGAGGGGGATGGAAATAAATTCATAATGATGAGAAAATGGAATATTTCATTAGCTGTGGGCAGTGTTACGCCGAAGGGCAAGATGCATGCTACTGTTTGTATTAATAATACGAAATTCAGGCATAAATTTATCATCCTTGAGAATTGTTTCCGTGACAATCGTTGGTAAGGATTTTCTGAGGCAGACTGGGATAATTTTGCACATTGAGGAGAACGGATGGTCGTTCAAGCATAGCGACGTCGTTTACACGTTCTCGAAGCATGCACAAAAACTATAATTCACCCTTACAGTTATGCAGGGAAACAACAAGGTGCAGGAAAAGAATAACTCATCAGACCACTCGCACCTAGAAGTAGGCAACACTCATGCAAAAGAGAATAGCGGGAAGTCTATGAATGAGGATACAGGCCAATCAGTGGATTCCAAAGAACTCTAACTTCAGAAGACTGCAAACGCTGGTGCATTATGCTCTTTGAAAATCTCGAATGAGGTGAAGAGAAAACTGAGGAAGGGAATAAAAAGTGAATGCAAATTTCCTCGAAAAATTTCCATTTCTAGGGACGAGAAGAACCATTCATTATCATTGTTGCCTATTACTTTAGAGGACAATGAAAAGTATGATTACTAGATTCTGAGAGGCTACACAAAACTTCATCACTTGTTTCAGAGCAAATGAAAGACCCTTTGTTATCTCATATAATGAAGCAACTGAAGGGAAAGCATTTCTCTGAGAACAGGAAATATAAAGAGAAAGTTGCTAGGATAGCCAATCCGTCATTTTTTGATGAGGAGGGAGTTTTGCGCAGAAGGATAGACTGCAAGCAAGATGATGGAACAACCAAGATATGGGTCCCATTGAGTTTGAGATCTGAAATATTGACGTCACATCACAATTCCGAATTTGCAGGACACAATGGGAATCAGAAAACTTTGTTGAAAGTCTAGGAGAAATATTAGTGGCTTGGCATGACACGAGAAATCGCTCACTAGTCAGAAGTTGTGTTCCCTGTAAAGTTCCCAGCAAAATGAAGGAAGAAGAGAGACTGAAATTTGAGAAGACTAACCCAACCTTACGTCACGTGTTCCAGGATGAAGAGAACAAGATCAAACATAGGCCATGTAAATTTCGCATTGGAGACAAGATGTGGCTGAGAGAGCACACTATATCTGGCGGATCGCATGGCATTTGTGGTGAAGGTGCACCAAAATATTCAGACCCTTATTTATTGTCTGGAAGGAGTGGGAAAGATACCTTCAGAGCAAAGAATGGGAAGCATTGTCAGATTGTGGAATGTAAGCCAGGCTGGTTATCCAGCCATAAACCAGCAGCTTTTGCTGCGAGGTCGAGCGACAGCAAACAGTTGTGAGGGGAGCCACGCCACAAGCTCCTAATGAGGGTTCGGGGAAACATCATCTGGCCACCTAGCCAGCAATCCCAGCTGTCATAATAGGCACCAACCGCCAATCTTCCATTTTGTTATTTTATTTCTTTTCAATTGTATATAATTTACCCCCATTTTCCTCCTTTACACAACACAGTTTATTTATTTGCGTCTCTCAAAGTTGTAAACCAGAAAGACACAATGCAGATTTAGGTTCGGAGTGTCTAACCAGGGACTCTGGTGGAGAGTCGAACCGGGGACCAGAGAACACCAACTTCAGGAAGACTTTATTCCAGGGAGGATATTTCAGTGGTGGACTTCGCAAGGAAGAGGAAGCTTGGTGGGTCTGAACATTGTGAAAAAGTGAATGAACTAGTGACTTCTTTTTTCAGATACTTTGAAAACAGTTCAATTTTTAGTGTGTGTTCTGTAATTGTGTTGGAAGATTTTGTACATATGGTGATCTCATTTTTGAGTGTATTGTTTTTCCCCGTATCTCTTGAAGAGGGGAACTATGTAATGGTCGGATTGACCATTACTGGTTTTGGTTTATTGTATTAATTGCTGGCCATCTACAAGATGTAGGGTTAAGTAATATGTTTTCCATGTGTGTACTTGTGTGTAATTATTGCATGTAAGTGTATGTGCTTAATGAATTGTGATTTTTGCTGGATATTAGTTTCCCATTTTTAGCTTCCCGGTTGGGAGAGCTAACTGCCTTTCAAAAGACCACTAGTGGAATTTTCCAATGCTACGGGGTTCATGTTAACGGACGTTTGCTCAAGACTATAAAAAAAGGTCAGGAGGGCTTTAGAAAAAATAGTTTTATACTACCTTCACAACAACGAAGACCCTTCGAAAGTCTTGTCCACTTATGGTGGCTAGACTGATGACAAATTAATGTATCATTTGGCCAAGGAAACCTCTTCGAAAGTTTAGTCCACTTGTGGTGGCTCAACTAATGATGGACAATATGTGTAGCATTTGGTAAACCCAACCCCTGTTTGAGATCTCCAATTTTCCCAATTAACAAAAGATTTGCATTTGTACGATATTGCAGAGTCGCATCAGAATGCCTAGTGGGCTGAATGAGGATGCTGTGTAAGGAAACTCAAGACTAGTCAGAATATCGAATAAGTCGAGGGTAGGCCATACAGATAGTTAAGCTAACTCTGTGTTAATGAAAGTACCAATGGTTAGGCCATAGGTACGCCTTTGCTTGAATTAAGGAAATTGGTTGATTATGTAAATGCACATATGGAAACACTTTGTAAATATGTAAATAATAGCAACGTATAATAAATCCATATAATCCTACTAGAAATGTTATGATTTGCTGATTTAACTCCAACAATTACAGTACTGTCCATTTTAAACCAGTTGTTTGTTCAGTTTCTGTACATGTATAAATGAACCAGGGACTAAAAAATATAAATTATGTGAAACCTCCTTTCGTAATTCCGGAGCAAATATAATCTGCTCGCTTGGCACCCAATGTGAAGTGAAAGGAGAGGTTTGAAGGATTAAAGAAGGAAGTAATCCAGAAGGCCCGAATTGAACCAGGGACTGGGAGGGCACACCTTTCACAATTTTGTTTGAGTTTTAATTGATGTTTAAATCTGTTCTTACCAACAAAACAGCCTCCCTGATGGTACAGTGGTATCGTCGTTGCCTTGTAATCAAGGAGTCCAGGGTTCGATACCAGGTGGAGGCACATAGTGGACTTAAAAAACCAACTCAAACAAACAAATCAATAACAAAACAAAAGTCATCAGCAATGGATGGAACAACAGAACAGAGGAAAGGGAGGGGCAAGTTCCTTTCGGTTGATCAAAAATATGTGTTTTCCTTACCTGCTCCCACATCGTTGACATCAAAAAGTTTTAAGTACACTTTGTTCCAAGGTAGGATAATTGGGACTGGATTTAGTTTGGTAGGACCCGAACTACTGGGTAATGTTACTCCAGCAGGGATCGATCTGGAACAGCATTACCACTATACCATCAGGAAGTGCTGTATTTATTATGGGCAAACTCAGAAATCTATATGGAAGATCGTAACTTGCTTCCATGTATTTATTATCTTCTCCTGTGTGGATGTAATTTGCTTGTGTATTATACTACCAAGTCTCATTCCCCAAACAAGAAATGCAGGGTGTTCATAAAGTCTTGGCACCATTACAAATGTAACGTACATTGTAATGGTACCGGGACTTTATGAACACCCTGTATATCAGATTGGTAAAACTGTCTGCAATTTCTAGAAACTAATGAAGTGATAGTCCTATAACAGCTGATTCAAATAGAATATCGCATAGGACATATTTTGGATAAGTTAGAAAATCAAAACTGCATAATCAAAAACTTCTCTTAGCAATAAAAAAATGAGAATTTGAATCATGCAAGTATCCTTTTGTATAATAACTTCTCACATGCACATCCACCTGGTTTTACATATGCATTACCATTGTGACACCTGTATTATCCTTGCTTTGAAAGATTTTCAAGGTAAAGGTGGAGGGATAAATTACTATGAAATAACATTTTTTTCACCTTTTAATGTCATTAACTTTGCATTTGATTGAACATTAATGTTGCTGATGCTATTCTGGAAAGCTGATATTGGTGTATGTTTCAAAACTGCCACCACACAGTTACAAGATATTCTGAAACAGAAGGAAAAATATATTTCCAACTAACAACTGTAAGGAGTTATATTTCTTTATCTACATCTGATGTGGTAACAGAAAGAAACCTATGTACAAATAATGTTTCAGCATACATAAAGTAGTCTTATGCCTTATTATGCAATTCTGTTATTCATTATGCAACACCACCTTTAAAATGCATCCTACCTCAAATTATTAATCACAAATTATTAAATTGTTCAGACAGGGTAATGCATATTTAATAACTGCTTAGTCCACAATACACAATTTACATGAAAACTGTTCAAACTGATTCAACAATAGCTTTTATTATACTTCACTTACAATATTATAAGGTGTTCAACTTCAGTGCAATGTTTCCACTTATACCTAATCTAATTTCTCAAATTTTAATTTCACGTGGATCGATTTTTAAGTGTTTCATTTATCTAACCGATAAAGTATCAAAAAAATTACATAGCAAACAATTACTAAATTTAAATAAATATACGAAGCAAGCATGTAACCAGCTAACAATTTTTATCAATTCAACACAGATTATAATTACTATTTTTAGTTTACTGGGTTTTAATGGTGCTCTCTTACAGCATATTACTTGTCTGACTTCAATCTAAAAAATAAACTCTGCAATGTACATAGACTTTTATATCCTATAGACTTCCCACAGCACTACATCTTATAGCTTTCTCAATATATATATAGTCTTTTGTGATTTGGAATGAATTTATCAATAAAACAAATACTGCAGCAATTAATGCACTGGGTAAATTGTTTCAACAAATATAGTACGAATCTAACCATGCATCCCAAGTTACGTGGCTAACTTGTCTTGCTTATTCAAAATACAAGTACGTAGGAATGAAAACTATAGTCAGTTTTCCACTACCAAACAAAACAAAAAAAAATATATGTATTCCTTCAGTCTCAAGTATTGCCTTGTAGCGATAAATATAATGAAGGGAACTTCTCAAATACAGTCTCTGAAGTGGTTTAGGTACGTTTCACATTCTCTACTGTTACAATAATCCTCTTCGAAACATTAGCTTATTATTTTTTTTTCTTTTTCTTAGCATCCTCTGCAACTATCTACAATTTTTTCAACAGAATGGAACAACAAGAGAAGGGCAGATTCCTTAATTATTTTTTTTTGCTGCGTTAACAATCACAAACACTGCAAACAGTTCACAAACGACAACGGCTGTCCCACGACATGAGATGGCAGCTCGAAGCGGACCGCATCCGGCCCTGGTTTTGTCGATTACATTTCCTTGTTCTGCAACAGTTTAAATGCTGGACTTCTTACTGTTTACCACTGGATGCTGTTGCTGTTGTAACCCTACATGCTATAGCCTTGATATGGCATTCCCTGGGGATATGCGTTAGGATAAGCTGGATTGTATCCTGGGCCAATCATGCCAGGCCCCGCAGTTAACATCAGCTGAGGTTCCGCTGAAAGAAACAGGATTATTTTCAACAAAGTGAAACTATGCTCTTATCACACATTAACTTCGGAAAGGTCCCACATACACATTTTATATTATTCCTAGCAACTCTGGAACAATACCTTTTTTTGTAAAATATACAGGGTGTCCATTAATTATAAAACTAAATATATGCTTACAGGCCGAAACCAAGTGTTAGGTAATAATCAAAATCTAATTATTGATAACTCGTTTGAACCAGTTTCCAAATTCAAATATTTAGGAGTAATATTAACAAATGAAAATTATATTAAAGAGGAAATAAAAAGTAGGCTTAATTCAGGAAATGCATGTTACTTCTCTCTTCATAAACTTTTGTCTTCTCGTTTAATATCTAAGAAAGTAAAAGTTCAAATATACAAAACAGTAATTTTGCCTGTAGTATTATATGGGTGTGAAACTTGGTCCCTTACATTGAAAGAGGAACATAAATTGAGAGTATTTGAAAATAAGATCCTTAGGAAAATATTTGGACCTAAAAGGGATGAGGAGACAGATGAGTGGAGAAGGTTACATAATTTAGAACTACATAATTTGTACTTATGTCCAGATATTATTAGAATAATTAAATCAAGAAGACTTAGGCGGGCAGGCCATGTGGCACGAATGGGAGAGGAAAGAGGAGTTTACGGGATTCTTGTTGGGAAACCAGATGGTAAGAGACCTGTAGGAAGGCCAAGACGAAGATGGAGGGACAACGTTGAGATGGACCTAAAGGAAATCTGTAGGGATGGAAAAGAGTATATAGATCTTGCTCAAGATAGGGACAGATGGAAGGCCTGTGTTGCTGCAGCCATGAACCTTCGGGTTTAAGAAGGCTAGAGAGTTAGTTAGTTAGTCCATTAATTATTTTTACAACTTTATACTTTAATAACTTGGAAAAACTGTACTAGATAATGACAAAAGGTTTTCAACATGTGACATGAAAACTCAAAAGTTTTTTATATTTTCCAGGTGCCGCAGATTTGACAAAAAATGTGGACGCCACAGGAAAAAGCACGATGTGTAGCCTGGTTTATAGAGACGAAGTGGAACGAAACTTTCGGACACAGTATGGAAGGGAACTACCGTCCCAACCCACCATTCGGGCTTGGCATATGTCATTCATGGAAACGGGTAGTGTTCTCCATAAACAGGGGGAGAGATGGCTATCTGTGTCAGACGCCAACGTGGACAGGGTGCGGCAGGCATTTGCAAGGAGTCAGACAAAATCAGTGCGTAAGGTGGCCAGAGAGTTGGCAATGCCACAAGCAACAGTGCACAAAGTCTTGCATAAAAGGTTACGTCTGTATGCCTACAAGGTGCAGCTGCTTCAGGCACTAAAGCTTATGGACAAATCTCTATAAACCAGGCTACACACTGAGCTTTTTCCTGTGACGTCCACATTTTTCGTCAAATGTGTCACCTGGAAAATATAAAAACTTTGAGTTTTCTTGTCACATGTTGAAAACCGTTTGTTATTATCTATTATAGATTTCAAGTAATTCAAGTCTAAAGTTGTAAAGATAATTTATGGACACCCTGTATATTTTATTACCTTGAATGAAGGTATTAAACTATTTGTAGCAGATTAGAGTTCGTATCTGCTTGAGAGCATAACTTGAGCGTCACTGGCAAATGTTCTTTTATCACCTTACCACTGCCCACTTTAACTATTCTGCAGATGCAGATATTGATGCTTCAAAATTGTAACAATTACAAGTTGTTCAAAATATTGATTAATATTAGTGGGCGAGTATTCCACTCCAATAACAATCAATTATTAGTGCTTTGCTTTAAAACATTAAATTATATCAGGATATTCAAATACACACAGTGCTGATGCAAAATCAATGGAAACTTCGCATTTTGCACAATATCCAGGATACTTAGACACTGAGGAAGTGTATCATGACATTTTTGCAGAAGCTGTGAACGATTAAAATGCTGGAAAACTATTGGTCAGTGTTGGTAAATACAATAGCACTGACACCTATACTTGTCCCTATTTACCCAAGTACTTTTCAAAATATATAAGGCAGCAGAATGTACAGCCTTAAAAATGCTTCTGTAAATTAATTTTGTTAAAATGTCATTACATAAATATCTGAATTTAGCAAGTAGGATTTACGAAATAATGTGCACTTATGAAATTATTGCAGATCTCCCAACACTTAAACCAGTATTCCTTATTATTTATAGATTTGTTATAAATGAAAAATTACTGTTGTTCTTTTTGCTACCTCTTTCATACTTATACAGTTCACAAGATGTACCAACAGTTAATAAAAAAAAAAAACACTAGTAGTTCACTAAGATGTCAGAGTTGCCTTAACCCTTTTGCAATATTTGCAGTACATTAGGTGCAGTTTAGTCTATGGATTAATTAATTTGTTAGAAGGGCAATGTTAGAAGGGCAATATTATGTTACTTTACTTTGCTGGCACACAACAGCAAGAACAGATGAACTCATTTTTAATTATGTCAACACTGGTGGAGCATTCCATATGAAAGCTGTAACTTCATCCTATCTTGTGTAGTGAACAATCTAAAATTCTCATTTGCATAAAAATTCAAGTATTATACATAATTAAGTTGGAAGGTATTTTCAATATTGTTAATTTATTTGAACTTTTTTATTTACATTTGTTTTCTATTATGTCTCACCTGTGACATCAAAAACAATTAATTTCTCCTTTAATGGTTACATTTCCTACTCAACTCCACTAGAATCTTCTCTGTCTTAACTTAATTTTCATAATTAAAATAAATTTCTTAAGTAAAGAGGCAGTGTTTGGTCTGTCCCACTTGGGAGACAATTGTTCACTTCTAGCTATAAGTCTAGGGAAGTATATTAAGAGTAGTTATGTTTAATCAAGTGTTTCCATGTAAAGTGAAATGCACATAAACTGCAAGGAAAATGTAGCTGAACTATCAGTACAATAGTTACTTTAATATCAAAAATGTAGTCCACATGTACCACCTGTGACAATGAAATACCCTTACTGGAGACATCCGTTTTTTTACCTGCTGAAAGTACACCTTGGAAACAAGTTTTATTAGTATTTCTTACACTAGCTTTTTCAGGTGTCTACCAAAATAAATCCAAAATTCTTTACTTTTTCATGACCTTCCCCTTTTTTGTTGATTTTTCTTAACATTTATTAATCGCCCGCTACTTAGGAATAGTTTGAAATTAAGAAATATATACTTTTATTCAATGAAAAACCTGCACCACACGAATGGAGAAGATGAAAACTGAACAAGGGATTTAGACTTGCTTAACTTTTAATGCATGTAAAAATTAGTGTTTCAGACTATCCTGGATGGGGAATGGCCACATTACTTAATACCGTATTTACGCGTGTATAGTGTGCATGCATGTATAATGCACACCCTGGTTTTTGATGGGTAAAATTTACAAGAAATGACATCTTTTATATAATGCGCAGTACAATTCAGTTTCAAGTAATGGCTTCCTTAGTTGTAGGTCGTACAGTTGTTGCTATGCTGATCAAGAGTGAATAACATCACACCTATTGATCAAGAGTGAATAACATACCTATTCAATGAGTCACCTGTTTCTATGTGGACCAAGAGGAGAATATCCTCTTAAGTAAACAATAAGTCACCAACCCATGCCACCTCCCCCCTCTCCCTCCACTGTATTCAGCGTCCCAAAACTTTCACTCTTTACCCACTGTATTTATTCTGTAATAGTAGAAAGAGATCAAAATTACATATCGCTTTTCAGTGTCCAGGAAGTTATTTTCTATTATTTCTCGCCCAACAAATACTGCTGATATGCATCCCATGTGACGGAAGAAGTATGCTCGAATTCCACCAGAGTTGCACTGCTTTTCTTGGTGTCGCAGAACATTCCATTACAAAGTGAAAAATCGTGTGAAATGGCCTTCAAACTTTTATACGTGGTTTTGCTCATTCCTTTTTTACTTTTTCTAAAATAACTTCAAAATATATATACTTTTTCCGTGACTAATATAACATTAATAAGAGCACATTCAGGACCTTCAAACTAGCAGTTAGGAGCACAAGATTTCTTCCATTAAGGAATTTACACACTCCATATATTGGCCAGTAATACATTTTAATTATTTTCTTTCATCCGAAGCACCATAGCAATAAGAACGTTCAGTCATTTTGTGATGAACTTATTTCAATCGCATTTCACATTAGTGTCATTATCTTGAATGGAATACTGTTGACATATTCAGAAACTGCATAATTTAAGCTTTACAACGATATATAACATGATAGGGTTCTGTAAACATGTATAATCATTGCAAGTGTCGCAAAATCATGGAATGACCCTGTATGGTTTCATGTTGGCTGGCTGAATTATTCCGTGCATAATACGCACCACAGCTTTTGGGAGCAAAAATTTTTGAAAAAAGTGTGCATTATACAAGAGTAAATACGGTATTTTTACAAAACATCAAGCATACAAGAATCTAATTCTTAAGAAACAGTGAACAAATCTTAACCACAGCTAAATACAATTTTAGATTTCCAAATATACAATTTTACCAAATCTCCAGTACAGCTATATAACAATGTATGTTCAATATACTGTAAAACATAGCAAACATTCTTGACCAGAAGCATAATTTCTTGACATCTTGACTGGTAGGACACCCTGTTTTTCTTTTTAGACAATATTTTGATTGTACAGGGTGACAATTAATGAACTATATATGAAATAAAACTGAAATTAGTGACAAACCACGTAGTACACAAACTGTATTGCACATGTAAACGGCACTACAGACATTCGGATTTAGGTTATGACATGTTCGATATGTCTGCCATCTCTGGCGATGACGTGGCGTAGACGAACAGCAAAATTCTGCATGACCCGCTGAAGTGTCTAAACATCGATGCTGTCGATGACCTCCTGAATGGCAGTTTTCAGCTGGGCAATGGATTTGGGGTTATTTCTGTACACCTTGTCCTTAACATAGCCCCACAAAAATGAGTCACATGTGTTCAGACCCGGGGAATATGGCTGCCTGCATGCTGTACCGTGACATTTTCACTTGCAAATGGCCGACAACACGTTGCATGCGCATGCGGATACGAATTCCCATCATGCCCTGTGGCCAGCCACGCAGTTTGGATGTCATCACGTGAACTGTTCAGAAATTATGACTGTTATTTCATATACAGTCAACTCTCGATTCTACGACCCCGGGTATAACGACCCTCTCGAAGTAACGACCCTTTTCCCGGGAACCGTGAAAAATTAGAAAAAATTAGAAAAATTTGGAAAAAAAGTTGAAAAATTGAAGGAAATCGGCCGAAAAATGCGTTGATTTTTCCTCCACTCATTCCCTTTACGAGCGCTCTACCGCTCACAATTGGGTCTGAACTAAAAATAGACACCACCACACCATGCTTGAGTGATATCCAATAGCACTTGACCTCTGTCCCCCCCCCCCCTCCTTCAAGTGCACCAATGTTACCCCACACCTGATGGCCGCTACCCAACGCGCCAGGCTTGCTTTGCCAGGCTTGCTCTTGAATATGCGAGAAAAGAAGATCAAATGTGCTTCGATGTTATTTTAAATCGACTTGACTTGTTTCCTTGTCCTAAGAGCTGCTGAAAACTCTCGGAGGAGGGGGGGGGAGCAGCCTGAAATGACTGCTGTCTTTGCCAATGTGTATGGCAGGTCAAGCTCTTTCATCGATAAATACACCACCTTGAGAGATAAGATTGCAGGAATGTTCGAAAATACAGATGCGTGGCACCTGGAAGTCTGGCCCATCTGTCCAGCTCTGACCTACAGTTCAGCAGGTTCCCGTGAGCGAGCAACTCTTGGCATTGTAGACGACAACTTCCGGTAACTGCTTTCATTCAAAACGTGTTCTTTGTTCCCTGCAACACTTCATAAAAAAGCAAACTTTTAGAGATAATCAAAACCACATAGGTGAACTAAAGATCGTAAACCCGCTTAATGCGTTGTCATCCAGGTGTCCACAAAAGTTTACTTCGATCTTACGTGCATCATAACTCCCGTTTCCCACTTCATACGTTTTCCTAATTGTGTCGATGTCGTAATATCTGCCAAAAAAGTGTTCCGTTGGCTGACTGACTTCTCCCTCTTTTCCTGTCAGCAAACGTAAGGGGGGGGGGGGGGGGGTGCGATGCAGATTGTTTCAGCCACTATTTTTTTGCTGATGCGGGCTGATTACAGGCGAGGGTGGAAAAGGACCCACCCCTCTTCCTTTCCTTTGACGTCTAAAATGGGGCAACCAGTTCTGGTTATATTCTTGAAAACGAACAAAAACCATAGAACAAGTAAAAAAAAAAAAAGGTGACCCTTTCCCCAGCTCATTCTCCGCCACTGGTGTGCACGGCAATGTTGATAATTGCAGAATTCAGGTTTTTTTTTATTTTATTTTTTATGCTGTTGTCTGCATAGGAAATATTGCCCGTATTATTGTCTGTTGCATGGTAAAGCAAGGGTCATTTCTTTCTTCTTTACACTGCTGTTAAAAGTTCCGTCTTCGACAGTTGCGTTATCTTTAAAAATGCTGGGACTTTTCTCTTCCGCCACCTGTTGCTTGAACTTCCAGCCGGTCTCCTTGTTTTCACGATGCAGCTGGCGCCAGTGTTTTGTCTAGCTTCCGCAAAGCTCTTGCTTGCCGACAACAGCGATGACTCATCCAGCGTGAAGGAAAAAGTTATTGTTTTGAATCTCGCAAAGCTGTTTTGATTTGACGATAACGAAATTCGATCTCCAGAAAGGAAAACAAGAGAAAATAACTTCGTTCTGCGCCTTCTGATAAGCAAATCTGTAAATTTAATTTGCATCCGCTTTTCTTCAAAACCATTCATGTGGATAAAAAAAAATGAGTTCAATGTAGGAATGGTCGCTGAGACTGATTAAAAAGACATTATTCAAGGGGAAAACGTTTGGAGGGGTGGGTGTTTGACATCGAGAATACTCCTAAATCCAACATTAATTCGTCGATAAACGTGAGAGTAAATAACGATCTACCATTTTGATATGTGAAAATGCGCAGTTTCATAAAGCTTGTTTTCAGTTCATTTTATGCTGATGGGCTAATCGGGACTAAATAAACAGTTTATAGTGAAATTCAATTCCAAACCCAAATGATTATCGACTGCCACCCTGTTTAATGACGTGTCCTAGAATACGCATTGGGTGAAAACAGATCGCAAGTTTTTTCACGCTGGATTACAATGCAAGTCAAAGAAGGAGTTTGGACTGCTCCCTTGAATGGGGAAGGAGGGTGAATGAAGTTGGTTGAAGCAAAGAAAAGTGACATTTTTTTACGATGTATTTTACACAGCCGAACCAGAACGAAAATTATAGCCCTGCCTTTATTTTTTTTTGTCTCGTACCTAGAAAGGTTGTGTTGTTTTTCCCGAGAGATCTAATCTTACCAGTTAATCTTTTAACAGACGATGCTCCAGTAAACCTGTATAAAATCCAACATTCATTCTGCCCGATTATCTCCCGACTTTTGCTGGCACCAGTCTGACTGGTGTCAAGATTCTTAGTTTCGCTTGCAATAAGCGAGAGATTGTTTTCCTTTCCATTGGTCTCAGTGCAAACGGGTTTCTCATGAACTAGAATTGTAAGAATTTCCTGGAAAAGCAACGACTGTGCGCAATTGAAACAAAGTAACATTATTTTAAATTCTTGTTTGTGAAAACTTTTTCATGTTCTATTTTCCTTCTCACAACACGCATCCTGTGCATAACAGGTTGTATAACTACCAGGATATATGGTGTTACCATCTCCTAGGAATCTTTGTGTCCGTTTGAGCTCCCTTTGAGCTGAAAATTGGTGCAAATTCCAATAACGACCCCTTCGAAATAACGACCCTTTTCCCGGGAACTGTGAAAGGTCGTAGAATCGAGAGTTGACTGTAGTTCATTAATTGTCACCCTGTATATGCATATTGGGCAAGTATGAGCAAGGATGCACTTGTCAACATTGCCTCTGACTACTTACGCATCATCATTGGTTTATGGTCTTGCTGCGATGTTTCTTCAAGTCTCTGCGATTCTGCTTCTTCTAACTTGTCAACCTACACAAGAAAAGAAAATTATTTTACCATGTTTTCGCTACACCTCAAAACAAGTGTCTACAGAACATGGATGCAGATTGAGTTCTGAGGTGAAGATATTCCTAAGCAATGTAAATGCATAAGAAATGTTTGAAGGAAAGAATACTACATGGAGAAACAACATTGTTAACCAACGTTCCACATTAATCTAACTACTTGAATGTGATGTACGAAACTGGCAATCTTTTACTTTGGAAAAATTTACTAGTGATGGGCACATATGCATCTCTGCATCCTTTGACATTGTAAAACGATTACATTAATGTAACTATAAATGAAAGCATTGTCAGATTACATTACACACAATGCATATAACAGTTCAACTGGATGGAAGTTGGTTAATTTCCGTAGAACTTACATAAAGTTAGGATTAGAATGTGATTATACAGCTTTGAGTTCACAGCGGCTGCAAAAATATGAATACCACTACTACTATTAATAATAATATGCATAAAAATAATGATCAGGGAGTTTCCGGACCTAACACCCTCTTTGGTATTCAATAAGTTATGCATTTTGAACATTTGACAATTTCTTCAGTGAGATAGTTGTTTTTATACAAATTTGAGTGATTTTACTTGACAGAAGCGAGATAATGTTATGCCTATTCTTATATCATCTTTTTACCTGTTCATGTAAAAAAAAACATTGATTGATCAATTTTAATAATAATAGTTAATCTTACTAACCCATTAATTAGAAACTTTATTACTACTGCTACTAGTTACACACTTTGTCCAGACCCCTCCCAAAATATAGTTCTAGATATGTACATAATGGTCTCCCCCTGAAACTGTTGTTCTCCAGTAATTCCCGATCTGTAGCTAATCAAAAAAACTAGTAGGGTTGTTATTGGAGGTATACATAATAATATTCCTAGTATAATAAGACAAAATGGGGAAATTGAACATTCAATTCTAGCTATACGCGAAATGCATTCAATAATGCAAGGAAATTTCTCCCAACTGGAAATGACAACATTGAATAATGAAGCTCTTACCTTTGTTATATATTCTCGAGTGACCTGGATAAGGTACGGCATGGCAAAATCTAGGATGCCATGCCTCCAGGAAAGCTCCAAGATTACATCCGGATGAAGGAGGTCGTAACACTGGAACAAGCAGGCTGCGAAACAATCATGGTTCCCCTTCTCCAGGAACCATGCCAGGAGTTCCTCTGCAACGTCTGCATTCTTGGATTCTGCTGCATACTCCATTGCATCCTGGACACAAATAGATCATTTTCATTAGAAAATTGTCATTGTTCATTGAGCAAAGCAGTTAACATAATAGTTCATAACATACAGCAAGTAAATAGCGTCATTTCCAGACTTTCCACAAAAGTGAATACTGTGAATTTCCTCTTTACCATGTCATGTTTCAAAAACATCATTCGCAATAGACTATGAAGCTACAAGCAACTACTGTGTATTAGATGTTTGCGCAATAGGATCCAACCTGATTATATTGTGACCACAAATCTGCCAGTTTCCTAATATGCAGCAGGTAATCATATTTTTTTGTATATTCCATTGCTAAATGTTTCTGCCTTGACTGTGCACCCATGTGAAATAAATATTTTCAAATTTATTACTTATCTCTAGAGGTATTCACATTTAGTTTTTCACAAGAAGGTGACTACCATGCTTAAGGTCCCGGGTTCCATCCCCAGCCTGTTCAAATCCGGGAACTTTTCTAACGTTGGAAGCAGGCCGGCCCGCCCACCCAGCGTCCAATGACATGGCTACCTGGGGGAAACCCTGGGGGGTAAAAGTGGTCAGGGGTGTGATGCTGATCACATCACCCTCACTCACGACCGGATCAAGAAAGTGTGGGGTGTTACCCCCACACCCCCTATATGCCTCCATGGCATGGTGCTAAGCACAGGGGAGCACTTTTTTTTATTTACAAGAACATGAAATTTGAAATAACACCTTGAAGTACTAATTTTTCAAGTTTTTGAAAGGTGTGAGGTACGAGATATACCTCAGGGAAATAAACTTTTTAGAACATGTTACCAAGATGGCAGCCATCTTGCAGTGAACATTATTTCAATGAAACTTTAGTCCATTTTTGTGTCACATGACCACTTCTTCATTTAAGGAAAGTATTTATTCTCTAAGATGACCATCTTGGTAACATTTCCAGAGTTGCAGTAAAAGCCAGATGCACAAAGATGTATTATACCAAACAATCAGTGATGATTCGGAGTATTGAAATTATATTCAAGGCAAATTCCACAGTGTGTTTAAACTTTCAAAGCTAAAACTATCACATTCATGATCATCCTGCATTACTGCATTCAAATGGCTTAGTTTGTTGCACAAGATTGTCTTTCCCCAATACAAACTACATCTGAAGTAAACTCACCTTAAACAGTCTATCCTTCTTGCACAGTTCCACAGACTGCTTCCAACGATTGTTGCCTTTATACAAGTACGCTGCTATGCGACGGAATTCTATTAATTCGTGCTTCTCCAATTTCTGGGCTAATGCAATATTGTCAAAATTGTCAAATGCATCTATTGAAGTTCTCAGACCCTGGAAATAGAGAACAGTAAGTTATACATGGTTACAAGTCCCAACTAAAATTAGACAATTCCGACACAGAATCATGAAAATTCTGCATCTTAACCATTAGAATATTGAATGCTGCAAAACTGTGCAGGATACCTAAATTCTGAGAATAGTATTAACAGGTATGCATGATAAAATTTGTGCAGAAAACCAGAAACGGCTCAGACCTAATAATAATTTTAAGAACTATTTTAAATTAAATTTCTTTAAAAAGGAAATCTGAAGTTTCAGTTGGAAACTTGTCACAATTCAGTTAGCCTTCGAAATTAATCTGAAAAAGCTACCCAATTGTGCAATGTGGAAACTTGAAACATGTACATATTACTTAAACTGCGTTTGCCACATCCATCATGAGTGAATGTAGTTTTTTTTTCGGGTATGTCATACCTTTCTATGTATACAAATGAACAAAAAAATTGAAATTAAATATCATGCATAGTTTTGAAGAAGTTGCAATTTCTTGAATTGGTGGTGCTGGGAAGACACATCCCACTTGACCATTAACATTACAGTACTGAAGTCCAAAGTAAATTTTTACTGACATTTTCTTCTTTTGAGCCACTTTATGCTAAAAATGGCAACGTAATTTTCCTTGTATATCCACTAAATCTATACCTCTTCTTAGTATGGCATATTTCCTTACCTGATAATCTTCCTCTTCTATCAACAAATTGTTCAAGGCTTCATTGATTGCCTTATTGTTAAGGCTCTGCACTGATCGTAGGTAAGGTTTAACAAGTTGAAGATGATTCACCTGAAAATAATAGCCATTTTTAGAAGACATAATTGAAAACTCTTGAATTGAAAATATGTTTCGCTTCATCTACATAAATGAAAAAGGGTTACTACCCATTTCCAAAGTGAAACATTCCAAATAGCATATTTTAAAGGATTTGTTGCTTATATATTAAGAGTGGTTACTGTTCTATAGAGCAAGCTTAATAATCAAAGGAAATAATTTTTCTTTGAGGTAAATTTCATATGTGATCTCTTACTGCAAAATCAGCTGAGGAAATCAATCTTTAAAAATACTTAATATATTGCCTGAAATTAATTTGTACCACTTGCTTCTGTATTCTGAAATATCAATACATAATATTCATAATCATACTGTATCTTTTAATGTTATTTTCCATTAGGCTTTCTTAACTTTCAAATAACACTTAAGACAAACATAAAATTCTAAGATTTTGATAATGAGCTTTGAAAAAAAGGAGGAGGGGTACATTATCTAAACTAGGGATGGCCAAACGGATCCGGATCCGAAAAATCCGGATCCATTCGGATCTGGATCCGGATCCAAAAGTTACGGATCTGGATCCGGATCCGAAAATTCCAGATCCGGATCCGGGTCTGAAAGTTTCGGATCTGGATCCGGATCCGAAAGTTCATGATCTGGATCCGGATCCGAGAGTTCCGGATCCGAAAATTCGGTTACGGATCCGAGAGTTTCGTATCTCAATCCCATTATAATATTACCACACCTTAAAACGTATTATGATCTTCGATTACAAGGAAATTTTTCGTTAGTACTACAAGAATTTTTTTCAAGTGTTGTTCCAAAAATACTTTGCTACGCATCGGCTAACACACTCGTGCACACATGTCAGAGGCGATTTTGTAAATGCCATTGAAACGAATATGTATTCATTCGAATGTATTGGAAATAAAAACACACATAAATGTGAGACATTCCATTCCAGGATGAAACCTTTAACACATATAACAAGATAGAGATGTTTTACAAAGCCCCCTCAAATGTCAAGATGAGGACAAATTGAAGTGAGGATCGGACCCCTGTGTCCCTCTCCGATTTCCATGATACCTGGCAGGTGTGTGTATAAACGGGCCCAAATGAAGAAATACGTGTTTTTTTGTTTCGGCTAAAAAACTGTTTTAGGGGGCAACCCCCCCCCTCAAATGTCAATATGAGGACAAATTTAAGTAGGCATTTGACTTATGTGTCCCCCTCGGATTTCCATGAAACTTGGCAGGTGTATAGTGGGGCCCAAAGGAAGAAATACGTGTTTTTTTTTGTTTCAGCGGTTTTACAGGGCGAAACCCACTCAATTGTCAAGATGAGGACAAATTGAAGTGGGGATCTGACCCCTGTGTCCCTCTCCGATTTCCATGATACTTGGCAGGTGTGTGTATAAACGGGCCCAAATGAAGAAATACGTGTTTTTTTTTGTTTCGGCTAAAAAACTGTTTTAGGGGGCACCCCCCTCAAATGTCAATATGAGGACAAATTTAAGTGGGCATTTGACTTATGTCCCCCCCTCGGATTTCCATGAAACTTGGCAGGTGTATAGAGGGGCCCAAAGGAAGAAATACGTGTTTTTTTTGTTTCAGCTAAAAAACGGTTTTACAGGGCGAAACCCACTCAATTGTCAAGATGAGGACAAATTGAAGTGGGGATCTGACCCGTGTGTTCCCCTCCGATTTCCATGAAACGTGGCAGGTGTATAGAGGGGCCCAAGGAAGAATTACGTGTTTTTTTGTTTCAGCTAAAAACTGTTTTAGGGGGCAAAATCCCCTCAAATGTCAAGATGAGGACAAATTGAAAATTCCGGATCCGCGGATCCGGATCCGAAAAATTTTAGGATCCGGATCCTTAGGATCCGGAACCAACCGGATCCGGATTTCGGATCCGGATCTGGCCATCCCTAATCTAAACTACATGTATTTAAAGTTATTTGACACACATTAGAATGGAAAGAAATAGTTAATGTTTATAAAAAACATGCACAATGTAATTTGCTGCTTAATGCACAATTAACATTACTAGTTACTTCAAATCCAGAATATATAAATCTGGTCGTTTTAACAACTATCTGAAGAACTTACCTTTGTAAAGAAGTTTACACTTCGGGTGTGATCCATACGAGGAGCAAGAACCAACAAAACATCATTCAGTAACAGGGGCTTGTAGTCCAAATAGAACTGGATAGCTTTGTAGTACAACTCAATATTCGCCACCTGTAAAAAAGAAATTTAAAATTAATTCACTTCCCATTATTATATACAAAGTTTGCACGCAAGAGCACTCAATTCTTTAAAGTTTGAGTGGCCAATGTGCTGTGCAATTTCATTTCTGTTGGCAACTCTCAATGTAAGAAACTTGCTAATAGAACACACACAAGTGAAACTATTTAATGGAACACAGGACAAGAAAATAATTTACTATTCTCCAACAAATTTATTCATACTATGGGAAAGAGATGCGGTAATAGATAATTAAATTTATGTGCAGTGTTTCACCTATTGCATCTGAAACTTAACTCATTATACAAACCAATTTTATGTACACAAACCAATTTTATGTAACCTTAAACTGGGCAAGATTGGTTCAATGTTAACTAATCTTGGTGTCAGCTTAATCCCAACATGCTCAATCTCAACTCAGATCCCTTTCCACCAGGTTCTCAGGACACTCAATATTTCCTCTTACACATGAAAGCATATAACAGCCTTAGAAAAGTTAAAATTAAACTTAAGAAAGGAGAACCAATGTACAATTTACAAGATTATTTACTAGAAATGTTGTTAAAAAAATGTGCAGCAATAAATGATGCCTTACCTTCGTAATTATGTCCTTGAAGTGGCCTTCTCTCCATGCTTCAGTTGGATGGTTCATCATTGCTATGACAGCATTGTCATATTCTTCGTACTTGTCGTACAAAAATACAAGCTCTGCCCACAAGTGAGCTTGTTCTGCTGCTCTTAATACCTGGAAATTATTATAAAATGAATACATCATTTGTTTTCATGACATGTATGTAATTAGCTTTCAAACTTATTGGAGCACTTATTTTAAAAGTTAATTTGAGGTGATATGAACAACTTGCTGGTACTTGAACTACTGAATAATTAAGATAAATCTCAATGTGCTTGTAAAAGACTACTTAATAAAAACTTTAACAAAAGATAATCTAGGCCTACACCAATGGCAGTTTCTGTCTAAATTAATGTTAATATTTAGATGCAAGAGGGTTTCTACCCTTGGGAGTAAAATCCCTTCATTACCGTGAAATGATGAAAAAATTCCCTTATATGTAAAAACGAAAAATTCAGATTAAAATTTCCCATCATTGAGAAACTTGTCAAATTCTTTAAAGGAAAACCTACATTTAAAAATTTGCAAAATTTTCAGTTAAAACAATCACTAATATTAATGCAAAAATTGCCCATATTTCAGATTTAAAATTAAAAAAATAGTTATGTATATGTTACAATAACAAACTACACTTTTGATAAAGAAGATGTTTAGATTTACGCGATTATAACACTTCAAATATTTTTTTTAAAAGGAACTAATTTTGTCATACATTTTACCAAATGTTAGCAAGGAAAGAACGACTACATTGAATGACTTTGTGTACTCATAATTTTGAACTTTTAAATCAATAGCAAGAATTACATAAAATGTGCTCACTGATGAAATTGACATTTCAATGAGATTTCCCCAAAGCTCTCAGGTGCAAGACCTGCTCCATACTCTCACCTCCCCTACCCTCCAGATCCCTACCCCTGCAGGTGAGTTCACCCTTCACCCTAAGGGCACCTGCCACTCATCCAACCCCATACACCCTCATCTTCCAAATCTGTGGCAACTTCTACCTGGGTGAAACCTCCACCCCCTTGAACCTTAGGATCAATAACCATCGTTACCCCACCCAAAACTCAGACCTCTCTGTCGATATCCATAATAATACCTTCAACAACTGGTTGTATTGCCATTATCCACCTTCTATCCCCCCACCATACACACAGACACATCTTCCCGCAGGCAATGGGAAAGTGCCTATATATCAGGCATGCACGCCACCATACTCCCCCAGAATCAACCTAACCAACCAATAATCCTTTCCCCTCCTTCCCGAAATCTACCCACTCACCATACAGTAAACACCGGTGAAAGTGCATAACATTGTTACCTATCAACTGTTTCTGGCAACACTGTACCGACGCTACCATCAGTATTTTGCAGGGTAAGTATTCTCGGTCTCAATCATTTGTGTTTATCCATCTTCTGGCACTTTTTCTCATCCTATTCCTGTGTTACATACTCTTATTAATATTTGAAACTACATTTAAAAAATGGGCCTATACAAGCATTAGAATTCAAATACCTACGTACCTTTGGAATGTTTACTCTAGACCAAAATAATTCTAAGTGCTCCCTCATCTTTCCTGGTTTGTACTTGGAATACAGAATTGCAAGTTCTGTGAACATTCCCATGTGAGCACGCTCCAATCCAAGAGCTGCTTCCAGTAAATTTATTAGCTCTTCAAAATAGCCACGGTCCTGAAACAGAAGAATAAATTATACATGCTGTAAACATTTCATTAAGGTAGAAAAACATCAGGTGTCCACAATTAGCCAATTTAATTACAAGTACAACCCTTGATGCATTTGAGAGAAACAAAGCGTTAAGACTGAATGGTTGGTTACTGGCTCCGTATTCCTCATGTTCCAGCTCAAATCCTACAACCAGCCATTCTGATGGCTTTCTTCAGCCACTTCAGGCAAATGTATACTGGAATGGAAGCCTGTGAATGGTTAATTATTTCCTTGACCACTTTCTAAACCGTATTTTGTCTGTATTGGTCAACTCAACAGCATAAAATAAGAAATTTAAAACATTTTAGATAACACCAGCCTGCATGGATTTAGATGACTCGCAGATAACTGTTGTGAATAATTTCAGCATGTAGATTCCAAAAATGAAATCCATTTTTACCCATCACAAAATAGCAATATATTAACTGCCTTAATCCATCTTCTATCTTCACAAGACATGAAAATTGTAAAGTTTGATTACATAAGTTCAATTTTCAAAATCCCTCGTAAAACTTTACTTCACAAAATGTTTAAAACTCAATATGTAGTGGGTTGATTGAACTTAATGAAGTGGAGAAAAATCGTGATCTAGGGGAAAATCCTGACGTGATGGGAAGAAATTTATGTCATTTCCGCCATCAGCATTAAACATAATTTCAGAATCGTCTATTGATTTCAAATCATCCAAAATTTTCTTTGCTTAAATTTATTTTATTGAATTCTGTAACAGGCGTAATGGAATGGTAAATATGAGAATTTTGATTGTGAAATTGTGAAAAATCCTAACGTGATGGGGGAAAAAAATGGATGTCATTTCCATGATCAGCACTCAAAAAACTTCCAGAATCACATTGATTTGAAATCATCCAAAAAATTTCCCCCAAAATGCAGGGTGATGTAATGAAAATGGTGTACTTTCATCTTGAAATGTCAGTCTTACTACATAATTTATTTGTAATTACTTCAGTTTATTTACTTCTTATCCATGATTGCCTGATCACTATAATCAAAAAAGATAAGAGCATATTCAAAGGGGGGAAAATGTTAGCAAATAATGCAAAATTTGCACATTTTCAGTTAAAAATAATTAACATTTTAACGATTACATGAATTATGGATTTGTTCAACATTTTGCATCAACAATTGAAATTTATTTCTTACAAATAAAAAATAATGCACTTTCCAATGACTTGCACATATCAGAACGTCCAGTATTCCCTCAAGAGAGAATTTAACTATATTTTTCTGTTACTCCAACTGAAACAAATATCTTCTAAATGTAAATAATTGAAGATTGATTCATACATTTTTAGAATTAAACCAAGTTAATGGAAATTGTGAGCTTCCAGTAAATTTCAGTCGCACATTACCTGGTAGTAGTTTATAAGATCCTCCAACTCATCTGCGTGAACTACAATATGCAATCCACACATCTGGGCTAAGCGGAATTCTTCACTGTCAACGCATGCAAAACAAACTTCCTTCCATGTGCGGGTACTGTAAGAAAGAAGGGGAATTGTGAACCAAGTTGTTCTACAGTCAACAGCAAAGATAATAGTAAGCAAATTGTCCACCTTTATTTTCATTACTTTTTTATTCTACATCCTGTGTTGTTTTAAGGAATGAAACTATGTTATGTTGGTTCAAAGCAAGCCTTGTTCTCTGCATATTGACGTCATTATTTCAATTCATTGTCGTCACATTGTGTAATACAGACCCAATGAAAATTGAGGTGGACAATTCGCCTACTGCTTCTTTCGCCGTTGGGTGAACTGCCATGCAACTTCTTAGAAAGGAAGATATTAAGGATAAGACAAATAATGCTCTTCCAGTATCTACTGATATAGGCATGTAAGCGTAGCAGTTCGAAAGTAAAAACTTAAGATTGATTTTATCAATTTGACATGCCTATAAACGGTCCGAGTGAAAAATTCTGCCATTTTTGCTATTATTTTTATGTAAATAAAGAAAAAAATACGTAACATGATTTGTAGAGACATGCATATTTAGTTTTTGACAAAAACACGAAATGTGAAATAACAGATTGTAATGTTAATTTTTCAGATTTCTGAAAGGTGTGAGGTGCATTTTAATACCCAGTTTTGTCACGAAATAATGCGAAATGAACTGCAAAATGGACTCAAACACGAAATTTAGAGTTTATTTACAGACACAATACTTTCTGAAGTCACAATTATCCTGCAAGTTATGCAATTCACGGAAAATTGATTAATTCTGCTGTAAATATTTGAGAAATGGACCCCTTTATACAGGAATAACCTTAATATTCTGGTAAAGACACAAATGTGTTATTAGAAGCAATGTTTATTTTGTTTAAAAAGTGAAGTTTCTAAATCAAATTTGGGATTATATTCACAATTTTAAAACCAAAATTTTATTTTTATATGCCACTTTTTCACTGCTATAACAGCAAAATTTTTATTTTTTGTACAGCTTTTGAACCTGAAATTGACTGTTTTTGTACCGAAATTTCACATGCATGCTCTACCTAGAATGTTTATTATTTAATGGGCCAGTAGAATATAGCTCTCAGTCTCTAACTTTTATATTAGAAGTTCATCAATATTGGTTAAAATTTCATTTGTCCATCAATGTATTATCTCAGAGCAGCACAGTAACATACAGCACAAAGTTTTGGACATCAAGTTTTTTCTTCGAGCCACTAAGAAGGTTCACACAATAGACGAGAATACTGACTTTCAAAATAGTTAACTTTCGTGTGCAACTGCCTAGTTCTTAAATGATACGAGGTCCTCTCATTTTACAGAACCAGATTTCCAGACCCCTTCAATGATTTAACATAATATAAATACAATGAGCTGATACCGATATTCTTACCAATTCCTACAGATACTAATGCTTGAAAATATTAACGAAAGTTGTTCGAAATGTTGATAAACGTTTAGTAGACAGCTTCTTCCAGAGGAGCACTTTCCCGATACTTTTCAAACTAGCCACAAAGTACAAAAGTAAATAAACAAATAAAAATTAAAAAAATGTAGCTCTAGAACTAATTGTTGTAGAGAGAGTGATTACTTTCAATCTACTTGATAGATACAAGTACCAAACAAAATTTTTGTAAGGTATTACATTTTACCCAAACCACTTCAGTTCTACTCACCTGTTTGCCTTCCTCGCACCGTCCACGGCACCTTGGAATTCTTTGAGGTGAACTAGTGTGATTGCCAATCTGGCAAAATTGGACACATTGTTATACAGCAGTTTGGCTGCTTCATACATTCCATCATCAAAGCATCGATCACCAATCTGTGAAGAAAAAAAATATTTTTAATAAAGACTATTTTCCAGATAGTGCAACAAATTTGCAGAACAGAAAACAAATAATTCCAATTTGTTTTTGTGCGCTTCATATTGTTTGTTGATTATGTTGATCAAGTATGAGTTTGAAGTTACTTTAATTAGTCTCAAAATTACTTGTTCTTTCCATTTTATGCTATGTTTGGATTGTAGATAGTAAGATATTGTGTAATGTATATTAAAATCAAAGTATTTTGTTCATTTATGACTTTGAAACTGATCATAGCAAATGACACATGGAAATTAACAAACTACAGTAATCTTATTTGTCATTACTGCTCCGAATATTTCAATGAACTGTTCTTTCCATTTTTGTGCTTGCTTTGGTGTTCTCAAATTATTCTGAACCCAGCAATTTTCGAATGCATTATTTCCCTGCTCTGAGGTTTATAAGTAATATATATTCCTAAGAAACATCCAAACTGTAAAAATGGCACATACAGAAAAGATTATGAAAAACAAATTTGGGACAGCTGAACAGCATTCAGTACCTTCCACTTTCTCCTTGGCAAGATGACAAATGCTGTTTTCACTGTTACTTTTAAGGGTTTTCAAAGGTTAAGTATGTATCATCAATGTGGCATGAAATTACATGTTCTTCAAAAATATTTAGTGGATTCAACAAATACTTATGGAATTATCATGCCACTTTTAGTGCTCAGCTTACAAACGTAACTGACAATTCGCTAGTAAATGTGAGAAAACTGCCTACCTTCTGGATATCCGCATGGTTCGGTCCGGATATGAATTCTTCTAAATCTGCTAGTCTGTTTGTTCTTGCATATGCATAGATCAACTCTGATTCTATGTATGATTCCCTGGCCTTCTTCCTTGCCATCTGCAGGTATCGTACAAGGTCTTCCCAACTCTCTGAAAAAAAGATGAGACTGTCAGAATAAGACAACTTTATATTAGGGATGTGATGAAGCAGATTTCCAATGTGCGAACGTTGGTCCACGTAGAATATTGGAACCAGAATCACTCAGGGCTTAGCTGACTGCACTTTGGACGCCTACAGTCACTCATTCCTTCTCACAGACACAGATGATTTAATATTGTAATTAAAAGTTGTTCAAAATATTGAAACATTCGGCAATTACTGTATATTAGGGATGGAACAGTTTATTTGGTACTATTAGTATCGACCAACATAGCTATATCAGTCTATCGGTAAAATTATCAATAATTTTACCAATCCAATATAGAGGTTGTTTCCGATCTATGGTAACAAAATTGCACACCTTGTGCAGCACCACCAAGTGGGAAGAGAATGAAGCTGCCAGTCATATGGGCAAGGACTGTTGACTGTGCATGACAGGTGTGGTCATTGCATATCAGGAAGAATGCCGCCGAAAATCAGTGCATATTGGGAGGGTTACATACGTAACTGCACTTTCCGACAAACTATAGTTATAGTGGCATTATAAAACTGTGCAAGGAGCATGGATTCACTGTGTCAAATGGCATATATCAAGTGTTGATAGGGGCAGGTAAGGCGAGGTGTGGGATGATTCCTGTCTGGTAGAAACAGGCCAGCCTACCACTAGCTGCACACCAGCTACAATTCATGAAGTCAGGATGCTGGTCACCAGGAAGAATCCAGCCACACAGAAAACAAACATATCGCGAACCGGCTACAAACATCACTGAAGACAGTGCACACCATCATTCACCACGATTTGGGTTTGGAAAAGTGACGAAAGGGGTATGTTTATAAGCTTTTGCCAAAACACATTCAGGAGCGTCACACCAACTGTCGAAAGCTTTATGAACGGCACCTGCAAGGTGAAAAGTAAAAGTTCATTGTTACATTGGACGAGGCATATGTTTATCTTGACTGTCTCAAGCCACATGCAATTTTTTATCGATCAAGAGGTGCGAGGGACTTTCAAAGATGGTTCACTGAATGTAAGAAGTTTTGGCACAGATTTCATGATCATTGCTGGATACTCGTACAATGGTAAGCTAAACATATATCGTGTTGCCAAAAATACGAAGGTTAACTGATTATCAGGCTAACGTCCTGACACCCGTTTATCACCATGACATTCCCAATTTCTATGGGAGGGATCAGAATCGTGTGTGGGTGCATCAAGACAAGGCGTCAAGTCACACATCTCCCTCAACCCGCCTCTTCCTCCACCAAATGGCAGAAGAAACTAATTCGTGCCATTCCTTTCACAGACATTCAAGTGAAGTCACCCGATGCCTCACCGATGAACTTTTGGGCCTTCGGCCTACTGAAACTAGCCTGCTCTCCTGGAGACCCTGCACCATTGAAGGGCTATGGAAAGCCTGTCAGGAGGAGTGGTTGAGGCTGGGCATGACTACACTTCGTGTCAGTCTCCTACAGTGGAAACTTCGCTGTCGGGCAATTGCCAAGATGCAGGGACACCAAATAAAGCACACTCGATGATGGCAACATGGTTTCTCTTAAGGTAGGTGCAGTTTGAAATAGTCACCATAGATCGGAAACAACCTCTGTATATCTATAAATATCTTATAATTTAGAGCGATATTTTGTCATTATATCCAAAATCCAAATTTTCCACTTTTACTATCCGGATACCAGATAGTAAAAAATCTGGATTTGGCCATCCCTAGTATATCAGTATAGCCCAAACTTTTAACCGGCCATCCCTAGGTTTAATACGAGAGTCACTATTTATATTTTGAGCCTTGGCAACACTGATTGAAGTTAGGCGCGATTTGACGTTTGCACGGAATCGTCTGGCGTACTTCAAATGTTTTGTCAATAGCTTCATTTGTGTTGTTTATGTTGCCTTGGAGATTGCGCGACAACAATAAAATGGAATTAACTCGTGAACACTTTCGTGCGATGATTTTTTACGATTTTCGACGTGGGTTATCAAGACAAGAGTGCATCGATCAACTTACTTCCACATTTGGCGATGAAGCCCCATCCTTTGCCACTGTGAAACGCTGGTATAACGAATTTAATCGTGGCCGCCATTCGCTCAACGACGAGATTCGCGAAGGTCGTCCAAAATCAGTTGTTCAAGAAAACATTGATGCTGTGCAAAACCTAATACTGCAAGATCGTGATGTGAACATACTGTGAGATTGAGACAACCATAGGCATTAGTTCCACCAGCATATATAAAATATTACATGATCATTTAGCTGTGAGAAAGGTATGTTCTCGTTGGATCCCACACAATTTGACAAAAACTCAAAAAGATGCTCGCGTCAATTGGTGCAAACAAATGCTCAATAAATACAATCGTGGTGCTTCAAAAGACGTATATAAGATTGTAACAGGTGACGAATCATGGATATATGCATATGAGCCGGAACGTAAACAGCAGTCCCCTGTATGGGTGTTTCAAGATGAACCCAATCCAACAAAAGTTGTTCACGCTCGAAGCACATCGAAACAAATGGTCACCTGTTTTTTCAGGAATACTGGTCATGTGGCAACTGTGCCTTTAGAGGAACGTAGAACGGTCAACTCTGAATGGTACACAACAATTTGTTTGCCAGAGGTCTTTGGTCAAATACGGAAAACAAACTAAAGCAGTCGGATCATTCTTCATCAAGACAATGCCAGCTGTCACACATCTCATCTAACAACCGACTTTATGAACAGTCAAAAAATCGAATTGATGGGTCATCCGCCGTACAGTCCTGATTTGGCACCCAATGACTTCTTGTTCCCGAATGTCAAGAATAAATTGCGTGGACAACGATTTTCGTCGGCGGAAGATGCCGTTGATGCGTTCAAAAACCATATTATGGAGGTGTCTCAAGAAGATTGGAAAAACTGCTTTGACAAATGGTTCGAACGAATGCAAAAGTGTATTGACCATAAAGGAGAATACTTCGAAAAACAATAAAGCAGTTTTCAATGCCAAATTCCTGTTTTTTCATTGTTAGGCTCAAAATATAAATAGTGACCCTCGTATTACAAAAAATCCCCAAAATACATTTACATTAATTTTCTCAGCGTGTACAAATTCTTGCTGCAAGCATTGAACATTTTAAAAAGAGTGGTCTGCGCATGTATAGCATTGGAAACACACATCGTACCTGTTTTGTGAGATGTTTCAACAACATCCATGTAAGCTGAAGGATCATCTGCTTTGATGAAAGAATCAATGGCTTCCTTCACCAGTCCCTGTTGCAGCTGGGCCTTGGCTAGCTGACTCCACACAGCAGGCTCATTGCAACGCTCTGCAAACTCATATGCACGGTCCAGGTTCCCCACATGTTCTATCAGCACCTGGCAACATCAAGGTTTATAAGTTACAGTTATTACTCGAGCAGAGGGGACAGCTCAAAAAATATTCATACACAGCTAAGACATGCAATAATGATTTCATTCTGTACATAAAAGACAATTTTGTAAAACACTTCTCAAATACCAGCACAGCATACTACAAATTAGCATGCTTGCACACGTACAGTTCTCTTGCCAGGATAGCTTCCACAATAGCATCAACACAGACAGTATGATTTTCGCACACATCGACACAATCAGGGTTCTCGCCATGACCTCTGAGGGAACACACGAAAGCTGATGGCTCCTGGCTCTGCGTTGTCAACCTCCCGTTAAGAAAAAGCTGTTTAATCTGTGAAATTATGCTCAATGCTGATAAATTGTGCTAGGATCTAAATAACAATAAATTATTATTACTGATAATTAGTAACAGTAATTTATTATTAAAATTATTTTTAGAATGATTGTAATTTTAAGTTATGCATCTATTTTCCGAGATTAGTTCAACATTGAAGTAGAGAAAGTTTGAGATTAACATTTGTTTTATTTGTGCCCACCAACTTTCTACAGATTCTTGCCATGAAATGTTACCCATGAGGTAAACTGGAGACTAAATAAAAGATGAGAGGGTGTGGTTGGAAAGGCATATTCCTGGACTGGAAATAAGAACTGGATGTAATTTTATTTATAATTTCTCAACATATCGTTCTTTGAAGAGAATTTCTCCCTCCCAGAGTAGCAGGTTTGCAAATTATGTACATTTTCCCATTATACAAACAAGAATGCTAGGTGTCAACGAAACTCAAATTGTGCTAGGTTTAGCATCATTATGCTAGGGTTGGCATCGCTGCCTGCTTCAAAACAACTTGCAGCCAAATTTTATGGTTTGGATCTGTCTTTTTCATTGCCCAAGGTGCACAGGACTGGGCCCAGACACGTAGATGTGTCAAGGGGAGATCTGGGTGCATTCGACCATCGAAGGGTCCTTTCAGGAAATTTGTCGAGCAGGGCTCCATGTATACCTGTCCCATTTAGCCCAGTTGTTTCTTGGTGTACGCTATATCAATATTATCAGTACCTGTGCAAACACACATAGGGTATTCTATTGGTATTGGCCTTCATAGGCATATCAGTAAATTTGCTGGCAAATAGCCTTTTAACTTAAGTGCAAAATTATGCTATTTTAAAATTACTTTTATTGCAAAGGCATGATTCACATAATCTTGTTTACTAAAGCAAATGCCTAAAATAAGAGTTTCCTTTCTAAGGCAAAACTTATTACCATAACCTATTACATACACCAACAAAAGAAGTGTGTGAACCATACAAGGTTCTCATGGAAATTTACCAAGTTTATATTTATAGAATATCTGTTGTCTAAATTTTATCTCTACTGTTTTGGAATTGGCAAATATTTAATATTAGCCCACCTGTATTAATGATGGATTCATGCTCTGGCATGTAGAAAATCCCCAACAAAAATTTCACCTAGGTCAATAGACACAAATTGTATTTTTTTTTTTAATCTTGAAGAATACAGAGCGAGAAAGATTTTTCTTCATTCTATGAACTCCATGACCAACTGCATTAGCAGGTTACAAAACGGTTTTAAGACTTTCAAGGTACAAACCTGGATGGCTGAAGTGTTCACGTCAAACTTCTTGAATATAGCAAAGGCTTCTTCATACAACTGGTTGTTTATTGCTATGTTAGCTATATCAGGGGCATCGTAGTTGTCTAACCTGTTGATGTACTCCATAACTCTGGTCCTATCTGCCTTGATTGCTGTTAGAATTAGCAAGTTTTGGAGGTTCCTTCAAAGAAATTACACCCATGTATCAACAAAAGGAACTTTGACAGGCATTAGAACACTGAACAAAAATTGTTGCAGAAAAACTGCTTACTAAACTTTTAATCACTTAAATAAGTATTGTTTATATTCTCAGATTTTATATTTTCTGCAGCATACAGTGGAACCTAGATTTTACATTTTTTTAACCCTTAGTACGCCGCGTGGTCTGACGAAAGTAAGTCCAGTGTCGCCTAGGCTTTGAGCGGGAAATTTGAATTCGTATACATAATGGATAAAAATCGTAATAACTCTGGCACTATGGGACCAATCTACTTCGGATAACTTTTGTTTTGCAGGCAATACATCGGTGCATGCAACCATGTAAAATTTGGATGCCCCAACCGCAGGGGGGGGGGTTACGGGCGGGGGCCGCATCCCCCAAATTTCAATGAAAAAAGGATGAAAATGTGGAGTTTGCCCCCTCTTCTCCAGCTACTTTGGGGAGAAAACCGGAACTTTTGCTTTTTTTAAAGAATGGAACTTCCGCAACAGAATGAAACTTGATTCATGTTCGTGGGTGCAATACAATTTGAATAAGGCAAAATTTAAAACTCGTGCGAATTTTAGCCAATTTGCATATCATTCATAAAATTTAGGGATGTGACGAAGCTGAAAATTTATCGATGCCGATGTACTCACCGATAATTTTTGGAACCGATACCGATGCCGATATTTAACCGATTCCGATAATAAGATTATTAAACAGAAATGGGATGTTATTTTGTGCATGACAAAAATAAATTTGCTATGTACATTTCTATCAAGAAATTAAACATTAGTACACAAGCAGTTCTTTGAAATGCAAAATGAATTCCTGTTCTGCCAGATTCAACTTCAGAAATACGAGATTTGGAAGCACTTCAGGAAGTAACCTACTTCTGTTATCTCAAATCTGTTCAGGAACACTGAACACTCAATCACTGAATACTGATGCAGCAGGTATGCCCAAATATTTTCTCAGGACTTGCTTCAGGTTTGAATATTCATTTTTGAATTTCCAATACAACAGCAGACCCTGGTTCAGCAATGTACTGTTTTATTTCCGATTTATAGTTAGGTTGATCCTCTGAATGAGTTTGCAATAGTTTTATTACAAAAACTCTACAATAATGACGAATCATAACCAAATTTTCAATAAATCTTACAAAACTAGAATATAAAACTTATTAGATGGTAAAACTCTAGTATAATCTGTACCGGTTTAAATATCGGATTTTTGCTGATTCCGATACCGATGCCGATATATCAATTTCGGCCGATTTTCATACATCTGTAATCGGCTTCGGCACATCCCTAATAAAATTGTTATAACTGACACTATGGGACCAATCTACTTCGGATAACTTTTGTTTTGCAGCTAGAACATCAGTGCATGCAACCAAGTAAAATTTGGATGCCCCAACCATAGGGGGGGCTTACGGGCGGGGGCTGCATCCCCCGAATTTCAATGAAAAGAGGATGAAAATGTGGAGTTTTTGCCCCCTCTTCTCCAGCTACTTTGGGGAGAAAACCGGAACTTTTGCTTTTTTTTTTTAAAGAATGGACCTTCCGCAACAGAATGAAACTTGATTCATGTTCGTGGGTGCAATACAATTTGAATAATAAGGCAAAACGTAAAACTCTAGCGAAATTTAGCCAATTTGCATATTATTCATAAAATTGTTATAACTGACACTATGGGACCAATCTACTTCGGATAACTTTTGTTTTGCAGTCAGAACATCAGTGCATGCAACCATGTAAAATTTGGATGCCCCAACCGTGGGGGGGAGTTACGGGCGGAGGCTGCATCCCCCGAATTTCAATGAAAAAATCATAAAAATGTGGAGTTTGCCCCCTCTTCTCCAGCTACTTTGGGGAGAAGACCCGAACTTTTGTTTTTTTTCGTTCGCACTGTGAATCTATTTCCTGTTGACTCGGGTCTTTGTGGAAATATGTCCGGAAGGAAACGATTGTGCGTTAGGGAAATCGATGAGTTGTTATATGATACGAACTGTTTTATGGTGAGGCCTTTCCTAACAGAGGAGGGAAGGGAGCCTTTGCAATCGTTTGTTTTGTCTATACTTCTGGATAGACACACGCTTTAGACTCATGCTTCTGGCCTCTGGCTATCGTCAAGCTTCATTGCATTTCTAACAGAGGCGACAGAAAGCTGACACCGCCAAACCTCATCCAATCCCCCCTTTCCTTGACCCCCCCCCCCCCTTCCACTACTTTCGGCTGGATCAGCAGGTCTAAACACAAAGAAGAATGTGTTCCTTATCAGTACTAAATCACAGCGTTGGAAGCTTGGAGGAAAACAGCATCCTAAATACCAAGCATTCATTTTGTCTGTCAAGTGTCGAGCCAACACGTGTTTGGGTGAGCCCAAACAAGTGACATATTCCGAGAAAGGAGGGGGGGGGGATTTGGAATTTTCGTAAACATGATTGCAGAACCTGTTCCCGAACGAACTGTCAGTGTTTCAACCTCAATATACAAATATAAGTGTGGCAAACCCTCGATAGTTGTACCTAAAGCTGTTAGTAACATATGTGTTACAGAGAATACAAGGGACATACTTTTTTGGTAACATATGTGTTACTTGGGTGGACTAAAGGTTAAACCAAACTGAAAAAACAATTGCAGGAAAATGTAAAATCGAGGAAAATTTTATTACCTTCAAGACTGAACGTATGATCCGGAAAGTTTAAAATCTGGGAATGTAAACTAGGGTTTCCACTGTACATTCAGTCCTCATGGTCCCAACAGAGGAAAAAACTATAAATTTTTTCCATTTAAGTTCCACATTTTAAGTTTTCATTTTGGGTCCCCTACAAAAATTAAAATTGAAGTTCCACTGTAGTGAAATGTGAATACTTTCATTCTGAACATGTGTATCCAGAACATGAGTTCAATTCCAGTGCACAGTAGAAACTATTTTGCATTAAAGAGTATAATGCAACATATGTTAAAATCCAGTTTTCTATAAATTTATAAATAAGGCTGAGCCAATACAATTGTGAACCAATAATTGTAACAAAAATTGTTCAAATTATTGTGCAAGTTTTCTACTCCAATTATAATTATAAATTTACCAGACTTTGCAGTAAAATATTGAAAAAAAAACTACATCAGAAAATTAAGATACCTGTTATAAAATCACAAAATAGGCTCCAAGAAAGCGTTGCACAGCATTTTGGCAGTCTCCATGAATGATCAAAATGCCTGACAAGTATCGGCTAGTATTGATAAATAAAATCACAATGATACCTTCTGATACTGATACCAGTGGTATCAGTCGATACAGATACATCGGCTGAGCCCTATTTACAGTTTTTTCTCTCTCTATGTGTGTGTGTGATTATTAGGTCAAAAGTAACATTCAAGTAAACTATGAAACTAAAGTGTTATCCATTACTACATGACCTTGATTTCCAATACAGGAGATCAAGCTTACAGATCTTTCATCTGAAAAAGAAAAAAAAATCTGCAGGTACTCTGAACAACTCCACAACAGTTGTCAATGTATATATTGAATGCTTGTTCTCATTTTGAATTAGAATACCTATAAACATTTCCAATTCTAAACTAAATCAAGTACTTTCTAATATTTACTAAATGTGAAAAAATGTCAACCTTAGCCTTAAGTAAAGAATATAATGTCTGGTCAAAATATCTCCATTACATACTACTAACACCTTAAAAAAAAAAAAAGCTAATTAAAAGATTACCTATGGTCGCTGAATACTGAGTTATCAAGAACTATCTTCTCAAGCAGTTCAATCAGCTCATTTGGCAAGTCAGCTGTCATGAATGCCTTCACTGTTACTGAAATGTCTTCTGGATCTTGGGTTTCTGAGAGAGCAGTTTGAACAACCTGAAAAATGAGCCTTAGTATTAAGCACAGCACACACAAAAATTACTGATTTCAAGAAATGAATAGTTGACTTATCTGATAGATGCAAGTACTACTAGCAAGTGCTAACTGAATGTTTGTATTTCTATCTGTGGCTTGAGGTTGCCCTGATATCACACAGAACTAAACAAATACAGAGGTGCCACAGGCTTGAGCTCACCAAATAATTTACCCATTATATTTTATTTTAGAAATAAAGTCCCAACACTTAAAAGAATTAAAAACTAAAAATAGGCTGGCAAAAAAAAAAAAAAAAATCACTGAAAAATACAAAATATCAAAATTAACATTTTTCATTTTCCCAGATGGGGCACTCAAAAAGCAGTGGTTTTCGATATACAAGTGACTTAAAAGCCACTATAAAATTTATGTATTCCTCTGAAATAGCCTGAAACTGTTTTTAAACATAAAAGCCTAAATTTTCTGGCCAAGGAACAAAAAGGCATTTAGGGCCTACTTGCGACATATATTATTGCATAAAATTATAATACAAGTCTCAGAGTTCAATACATCCAATCCTTTTCAAACGTTGGCGCCACTGAACAAATGCAAATAATTTTTAGGTAAACACAAAAATTAACAACACAATAAAAAGTCTGTATGCTTTTGACACCATCTTGGAATCATCAGCAGCAATTCCAATGTCACTACTTGGCGAGTCTGCAGTAAAATGTTATTCAAGTCATCTAGTGTTGGAAAGGAAAGTACTAGTGTGTTCAAGTTGATGTCAGAAGATTGATTTTTAAATTTGTATTATAACAAGGCAAATAAAGGTTTCCACACAAGTTACAATTGAGATTTGGATTTTTAATCCTGTGCTCACCTTCCTTAAAATTCCATTAAGTTTCTCTTTTGGCATATCCTAAAAAGGACACACAATCTGTCCCCAGTTGGTGGTTGCAGTGACACTTGGCCAACCTGGAACTACTTTCTTTCCTCTGAATATAACCAAAGTGATATGAAAATCTGTTACTGATGGGTCTTTTGCAACATCCTACATACCTTCTGTCACTCTTGCATTTTATATTGTACAGTTCATCGATGGATCTTTGCAGTAAGTTTTAAAACAAGATAAATTTTGTCCTGCTAAATGGTAAAACTGAAAAATCACGCAAAGTCAGGCTGGCTCAGTGGGTGGAGCAATAACATGGTATGCCAAACCAGTCACCAACTCCTAGTTGAGCCTGCAATTTACACTTACATTTACATGCAATACATATGTAAACCATAATGTTTTATTCTTTATCTCACCTGATCAATTAAAGGCCTTTTAAATGGATTTTCTTCGTTAAGAACTTCTGCCCAAAGCTCTGGGTCACGTCTCCGGACAAGATACCTGCAATCAAAAAAGATTTTAATCCATCCATATGATGCTTATGCTTGTGAAATTCAATGTATAACTACACAACTGGTATATGACTCAGGCTGGTTATATGTAAATGGAATTTCTAGGTCAATTTTACTTTCAATATTTTTGTTGACTAAGTGAATTCAATTGGAGAGAGTTTTCTTTATCTGTAGGTAGTCTAATATTGCATGTCAAGAAGTCTAGAAATGAGAAAATGTTTTATACATGAATCATAATGACAGGTAGTCACAAACACTTCTGGGTTGTAATGGTTCCATTGAAAGGCAATGGCGATGTTACAACCCAGAAATGTCCATGACTGTACATAAATTTTGATGGAATGTGACTCAAAAAGCAAGTTTTATCCCCTTACATGATGTAATCACAAAGAATTGATCATCTACGAATATCTTCTTAAAAATTAAAAATTATAACAGAAATTTTACCCTACTCTTGAGCATAAAGTGAAAAATAGCATTGAAAATTCACAGACCTTGCTTCGGATTTGAAGAGGGAGTTCTCATTGCACACGTTGATAAGTTCTCTATCACACTGCCCTCTTTCATAAGCTACACATGCTAGGTGTGGATCTCTCTTCTCACAATACTTTCCAACAACTCTGCTATCATAGAACTGGTTCTCTCTGGAGGAAAAATTAGACAGTATTAACTTTATACAGATCAATAAATAAATCTGCAAATAAATGTACAAAATTTCTTATCCAAGATCCACCTTTGTTTTTTTAAAATAGACTTAAATCAACTAAGAGGACATAGATCATAAAATTGTTGAAACATATTTATGATTAGAGCAAAATTTGTTTATGTAGAAAAGTAACATATCAATCTCACAAAATACAAAATTCCTTTCTTCAGATCTGCTATTAATTGTGGTTAGTTGAATTTTCTGCAGGGAAATCCAGTAACTTTGGTATTAAAAATAAAATATTAAATTCTATTAACAACAGGGTAGTTTAATTGTAATTTCTCATTAGCGGTTGCTACAGGTAAAGTGATGGAAAGAAATACTTCCCCCATAAGACTAATGGCATTAAGACTGTAAGGGAGAAGTATTTTTTCCATGACTGTAGATCCAAGTTATCAGTAAAATTTTACCAGTGCAGTATGTGTGTTTCATAGCATATTCAAAATGCAAATAGCACTTTTGGGAGAGTCTAGTATGAAAAACACAGAAAATGTATTTGAAGACAAAACTTTATATTTTTCAGTAATGTTAAGTCTGTGTTGTTACATGAGCCGGAGACATGGAAAGATGCAAACACCTTTAAACTAAAGACAATCAATCGCTGCCTGAGGAAGGTTTGGAAAATGTGTTTGCCATAAGTGATTCAAATTCTTTATTTGCGTGGGCGAGGTTCAGCCTGAGGCTGTTCTGCCACCTAACCCGTGTCACCGATTACATTTAAATTTACATTTCTTATGTTATTACAGTATTAATACAGTGTACAATAAACTGTATGATTTAGTTACAAAATCTATTGATAAAGTAATTGTAATAAATGTATGAATAAAATGATACAAAAATTGTGAAAAGACAATACATAAAAATAAAATAAAATGAATAAAAAATAAATTTAAAAAAAAGATGTAGACAAAATACATAACATAAACATACAAGTTACATCACAGTATTTGAACACAATCTCTGCTCTGCCAAAAGAAAATTCTTTACTTCATTTCGGAAAGATTCTATTTTAGATATGCTCGACATGGTCTTAGGTAGGGCACTCCATATTTTTGCAGCAAAATATGAAAACAACGACTGATATGCCTGTGTGTTGCAGAGTGGAAGGTTAAATTTGAAATTATTTCTCGTATGGTGGCTGTGAACACTGGTGCGAGGGATCAACATGTCTGCCAGATACGACGGCTTGCCAGATGTAATAATTTTATGTATAAGGCGATATGTATGCAGTAGCTGCCTACGGTACATATTGAGGATATTCTTATTATTTATGGAAGGCAAAATATGTTCACACCTCGGGATGCAAAATATGAACCGCATGCACGCATTTTGGCATTTTTGAATCTTTGCTTGTAAAGTTTTATTTCTTCTACCAGAGTACACTACGTCACAATAGTCAAGAAATGGATATATAAGTGTTTCAACTAATCGCTGCTTGATTTCTGAAGATAATAGTTTGTTCAATTTAAACAAGAATCTAAGTGTTCCAAATGATTTATTGATTTGGCGGCTAATATGCTCATCCCATGATAGACGAGTGTCACATATCAGTCCAAGACTTTTAACTACTTGAGCTCTAGGTATGACATTTATTTTAATTGTTGTATTAGTGCGCTTGACCGAACCAATAGCATTTCGAGTTCCAATAAATGTGTAACATGACTTATTAGCATTAATTTTAAGGCCATTTGCATCACACCATGTTTTTATCGCACCCAAATCATTACTTATGTATTCAATACTTATGGCAATTTCTGTTGGATTGAATGATTTGGTTAGTTGAGTGTCATCAGCATATGAATGTACGTTACAGTATTTGACAACTGAGGGTAGGTCTGCAATATAAATCGTAAACAATAAGGGAACTAGTATAGATCCTTGTGGAACACCAGATGAAATATATAAATTATTAGATAATAAAGTAGGAGACAGTTTTACACGTTGATTTCGGTTACTTAGATATGAAAAATACCAGTTAAGGGTAGATTGTGAAAAACTGTAATATTTCAGTTTACTGAGCAGTAATTTATGTTGTACCGTATCAAATGCTTTGGACAGGTCCAATAATATTAAACTGGAGAAACCAAGGTGGAAATGGAAATAAATAGAACATTCATTAAGAAAAAGAGGGCAGGACCTAGACAGACGTGGCAGAGATCTGTTCATGCTGAGGCTTTGGAGGAAGGAAAGAGTTGGAATGCAGTGAAGAGAATTGCCATCAGTAGAAACAGATTGAGATGTATTGTTGATGCCCCAAGTTCCAAAGGGAACGACAGAAATTAAGTCGTCATGTATTTGTGTAAACACTGAAATTCAGAACATATCTCCTGTCATTTTGTTATTGCCTTTATGAATACAAAACTATAATTCATGTGTTTTGTTTCTAAAAAAGTGTAATTTGCAGTATCTTTTCCTAAGACAAAACTTATTGCAGTGCAGTCATCTACCATTGATTCTTCATGGAAGATTTACAATTTAACCTTTTTGGACCCAAGCATCTTGATCAAGATACCCAAATGTAACCCTCACGGTACCAAGCGTCTCGATCAAGACGCTGTGTCAAGGACGTAGTTTTTACGTTATAACTTTTCTATTTTTTGGATAGAATTTAAATTTTTTTTATATTGTCCCTAACACATGTATTTAACAGAAATGTTTCTTGCACCTTTTTTTTTCTTCATGAAAAGGGAGGTGAAAAGGTGGTAAAAGGGACTTGAGTCTCTTTTCAAGGTCAATTTTTTGCCGACAAAGGAAAAGGGCTTTGTTGTTCTAAATCAATGCTTTTTCACTCCCGTCTGTTAACTTCATTCGAAGGAAACTTGCTTATCAGTATCCGATGTCAAAATGAAAGTTTTCCATGAGAGTGCAAGCAGGGGGGTGTGAGGAGGGGGAAGACTGGTTGTTGAATCTGCATTGTGAGAATGGAATTTCGAAGCACGCTGAAGGAAACCTTTGTATTTTTAGCACAAGTGTCCACAAATTGCAACAGGGGTTACCCTGCATTGTCTAAAAATAGAATTGCAAGCAGCTGCAAGAATCGGAACTCATTTTTCACTGCGTTCTAGCTTTTCATCCGTGAATGTTGTGCATAGGTGTTGTTTTGTGCCCAAACGCGAGGACATTTTTTTAAAATAATTTTTGGGTGTTTTCTCCCTTCCCCCTCCATATATACGCCAAATTTGCATAAATTTTGCATTTTGTGCATTTTGAAATTTTTTTGGGGGGAAACCATTTTTTTTTTAAGAAAAGTATTTTTGAGGGGATTTCCCCCCTTTCCCCCTCCATATGTACGCTGAATGTGCATAAATTATATATCGTCTGAATCTGATTCATTCTGCGTACAACGGTATTCATATCTCTAGGGCAAATAGTCTCTGAGCTAAAGTCATTTCAAGGTACCGCTGCATTTTGAAGCTTGAATCAGTGGCGTGCCGACCATTCCTTTTGGGGGTACAACTCAAGTTACATTGGTCATATGATAATAATGCAAATATTTTTGTGTTCCTTACATGTCAGCGATCATTTCCATGTGCATGTCGACACTGTCATGTACTTCTTTCTTGGGGGGAGGGTGGGGGAACCAAATTTTTTGAATTTTGAGTTAGCACCCTCCCCCCCCCCTGCCACATATACGCCGAATTTGCATAAATTTCATATAGTCTGAATCACTGGTTCATTCCGCGTACAACAGTCTATCACTCATCCCTCTAGGGCAATTAGTCTCCGATCTACACTCATTTAATTGAAACTCTGCATTTTGCTCAAAATCGGCTCGGTACCGAGAGGCTTACACGTGAAAATGGCATTGGGTGCCAAAAGGTTAATATTGCACCACCAGCCGGAGGTATTGATAAATTGCTTACACTGGTACTTAAAACTTTCCACTTCAGTGTTTGATTTCAAAAATCACATTTCACACAAATCAGGTTTAGGTTTAATGCTAGAACTATTGATCTACAGGGATTGTATTATGATATTGAAAAATATACTTTCATTTCAATCACACCCCATGCAATTTATAATACATGTAGTCAATGCTATGACACATTATTAGAGGCACATATTTTTGGTAAATAAAAAGCAAAATTTTGGTACAAAAACAGAGTCGATTTCGGGTTCAAAAGCGGTAAATAAAATAAAATTTCGGTGTTATAGCAGTGAATAATCACATCAAAAGTGCTATATAAAATGACATTTTGGTTTTAAAATTGTGAATATAATCCTAAATTTGATATAAAAACTGCAGTTAATACACAAAATAAACTTACTCCTTTTAATAGCACATTTATGTAGTTACCAGAGTATTAAGTTTATTCCTGTGTAAAGCGGTCCATTTTTGCTTCTCAAATATTTACAGCAGAATTAATAAATTTTCCGTGAATTGCATAACTCACAGGATACTTCAGACTTCAGAAAGTGTCCCGTTGGTATATAAACGGTAAATTTCGTGTTTAAGAGTATATTTCGCATTTTGCAGTTCATTTCGCATTATTTCGTGACAAAGCAGGGTAGAAAAATGCACCTCACACCTTTCAGAATCATAAAAAATGAACATTACAGCATGTTATTTCATATTTTGTGTTTTTGTCAAAAACTAAATTTGCATGCCTCTACACATTATGTAAAAATGTACAAATAATTACTTGAGAAATCTCTCCGGGTTATTGTTGCTGTCTATGTAAATTTTGGCCAGGGCATTATGCGTGGCTGGCTCAACGCAGCCTTCGTGTGTACGAGACTCCAGCCAGGGAAGCAGCAATTTCAATCTATTCCTCTTCTCTACTTCCTCCACCAACTCGTCAGTCGAGAACTGACCTCTAACAACAAGTATAAGATTCTTAATAATATCTTCAGAACAATCTACATCTAGCAATCCACCTATCACTACCGGTAACCGAGAAGGGTTCACCTGCAAAGAGAGGAGAGATATTACTGTCTCTACAATTATGAATTTAACAACATAATATAGATTAATCCTGAGCGAATAACAATATGAAAGAATAACACACAGATTTCCAGCAACATAAATATTGCTACTCGAAAATTGTAATTACAAGTAGTTCAAAACATTGATTATTAGTAAGTATTCTACCACAAAATACCATTCTCACATAAAATTGGTGCAAAATAAAAAGTTCAAATTTTGATTAATTTCCAGAATAATTACACACTGTTGCATGGCATTTTTGCAGATCCTGTGAAAAACCAAAATTATGAAAAGGTATTGCTGTTATTTGTAAATAATTTCCAACCATTACTTTCCAATAACACTGGTATTGGTTGATACCAATATACGGAAAAAGGCTGATAATTTTTTACACGGTGTTGGCAACACTGATGAAGTTGAGCATGCCCTGGTATTCTGTGCTTGCAACAGAGATAGAATCGTCAGAGTGGGGTTGCGTACGTGTGAGTAGCAGTAAGGTGTGGCTGCCGTAATACAAAATCCCGCCAAATGTGAAGTGAGATCTGTCATACGATTTCTGAACGCCAAAGGACAGAATGCAGCTGACATCCATCGGGAATTGTGCGCCATTTATGGACAGACAGTGATGAGTGAAGGTCAGGCAATGGTGCAGAGTTTCGGGAAGGGCGTTCAAATGTCCATGATGATGAGCGTAGCGGAAGGCCTAGTGTTCTGACTGACTATCTGGTGGAACGCGTTAACGAGAAAGTGCATTCCAATTGCCACTTCACAATATCTGAACTCGTCAAACAGTTTCCAGAAGTGTCTGCAAAAACATTGCAACGAATTGTGACTGACAACGTGGGGTATCACAAACTGTGTGCGAGGTGGGTACCAAAAATGCTGACAGATGTTCACAAAGAGCAAAGGACAGCTGCACGTGATTTTTTGGCCTGCTGGGGGGAGTTTTGGGATGACCTCTTTTCGCACATAATGACAGGGGATGAAACGTGGATATTGTATGCCACTGGGGAGTCAAAGCAGCAGTCAATGCAATGGCGGCACTTTGATTCTCCTAAAGTGAAGAAATTCAAACAAACACCATCAGTTCACAAAATCATGGCAACCGTGTTTTGGGACCAAAAGTGTGTGATTTTTGTGGAATGCTTGGAACCATAACGAACAATTACAGCAGAAGTGTATTGTGAAACACTGAATAATCTGCGACGGGCCATCCAAAATCGGCGGAGAGGAATGCTACGCTCTGGAATTTTTCTAATCCATGACAATGCCCGCCCACACACAGCTGCTCCTACTGTTGAGACAATTGAAAGATTTCGATGGGAACAATTCAATCATCCCCTTACAGCCCCAACCTTGCCCCCAGCGATTTCTTTCTTTTTCTTCACCTGAAAAAGTGGCTTGCATGGAAGCGTTTCAACGACAGTGACGTGCTCAAGACATCAGTTCTGGACTGGCTGCACTCTCAGGCGGCAGATTTTTAAGCAGAAGGTATATGGAAGCTTGTGCAACACTATCAGAAATGTCTGGAGGTTAATGGTGAATACATCGAAAAATAGCCAAGGTATGTACTTGTTTATCAATTGCAATAAATTTATTCTATAGTTTTCTTGTTTTTTTAAAAAATATCGGCCCTTTCTTTTTTTACATGCATCGGTATTGGCTCAGCCTTAATACAGAGGGTCATTCATAATTAGTTAACCAAAAATTAAACAACTCCATTTGTATAATATTCTTACAATTTGTATGAAAGAATGCAAAACTTTTTAAAAATATCTTAAATATTTCAACATTGCTGAAATTTATTTCATTAATAATAAACTGTGGTTCGACATCCCTTGAGGAGCCTACACCTATCTCCCGACTGCCAGTCTCCCTCCTACAATCCTACCTAGAGGTGTGGAGATCTTCAGCCGGTAATGGGGTGACATGGGGTCAGCACATCGAACCCACCAGCAGTTATCCAGTCGTTACAGGAGATTTCAGAGACAGTTACACCACTCATAGCTACCCAATTTCCTCACGATGGTGGGATGCCACCAGACCTATACACAGGCCAAAAATCCAGAGACTGAACCCATGCCGTCCTGCAGTTTGAGTCCAAAGTACAGCACCTTAGACCTCAAGGCTGCAGAGGACTTTCATTAACTAGGACAAATTCAAAGAAATTTATGGTATGCCATTTTAGTATCTCAATCTTTTTTCTTTTTTACACAATCACATTCACTGTGCTATTTAGGTAAAAAACTAAATGGATACTTACTTTTTGTACATATATTTCTATGTATTTCTGTAGATTATTTCTATATAAATAAAGCACTAAATCATGTACAAAGTCAAATCTGTCACAGACTATTATTAAAGGCAGTTGGTCTGTTAACTTTGCTTCCTTCAAGAAATTCTTCACCCGTTCGGGGTTGTAGCAGTTGGACTCACGGCAAATTCTCTCCACTTCCTTTATTTGTCCGGTTTTACAAGCTGCCTACAAGTAGGAAAAAATACAACATTACAACCTTAAAAAAAAACTATGCTGTTTGATGCAGAACTACACAAATGTTAACACAGTCACTTTGCATTGTAAAATTGAGAACGTGGGGTATGTTAAAACCTAACTGCTGTAGATGTTGAACTGAATTCTTGTACATAATCTGCATTCAAGGGCCATAGTCACTTAATGAATACTTAATTGGAATGAATTACCTTACTTGTGCCTATAACTTTATTTAATTTCCATACCTTCCTTTAAGTTTCTTTCAAGTTTAATACTAGTATGTTCTATTAGTTGTAAATTGTTATTTGATAGATTTGGTATCAAATATGTTTGAAGAAAATGTGTGATTCAACTTAAAGGCAGAGTATAGTTTGAGTTTTGACAAGGTACTTTGGCCTAAAGTATTTTTCCAGCAGCTATAATATTTTGATTTTGTGTAAGTCCTTAGGTCCACTCTTTGCTCATATGAGCTAATAGGTTTTAAAGTTGGATCCAATTCACTGTAAAATCTTTGGGGAAAAAGCTGGGACCCCTTGATTACAAGACAACAGTGAAGGCTGCAAGCTACAAGTTAGGATAACAGATTACAGAATTAATAAAATAATCTTTGCAATATTTCTTAAGGTTCGAAATGGAGTCTTAATTTTGTATTTGCCAGGTGACTTTATATCCTTTTTGTTCAATTAGCTTAGATATTTTCTTTTTAAACTGTTCTGGCAAAAACATGGTGCTGATAAATTATAATACGGAAATACAACATTTGCTGCAAATGTACCTGAACCAATTCTACATGCACTCATTTACTTACCTGAATATATTTGAAATGGACTTCCTGATCTTGACTAAAATTGACTATGGACCCCAAGAAATAGAAAAGGCCTTCGTAGCTCTTGAAAGATTCAAACAGATCAATCAGAGCTTTCGTTGTTAACTGCTCATGGTATTTGGTGGCAATCTAGAAAACAGATGACACTACAAGTTAGAACAATTTATTTATAATACTTACACTTTAAATATAAACAGTTAAAACAACTTCCTACCAATCTTAAAAAGAACACACTACCGTTTCATCTGGTAACAAGGTCCCAGAATACTACACACTTGCCAGCATGGAGCATTTGACAGTATTTGCTTAAATTTCGATAGGATGATTTGAAAAAAAATATATTGACTATCATCATTTTTAGATTTTCTTAATCTTTATTTATACGACCCCTACTTGAGAAAAGTTGGAAATTAGCAATTAAGAAAATAATGAGAAAAAAAAACTACCAAAAGGCCAGTTAATATTAAAACTGAAGCTGAATTTAACAAAAGAATTAGACTTTCTTTATCTATTAATGCATCCTGCAATGCATTTGCCAGACTAGCAAGGCTGTGGTATCTGGACACTCAGCCAGTATAATCATATGCCCGGCTTGTGTTGTCCTTATATGTTTATGAGTGTCCCTTCATCCATCTTGTCATTCACCCTAATCTTCACGATTAGCCAAAGGGGCAGAAAAGTGAAGTAAAATAAAGTAAATCACGAATCAGTAATTGTGATAGTAAAAATTCTAGACCGCAATCATCATTTCTTGACCTTTTTATCAGGGATGGGCAGATATGAAATCTTGGCAGATACCAATAAAGTACAGATATGAAATTTACAGATACCGATAACAGATATTCTACTGATCCGATATAAAATTAGAAATGGTCCTTGAAGAACCTGAAAGGTTCATTGATCTACTTAGTAAATGTTTTGAGGTGACTGCAGTGAAAAATAAGTTTAATAGTTAGACAATTACTTTTTTAGAAAGTAGGACATCAAGATTATCCATAAAAATTACAACAAAATGATAGAATTTTGCACTAAATTCTAAGATATTTATCGGTATATCTGATCAGTAAAATAATCTGAAATTTTATCAATAAACCGATTCAGATAAGAGTACCGATTAATCAGTCCCATCCCTACTTTTTATTGACTTCATGACCTATTCATAATTGAAAAAAGAGAGACGCGGTAGTATATAAATATGGAGAAACTAGTACTCACTTTTATCCGCGAAGCTGTTTTTCTTTTTCGATTAATTTCAGTGGTTACTGCCACCATCCTCATTGGAATTTGCTGTACAGAAAAAACAGCTTCACGGATAAAAGTGAGTACTAGTTTCTCTGTATTCATGACCTACTTGTGGATTTCTTTACTTTATCTTCACTTTCATGACTGACTGGTAGATACCCTGTATTCATGACAAAATATGGTAAAATTTCAGTATTTCCCAAAGGACCTTAATTTTTTACTTACTCTGTGTATTTTCCTGGTTTTAAGTTACTTCTTGCCTCTACGCTAATTGCAACAATAATGGTGATTAGATTACCTTAATGAAGGAATACTCAAATGAGAACCCATGCTCACACCAGGAATCAAATCTTGAACCCATGCTGGTAAGTTCGTCATGACCAACATCTGGTGCACTCAGCCACTCAAAAAGCTTGATATTTTTCATTCACTATTACTAGTTATGTGCACAAAACAATGTATTTATATAGAAACTAAGCTTGTTTAATTGCTTAAAGCTAGTGTTGAAATATTCCTTACAAAACTTAACATTTTTAATGTTACAAACATGAAACAAATTAATTTCAAAAGTATTGTTATAAACTGGAATATACCTGAACACAAATTTGGAGATTTTGTCTAATATTGGCTTGGAGCATAGCTTTCAAACATTCCAGCGAGTCCTCAACTGAGAGAGTACCAAAGTACCCAACCAACCATTCGGGATTCAGGAGGTGTGTGTGCACAACTGCTCTCTTTATGTCATACAAATCTGCAATACAAAAAGACATGTAAAAAAATTACAATTAGAAATGCATGCATATGGGCAATGAGTTGAACCTTATACTCATGAAATCTAAACAGTTCAACTTAACAATTTGGATCATACCTCAGCTCCCCAGTACAGCTATGTATACAAATAAATACACACATGTAACTAGATTGAAATTCTGATAGCAATGCATAAGAACCAGAAAACTAACTTTGTACTGCATACTTTTAGTAGATATGGGCATGTCCACATTCCTCGTCACAATAAGAGATAGTAAATTTTATGATACAATTGAAAAGCTATGAATACTATATCTTTTTTCCTTTCAACTTGTTTATTTAGCCCCTTCTGGCCCTCCTATTCACACACTTTTCTCCCATTTTTATAAAATAAATTTATTATTCATCTGTAATAATCATCATCCTTCGCAGTTTCCTGCCTCTGACTGTGTCGGCATAGAAGTCGAGCCTCTCCATTTTTTCCTGGTCTTCCCACCCCTCCTCTTTCAACGGTGTTCCAATCTTGTCCTCTTCTCCTAACCTCCCCACTATATGCTCTTTCCACAGTCATCTTGGTCTCCCCCTTGGCCTTATTCCCAGTCCTTGTGCATTGTAAGCTCTTACTGGTAGTCTTTCTGCATCCATCCTCTTCATGTGTCCGAACCATCTCATCTGTGCCTGATCTATCCTGTCCTGAAGCTTCACCACACCCACTGTCTCTTTGATCTCCTCATTCATTATTCTATCCCTTCTTGTCTTCCCCAATATACTCCTTAAAAATTTCATCTCCACTGTAGTAGTAAAATAGTAAATTTAATGATTCATGAATAATTTAATGCTTAAAGTGTTGTGTGACCATGTTCCTATCTGGCAGTGCACATTACTTCATAACAAAGGATAAAATTGATGATTTATTACATATGAGAACTGACACCACATAGCAAAGGATTTATAACGCAATGAAAATATATGCATAATGTAGGAGAATCTAAATATTACAAATTTAATTATATTTATGTATCCCTCAACATCTCATCAATTTGCTAAAATAATTCATTAAAAGGCTGAATTGAACATATTACTTGATAGATTTTGACCATTTATTCCAACTGACATTCAACAGCAACATCCACTGGCTCGAAAGCAGGTAATTATAATTATTTCAAGCAGAAAAAAAATATCTGCACATGGTGGAATTGAAATCAAAGCCTGGCACACTATTTTTTGCTACATTTATTTCCAATAATTAGACACATATTTTTGGTAAATAAAAAAGCAAAATTTCGGTACAAAAACAGAGCCGATTTCGGGTTCAAAAGTGTCAAATAAAATAAAATTTCGGTGTTATAGCAGTGAATAATCACATCAAAAGTGCTATATAAAATGACATTTTGGTTTTAAAATTGTGAATATAATCCTAAATTTGATTTAAAAACTGCACTTATTACACAAAATAAACTTATCCCTTCTAATAGCACATTTAAGTTGTTACCAGAATATTAAGTTTATTCCTGTGTAAAGGGGTCCATTTTTCCTTCTCAAATATTTACAGAAGAATTAATTTTCCGTGAATTGCATAACTCACAGGATACTTCAGAAAGTGTTGCATCTGTATATAAACAGTAAATTTCATGTTTAAGAGTATATTTCGCATTTTGCAGTTCATTTTGCATTATTTCGTGAGAAAACAGGGTAAGAAAATGCACATCACACCTTTCAGAAACATGGAAAATGGACATTACAGCATGTTATTTCATATTTCGTATTTTCGCCAAAAATGAAATTTGAATGCCTCTACCAATAATATATGTGGAGAATTAAATTACTCATACCTGTGTAGTGTTCTAAAGCCCTCTGGAGAAGTCCTGCTTTTTCACAAAGCTGTGCAATGTGAGCCCTGTCGTAGTGGGTGAACATTTGGTTTCCAAGAATGGCATCTGCAACCTGAAACCAAACAAAATAGTTCATAGTAGTAATAAATATTCTATCTACAAAACTAAGCAAATAATGAATTCTCAAATTCACATTGCAAAATAGAAGTACTACTGAATAGTTAGTGTCATTGGTGACAAAAACTTGTAATTTTTGATATGTAAGTTTTTTAAAAAAAAACTACAGGATATATGATTAGTTAAAATTTAGTGAACAATGCATGTGGGTAATCATTTTAGCTTTCTTGGTGATAAAAGTTCACCGATAGTACAACAAAAATGAAATCTGAAGTTTTTCTGCTTTCCAGTCAGTATATTTGCTTCTTCCTGATACAGAAAAAGTGACAAAATGTCAAAATATTTTCAATTCAGTTCATAGTTTTCTCATACATCACAATGGAAGTTAAGATTATCTCTATGGAACTGCGTCTAAAAGGTAAAATAAATACCAGACACTAAATACTATGTCCTTGCAACCACCAGTCTAACATGTACATTCTCAAGATAATTGTGTCATGTGAAAAACTGAAGATGTATACAAAAAGAAGGAAACTGGAAAACTGAGAAGATAAAATATTTCTCGACTTGGCAACATTTTCAATGCAGAGATGATCATGTTCACTTATCCCTTTAATAAGGATGTGGACAAGCTATAAAATACTTGATCTTGATTTTGTTTGGTGTTATCACTTTCCTTCTTATTGAATGCCATCTTGTATGCCAGCCAACAGTGTCTACATTGTTCCTCTAAAAATTATCTTGAAATTAGAAACCTATAAGTAGGCCTATTAACTTGCAAATCGAAATCAGAATGTGGAAGAATTTTAGTAGTTTTGAGCAGAAGTTGAATTATGCAAACGCAACAAGGAAGTTCCATACTTCTTAAATAAATTCTTACTAAGTAAAAAAAAAAAAGAAAAAAGCATTTTTATTATAATAATTGTGATTTAATTTATAATTCCAAACTTATTACAAGTACTGTTCTCATTGACAGTGTATTCAAAATATAGTAGGGATGGGACCAATTAATCGATACTAGTTTGGTATCAGCCGATATAGGCATATCGGTTTATCGGAAAAATTACCGATTATTTTACCGATCCGTTTTATCGGTAAATATCTGATAATTTAGTGCAAAATTCTGCCATTTTGTTGTAATTTTTATGAATAATCTCCTTGCCCTTATTTCTAAAAAAGTAAATGTCTAACTATGCAATTTCTTTTGCACTGCAGTCACCTTCAAACACACATTTATTAAGGAGGTCAATGAACCTTTCAGGTTCCTCAAGCACCATTTTGAATTTTATATTGGATCAGTAGAATATCGGTTATCGGTAAATTTTATATCGTTACTTTATCAGTATCTGCCAAAATTTCATATCGGCCCATCCCTAATATATAGTAAAGTGAATAATTTACCTGTGGGGCTGACATCAAGTTCATCTCTAGTAATCTTGTCTGAAGGGGCCCTTCGGAAGGCCTGTTGTTTTTCAAAGCATCCAGCAAGAAGGCTGTGCACTGCTGCACCATGTTTTGTTCCATGAATATGTCCACGATCTGGAAAGAAGCATATTTCGTTAATAATATGATACAGGATACACCACAAGGTAGGTTAATCAGATCAGTTGCAGCTGCTTATATTGTTGCAGTGTTGCACAAATAAAAAAATTAAAAAATTCCCAAACAAAAATCTTTAATATAGTTACATAATTTCATAATCCTTTTCTCATGCATACATAGAAACAATTATTTTGATCAGTAATGTGAGACAGGTGAATGGAGAAGGTTACATAATTTAGAACTACATAATTTGTATTCATGTCCAGATATTATTAGAATAATTAAATCAAGAAGACTTAGTTAGGCAGGCCATGTGGCACGAATGGGAGAGGAAAGAGGAGTTTACAGGATTCTTGTTGGGAAACCTGATGGTAAGGGACCTGTAGGAAGGCCAAGACGAAGATGGAGGGACAACGTTGAGATGGACCTAAGGAAAATCGGTAGGGATGGAAAAGAGTATATAGAACTTGCTCAAGATAGGGAAAGAAGGAAGGCCTGTGTTGCTGCAGCCATGAACCTTCGGGTTTAAGAAGGCTAGGGAGTTAGTTAGTTAGTAATGTGAGAAATCTGATGCAGTGGCTATCTGCTTAAGAAAAACAAGCAAGGTTTCACAAATTAACAATGGCTACAGAGGTGGCTGTTGCATGCTTGAGCAACAACCAGTCACACCTCGATTCCTATGCCAGGCTTGACATAGCAAGAAACAGGATCCGATTTTTCATTATCACTACAAATGACAGTTTACACATACCTGGTTAATATCAGCCAATGGCTCGTCATCTTGTACAAGCATCTGTGAAAAAGCTACTCCTTGGTCTGGGTTCATTCTCATCACATTCCTCAGGAGGAAAATGTAGTCTGGAGTAAAGCCCACTTTCTTGGCATACAAGACTATCTTCTGGAACTGGCCAGTCTCCGCAAAGCACTGGATTACCTGTAACAGAGTGACCATAATAAAATTCAAATTCTTATTACTATTAAGTCTTCAAACTATGATAATGTATGTATGCACCATGCTATTGAATGAAATTACGTATTACAATTGCTAAGGCTAACAGAATTTCTGAATCTTGGCATTCAAAATTGTACAACCTCAGAATTTGAACAGCCTAAAAATAAGTAATCTATGATTTTCATTATGACAAAACTAAATAAATACTCAAAAATACCTTAAAGAAAAACTGTTCAATAACAAGGTCAAAATTTTGACACCTAGAAATGGTGATTATTTTTATATTTCAATCCAAGTAAGAATACAAATGACACTTCATGATGTTATAATTTGTACATAATGAGGAATTTGGTATTCACTAACATTGCAAATCAATGAGAATTTACACATTTTACAGGTAATTGTAAAGTGGTACTCCATACAAGCCATATCAAATATACAACCTGGGTGTTTCTGCATGATAATGTGTTAGCAATGTTGGTACATTAAAAAAAATTACCATTCATCTCTTAAATAAAATTTTCAATAAACACTGGTACCATAGAGCTTAAGTTCTAAAAATCTAAATGTGAAAGGATTATGGCGATTATCGTTGTATGATCTTACATATGGCCTTTCGACTACAATTAAGATTTTTTTACAACAGGACAAGTATCAATAATTTTTGTCTATTATGCAGATAGCGAAAATTTCAACTAACCGGCATTATGTTTCAATAGATATTTAATTTTTAATTTTACACAAAAGCGAAAATAACATAAAAATGCATTTCAAATGATTCTTCCTTCATTTATACTGGCTTACATGAACACTTTTTTTTTTTTTTTTTTTTTTTCCAACATTTAAAAGTATTATGCAAAAATATTTGTTCTCAGTACATGTATGTTTTTGGCAGATCCTGAGTACAGGAAGTGGAAAATATGAGCATTTGTACATAAGGATGACATGAGAAATTTTATCAATCTAAAAAAAATGAAAGTGCTGATTGTTATTGTGCAATTTGTGTTTTTATTCATTCAAAAGCCAGTTACAGCATGTTCTATATAAATTCATGGTCCACTGTAGCTTTTATGAGGTTTTGTCAAAATGTGGAATTCATCGGAACAGTGCATGGCAATTTTTCATGCTTCAAATTTCAAGCTGTGGATTCGTCAACACTGATCTGGAACATACAATGCAAGAGTTAGTGCTTGCAGTGGAATCAAAGAAGCTCTCATTTTATTTAACTGCTTCTGCATAGCAATTGTAGATAGCACCCGTTAATATACCAAAAGGGTTAATGTAGCGCTAGTGATAGAAATTATGCATTTTATGAAGTAATTCTATGTGTAAATAGATCTTGGAAATTTTTCAGCCAGAAATCACATGAATGATGGCAGCGACCATGACAGTTTCTTGGGATGCAGAATATTTTCATCTGTAGTCACCTTGGGGTGATGGCATATCCTACTTTGATTACACTAATATCTTTTGTGTGACATGTACAAGCGTTGCAAATTTATTTACTGTATTTGCATTTTGATTACTGAAGAATTTACATTTGAGAAGTGCTTATCCTACATGTCCATATATTACTCTCAACCAAATAATCTTCCATATTTGGGAAATAAAAGACATGGTTGATAAATTATTAATGTATGTAAAAATTAATTCTTCAGACTTCATCCTGGATGGGGAATGGCCACATTATTTAATATTTTTGCACATACAAGAATGCAATTCTTAAGAAACAAAGTGAACTAGAGTTGACGAGCTATATCTTTGCGGGTGCCTTGGCTACTCCGCGCAGAGTGTGAGAGAGATACGTTTATGTAGTTGCCACCTACTCGCCCTTTGGGTGGTCGACAGCAAGGACAGAACGCAAGGATAATGACGCGCAGCCGGTAGCTCCTCCCCCTTGCTACTGCGCAGCCATGCTTGGGCAGGGTTCACCCGCAAAGATACAGCTCGTCAACTCTAATCTTAACCACAACTAAATACAATTTTATATTTCCAAATATTCAATTTTATCAAATCCCAGTACAAGCATATAACAATGTAAATTCACTATACTGCAAAAATTCTTGACCACAAACAATTTCTTGACTTGCCTGTTGGTTTCTTGACATTCTTGACTGGTAGACACCCCGTTATTCCATATGATTCAGATTGGAAAAATATAGTTTCTATAATTGATTTCAGTTATTTCAGATCCTTTACTAGGTTCCTCAATCAGTCTGAACAGATTTTTCAAAATCCTAAATAAAAGAATGAATTCATGGTGGTTGCGGTAAACGCGGTTTAAAATTACTTACGTGAAATTTAAAAGATTTCTCCCCCCCTCCCTAGACTTAATCTGCTCTGCCGAAAAAACAGCGTTTGCAACGAAAACTAACCAAGATGCCGAGTGTGTACGCCTTACCTGTGCTTCCATCATCCTCCGCCAACACACCCAACCTACTAGCAAACATAAACCCACAGTGCACAATAAACTAAGGAACACAACACAGGAATTCCGAAAGTGGCTACAGGACAACAAATGTTGGTGCGTAAAATCGGACAAGGGTAATCAATACGTCATAATGGGAAAAGGCCAATACAGTGACAAAATGCAAGCAAAACTAAACTCTGGCGGGTACAAAAAGCTGAAACGTGACCCCACAAGCAGATACAATACAGCCATCCGCCGAGCCATAGATAACTGTGCCCTCCTTCAAGATAGTGAAAAGAAGAAACTAAGGAACACCCACCCCAGCCTTCCCTGTGCATATGGCATACCAAAAACTCACAAACCAGGAACCCCCTTGAGAATCATAGTGGCCGGCTTCAATCAAGCAAGTGTCCACCTAACCAAATGGCTCCTCCAGAAACTGACCGCCCACAATGACAAACTCACCTACTGCCTAAAAAACAGCCTCGAGGCAAAATAATTTGTCACCTCTTTTGTCAAAGCCGACAACTGCAAACTAGCCAGCATAGACGTAGTGGACATGTACTCCTCCATCCCGATCAGCCTTGCACTTGACTCCACCAGAACTTGGCTACTCAGCAATAACACGCCTACATTTGTAACTGATGAAATCTGCAACCTTCTACAAGCCTGCCTCACCCACAACTATTTCCAGTTCGAGGACAGTTTCTTCCACCAGACAGGGGGCCTAGCGATGGGCAACCCCCTTTCTGCACCCCTATCCAACATAGTGCTGCATGTGGCCGAGAAGTCAATTCTCACCCAACCAGAGTTTGCTCATATAAGATACAAAAGATATGCCGATGACACCATAGTCGTTTACGAACAGGAAGAAGAACTAACCCTTCTCCTAACTGCCCTCAATAACATACATCCCAACATAAACTTCACCGTTGAAAGGGAACAAAATGGCCACCTCAACTTTCTCGACCTCCGCATCCGACGACTCCAAGACAAGTTCGTCACATCCGTATACAGGAAACCAGGTTCAGGCACCCAGTATATCCATGCAAAATCCAACCACCCACCAAAACAGAAAGCTGGAGTATGGATGAACTTTTACAGAAGAGCCTTCACACACAGCTGCACAGAAGATGACCTGCAAGATGAAATAGCGTGCGTAACGGAAATAGGCCTAAACAACGGTTACACCGAGCGACAACTATCCATGTGGTGCGCATAAACAGAAACCCAGTTCAGACATCCAAGAAACAGAGATAACCCGAACCAAAATCCTAAACCCAAATGGATCGCCTTTCCATACCACCCCACCACATCTGGAAAATTTGCCAAGGCCCTCAAACCCTTCAACATCCGAGTAGCACACAAACCCATATCCCAAATCGGAAGAGCACTACCCAACTTCAAGAGATACTACCTACCCAAACTTGCATCCCCCGGTGTCTACAAGACCACATGCCAATGCCACAACACCTACATTGGCAGAACCATCCGCACCATCCAAGAACGGATTAACGAACATGTAAAAGATTCCAAAAACGACACACCTAAATCAGGACTCTCCCAACACCTCCACTCCACTAACCACACCATCTCCTCCATATCCATACTTCACCCAACCGGCTCTGTCATAGAAAACACCATCAAAGAAACCCATGCTATCATCCAGCAGAAACCAGCACTAAACCTGGACAATGGACAAGCAAACCCAACTTGGCACCCGGTCCTCAGAAAGATCCCCGACCTGAAAAAGAAAAGATGCTATGCACATACTCGACCCCCCTCCAGCCACGCGGGGAACAGGAACGGCACATTACCGAGCAACATGGCCCAGCCCCCCAACCCCCAACTGACAACGCCACCGGACAACAGGAAGCAGACGACTCAAACCAAGATGCGCGCGCCAGTGCTGCCGAACGGGAAAAATCGCAACCACCGCCGCCCGGGAACAAACAATGTACTGACGCGGTACCATCTCCGCTTCAAACGCCGTACCCTTTTGTGAATGAAGACAGTGGATCTTCTAAATTAATAGGATTGAACCATTAAATTGTGCAACGCGGAATTACGAAATCTTTTAAATTTCACGTAAGTAAAAGAATGAATGGATTCATTTGTGCAAACACATGAGAAAACTTTACCTTATTTGGAACATTTGCTCGCAGGTACACAGACAATGCTAGCGTTGGATCAGCTTGCTTCACTAAATCTCCTAGTTCTTCAGAGCATTCTAGTTTGTCTTCCTTCAACCATTTCTCCAGGAGTTGCTTTCTACCTTGTTGCAAAACAGGCCGACACAGCTCTAGCGATTCATATTTGTTAAGTTGGCCCTGGAACAGAAATAAATGTGTTAATTTCTACAACATTAACAATTAATACAAATAACACTAATTATTAAGTTCAATCTAAAGTGAATACGGGCATGTATATTTCATTTCATAAGGAAAACAATGTTCATTTTTCATGATTTTGAAAATTGAGAGGTACATTTATCTACCATTTTTTGTCATGAAATTATGCAAATTGTGAAAAACGCTAAATTTAAAATTTATTTACCAACAGTTTCCAATGCCTCAATTATCCTGCGAGGTATGCACAATTTCTGAAAATTTATTTCTACTGTAAAAATTTAAGAAGCAAAAATGGATTCCTGTATACAGGAATAAATTAAAAACTGATAACTACATAAATATGGTATTACAAAGGAAATGTTTATTTTGAGTAATAAGTTTAATTTTCAAATCAAATTTGGATTTATTCACTTTAGCGTGGTTCTAAAAATGAATTATCAATAATCCATGTAGTCACAAATGGCATGCTATTCCATGTGCATCTTATCACAAATAGATTTTATCCACAACCAAATTTGAAATAAATTTTTGGCCATGTTGGTGTATAAAATTCTTACAAATTACTAGGGATGGGACCGATTAATCGGTACTCTATTGGTATCAGCCGATATAGGCATATCGGTGTATCGGTTTATCGGTAAAATTACCGATCCGATATATCGATAAATATATGATAATTTAGTGCAAAATTCTGCCATTTTGTTGTAATTTTTATGGATAATCTCCGTGCCCTACTTTCTAAAAAAGTAAATGTCTAAATATGCAACTCCTTTTGCACTGCAGTCACCTTGAAGCACACACATATTAAGGAGGTCAATGAACCTTTCAGGTTCTTCAAGGGCCATTTCTAATTTTATATCGGATCGGTAGAATATCGGATTGGTAGAATATCGGTTATCTTTATCGGTAAATTTTATATCGGTACTTTATCGGTATCGGCCAAAATTTCATATCCGCCCATCCCTACAAATTACTGATAAAGCACTATGCAGCATGTGTGTGTATCATAAAACCATACAGTTTTCTTGATCGTCCTACATATGAAAAATGATTTCAGTATTTCAAATTATGCATACCTATGGACTCTGCTCCATTCTACCACAAGATTTTGTCACATTATAAGAAACAAATTACCTGGTCCAGAAGAATTCCAAAATATTGCAACAAAGGTGATGTTTGACCTTGAGGTGTAGGAACTTGCTGGAACCTCTGAATAGTTTGAGGTGTTCTAAGAATTCCTTTCGGAGCATTGGCTGCCACCTGTGAAATATAGAAATTATGTAAACATACATTCACCAAGCAAAAATCATTATTAGTGCTAAATTTGCATTTTTAATATTGGCAAAAGAAATTTGAATTTTTTAGTCATATTTCATGCATACTTAATTTGAAATAAGTGTAAGGTGGAAAAGATAAGTTAATATAAAAAAATGTGAACGAAATAGGAAACATTCGAAACCTATCAAAATTTTGCCTAAACTTTTAAAATCAATGCTAGTGCTGATGGGTTACCACTTGCCTTAGCAGCTTCGGAATATTGACCATTCTGGAACAGCATGTTAAATTTCCTCACAAATAGATCTTCAGCTCCTGCTAAATTATTTCTCACTGCCATTCGTAGAGCTAAATCAGGATTTTGTAGTACACTGTTGATGTAGGGAATTATGTTGTCCTCTTCCACGCTCACAGACAGGACCTGGAAATCAAAAGTTCCTCTTGTATCTTGTATGTGTGGGCCCTTAGAGAAGTCTCAAGGGTTCAACAGAAATTTCACTTTATGGAATGATTACAGTACAATTATGCAATTTACAGTATCTACTGACAGACTACTTTACATTATATTTTATTAACTAGTGTTTTACCAATGACTGGATTGTGTATCAGTGTATAAAATAACAAAAAACATTTTCCATGCATGGCAAGTCTCAATAAGTGCAAATTTTAGTCTTTCTCACACAAGAAATATGAAATTTAAAGCCAAGCAATTTTTAAATCTCATTTTTGGTATAGAGTTATTCTCATTTTCTTTACAGTAGAAGGAAATGTTCCAAGTACCTGCAAGTGGAAGGAACTTTGATATCTCAGGATACTTGCAAATCTAAAAAAAATAGTAGGCAACTAATCTTGCAATGAAAGGTAAACCTGTCTCATGTTACTCCTTGAACATTATGCATGAAATATAATGCCTATTGGTGGAACAAAGGTTATTTTGACAGTCTATTTGCAAGTCCATATGTTAATTTCGAAAATTTGGCACTTGTGTTCTGAAGAGAGTACAAAAGTATCATTAAAAAACTTCATTTTAGTACCAACTATGGTCTGATTTCTAAAGATACAAATATTAGGAGGAAATAACCCTCGAAAGTGAGATTTGGAAAAAAATATAAAAAAAAATTCAGCAAGAGTTTCAATAACAAAAGTTGAATTTCTCCTTAGACTCCAATTTATTGTAAAAAATTACTTCTGAAAGATGTGTGTTAACTTATCAAATCAACTGGTAAATACAGACAAAATGACAGGAATCAAACATGGTATATTTATGAACAAAGCTGAACCTTAACTGTACATTCAAATTTAAATGAAGATAAGAAAATTTTTTTTAGTTATGAGAGAAATATAGCAACTTCTTCTTAGACATGCATATTTCTTAATTTTCTTTAAGTTAGAAAACCTACAACTTACATATTATGCAGACTTACCTGTCCTTTTCTATTTACACCTATGATGCCTCCAGTTGCTTCATGGGGAGCAGTTACAAAAATTGTATCTCCACTAATTCTGTTCATGTATATACATGTTGCTGTTTCAATATCGTACAGATGAATGTAGCCGTACTTGGTAATAAGGTATATCACATCATACTTTGCACTGACCTGAAAGAGAAAGTATAATTTACATATTTTCTAAATAGCAGCTTGGAATAGGCCATTGATTCAACTGTTTTATCAGATTAATTTGATTGATTGATTTGGTGTTTTAAGTCCACTTTATGCACAGTAAGGATAATCGGCACTGAACCTCCACCTCCACCGTGTATCAAACATCATGTTGCTATCACTGCAACATCGGGGAGGCCCAGATTAATTTGAAAATACTGCGAATGGATTACAACAAAATCCATTGGCTTTACCAATTAGAAATACTACAGAAGAGCATCTAATTATTGGCAGCATGCAAATAAGACTTTTCGGAAATGAAACATGATGGAAACAAGTGTATTATCAATCCATGTTTAATGTGATATAGGTAGAGGCATGCATATTTAGTTTTTGAATAAAACACGAAATGTGAAACAACACATTCTAATGTTAATTTTTAATGTTTCTGAAAGGTGCGAGTTGCATTTTCCTATCCTGTTTTGTAATGAAATGATGCATAATGAACTGCAAAATGCGAAAGAGACAAACACTAAATTTAGACTTTATTTATCCATGTTATTCATGGAAAATTGATTAATTCTACTGTAAATATTTGAAAAGCAAGAATAGACTGCTTTATACAGGAATAAACTTAATACTCTGGTAACTACACAAATGTACTGTTATGTCTATTTTGTAATAGATGCAATATTTAAATCAAATTTTGGAGTATGTTCACAATTTTAAAACCAAAATTTCAATTTTATATACTGCTTATGATCAGTTTTTCACCGCTATAACACCAACATTTGACTTCTTTATTTACCAAAAATATGTCCTAACAATAAGTAACAACTATTTGCTACAGTATTTATATTAATAAAGATTATTTGTTTAGCAGAATATTTTCAACCAATTCTGTGTACACATGGATGTCTATTAATCAGATTTAAAAAAAGTGCTCCCCTGTGCTTAGCACCACGCCATGAAGGCGTATAGGAGGTGTGGGGGTAACACCCCACACTTTCTTGATCCGCTCTTGAGTGGGGGTGATGTGATCAGCATCACGCCCCCGACCACCTTTACCCCCCAGGGTTTCCCCCAGGTATCCATGTTATTCGACGCTGGGTGGGCGCCGGGGCTGCTTCCAACGTTAGAAAAGTTTCCGGATTTGAACCGGCTGGGGATCGAACCTGGGACCTTGAGCATGGTAGTCAGACACGTTACCGACTGAGCCACCGTGGCCACTATTAATCAGATGGATGACAATTTCTAATAAACTGCTCAGTGCTGAAGTTTAACAGCATTTTGTCCACCTTTAAACACATTGAAAATGAGAATACAATTTGCTTTTAATAATAGGTAGGTGCTTTGATTTATCACAAATGAGAACACCGAAAAATGTTAATTATTGCCAAGAAGTGATTGCAGTGGAACCACAATTTAAATTTTTTTCAGGGGACCAAGCTGAAAAACGTTCTAAACCCATTTTTTTATGCATTAAAAATTGAAATTTGTTGTGTGAAAAATTACTTCCTCAAAAATAGTTTAAAAGTATGAACCAAACAATTGTAGGCACGGAAAAATCAAGGTCCCTAAAAAAATAATAGGCCATACTAGTGTTTGTCACGTAAGCCTGAGTATCTAGTCACGGTACAGAAATGCATATTGCTCTACATAACACATTTGTCCTCGCTGCATGTAGACTAAATATTAAACATAATGAAACGACATAAAATAAAAAAATTGTCACTGAAGAAGCTGAACTGTTCATTCTATTGTAATGTACAGAACTTACCTGCATTGCAACTGGAAAATCATTCTGAGCTTCAGGAGGGAAAAATACATCAACCGCCTTCTTTGGGAAAGGCTGATTGCCAGTTGGTGGTTGGCCAACTTCAATGATATGAAGCTGGAAATAAAAACACACATTACAAAGTGAAAATAATAACTAGTGCCACAACCTGAAAAAATAGGAACATATTACAGTAATGTATGCATTAAATTCATAAAGCCCGGGTTGAAAATCTATTGCCCTCACATGTCAAGATTTGTTAAAATTAACAGCTCTTTATATTTATCTGGGGAAGAATCACACAAGGAGAAGGAGCTATTGTCAAATTATTATTTCACTAGCTTGCACATCTATTTTAATCAAATCATAACTGTTCAACAATCTCAATGCATTGAGATAACACAACTGTTACAATTTTATTTTTAATTCACGGTTGTTAAAAGCAATAAAAATTCTACAATATGTGCATACACTAATAATGGTTCCTACCTAGACATTTTGAATTTGATTAACAAAATCAAAGGAATTTAAAAGTTATGAAACATTTATTCCAATGTTCACATGTGCGCACGTTACAATCCATTCATTTCAATTAGGAACAGTGAAACTTCATGTTTGTCAATTTCCTTAACGTGAAAGATTTATTAAAGCATCCTGATTTTGTAAAATAGGTCATAAGATTTCTGACATACAGCATCATTTGATTAAAGCAAAACCAATCAAAATCATGAGTTAATGTGGTAAAACTCATCATGCATAAAACAACTGCCATCCTGTATCAGTTGCAATATGAGTTATTTGTAAGTTTTTATGTCTGTATTATCTACATCACTTAAAAATATATATATTTATCACTCCATCCCTGTTAATTTTAATAAATTGATATGCACAAATTTCGTACCTTTCCTCCTTGAACTGTCCTGACAGCAAAGCAGAAGAGAGTAGACTGTTCTGCGTTGCCTTCCATCTTAAATTGTGCAAATGATGCAGCATGGCCCTCGATTGGTTGACTGCACTTGCGTTCCACGGAGTACAGCTGCATGGCCCCTACTACACGGTTTTGCTGTAAAGAAAAAAAAAAAGAGGATTTATACAATTTGAGAAACAAAATATTTTAAAAATATAAATCACCACAGAATATGAAAATTCCCAAAGAAGAACATCACTACAAACTAATACCACATACAATAGCAAACCAAATTATAATGCACACTTCACACAAAAAGTTTAAGATATTGTTATATTGGGCAATAGGTGATAGGACGGTGGCATATGTCGGTGAATGTCCAGCAGACAGACAGATACCATGTGTTGTTGCATTCCAAGGCTGTGCCTAATAATAATAATGCCTAATATAAAAATATTCCAAACTTTTTTGTGAGGAGTGTATTTTAACTTGCCACTGTAGACAAAATACTAGCAGTTGAATATGAACATCATTTGGTAACTTATTAACCAACTAAACTACATAAGCAATGCAATGCACCGTTCATATTTATAAATAAACAAATTGTTGTCAGGAGAAGGAATTACAGAAATTGAAGCTACATGTACACACACTTCGTACCTGTGCAGATATTCCTATCAGCAACAGCCACGTCTGTTTAGGATCTGTTCTGTAGTTAATAATTTGGCAGCCATTTAAGCTTGAATGGCGGTCGAACATCTTCTGAGGAATTGAATCACCTGTGAAGAAGGTAATAAGTAGTTTTCAGTTACTAGTAACCAAAAAGTAAAAGCAAACTCTTTTTTTATTTAATTTACAAATGAAACCTCATTAAAGCAGGGCAGTACGTAAGTAAAATTTTGAAACAACTCAAACATGGCTAAAATTCTTTTGCTAAATATTCCAATATATTTCCATGGTATTCTTTGCTCGAGACAGATGTACGAACAGTACATGGTAACACTTACCAAATTAAAGAATTATAAACACTAACAAAACAAAAGTTATTAACCCTAGAACTATATCGTGTTCCAATATTAAAGTATAACTAGCACTACGTACATTTTACGTACATGAAGGAATGTATTTTTAACACAACCTCTACATCATGAAAACAAAATGACTATTCTTTGTGAACATTTTATTTTTCTTATATTGGAATTTCAGTCTTCATTTTAAAATGTATAAACATGGTTTTATTTAACACAGAATATTTTAAGAGAATGTCTTGATTGACAAGCCCGTACGTACATTAAGAATGAAGGCGAAAAGTTCGAACAATGAAAAACAAAAAAATATTAATATTCATAATGCTGTAACTAATGAACTAATGTAATTTTAAAGTCTTACAAGAAAATAGTGCATGCTTCTAAACTTTTGTTTTCAAAATAATTTATGGGAAGAGGCACGACAGCTTGCTATGGCTGATATCAGATTTTAAATTATATTAATGAGGGCCAATATGAATTTTTTGTTGATATCAATAAGGTGAGAGCCAAAATTTCAGTGTTGACACAGCACCGCGAGAATCATGTGGGATAAACTTCAAAAGTGGTAGGCTCCAGCTGAGAATATCAGAGCACAATAGTGGATGAATCAATGAACTGACCATGCAATCTCCCAAAACGTTTGACAGGTCTTGGACACCAAAAGAATATTCCACTAAGGAGATTACTTTAGACCTTGTACTCTGACAAAAATTCAAAAGACCCAATGAGAAACATACTACTTCATCCACTACTCAATGGCTTTTCCTTACGAACAGTCAGGGTACGGGAATTATACCCTGCTAGCTTTCATACTGGAGTCGTCAGCATAACATTAGGTGCTACAAAGCTAGAGGTCCCAGGTTCAAACCAATTCATCCTTATTGTGAATATCCCGAGAAATACAAGAATGTAAAATAATGAAAAATATAAAAAAACTTAAAATAACAAAATAGAAATATTAGTATCTTGCACTGAATTAGACTATAAAAATATTTGATTGGTAAAATTATAATTATCAGTAATTTTAAATTACCCAATACCAATAAAACCACCCCATTCCTATTTTATACTGCAGAGAGCATAATATCTATGTGATAATATTTTTTTAAAAAGCCAATAAATTAAGCATCAAAACTTAACACCACCTATAGTTTATAAGCGTAATACAAATGGTTTCTTTGACTTAGTTTCCCTGGCCCTTCTGGATAATTGCAAAGGTGAGTAGTCACTCTACCAGGGAGGTAGGGAGGTACGCAACGTGACAAATTATCCTTAGCCCCTAACATCTCACTATGGTCACTAACAAAATCATAATCAATGTTCTTGCACAAGAGTTCATTCAAACCACAGTAAAACAAATTAACAGTTAAAAATTGCATATTGTAATCAATGATACAAAAATCTCAAAACTATGCTGGATAACCTTACCTTCCATGCTCCAATGGAAAACCGATGTTTCAGTCACAAGGGCTAATGTATTCAAAGATATCCACTTCCAAAATATAACATCTTCTGCCATTGTATGCGCTTTCATTTTGCTCTTCATTTCAATGTTGAATATTTGCAACGTTTTCTGGGCTGAAATCAAAACATTTTATGTTAACACAAAATGAAAAGTCTACTTATTACTTATGTACTCGTATCATCCAAAGTTAAAAATAAAGAAATCTGCAACTCCACTCTGAGCAAATATTAATCAATTTTCACTTGAAATTAGGTGGTAAAAATTATTGTGCTTCAATCTGCACATGGAGGTATCGTATGAATGCCCACAATGAGTATGTAGGTAGAGATCCTCACTAGAGTTGGGTAAGTCCACTTTATGCCGCTGTAGGTTAATCAGGATGGGGTTCTGTAGTTTAAAAGTTCAATCTTAAAAAAGAGTTTATCCCCCACACTCACTAGGTTTCAAACTCAGGTTTCCTTCATTACAAATGAAAATTCTTGATGCTATGATAAGCTTAATGCTCCAGCTGGCAAATCTTAATCGCACAGGGAAAGTGAAGTTTTAAATACTGCAAATCTACACAGATGCCTAAAGTATATACTAGTACATTTAACTTTAATGGTAATGGTAAAGTAAGGGAAGGTAAGGATCCCTGTGCATATAGCACCATGTCATGAACACATTTTGGGAGGTGATGTGATCAGCACAATGCTCTGGCTGCCTTTATCCCCAGCAGGCACTCATTGATTTGAAGCTTGGCGAGTCCTTGAGATGTTTTGTGGGGACAAGACCGGAAAAATTCAGACCTAAAATAATTCTTAATACATTATGGTAACAAAATTGTATTTTATCATTGAGACTCAAAGACATATCTTGTATTGTGAGAAAGCATTCCTTTCAAATGTTCCAATTAGTTTTTACTGCTGTATACAATATTATACTAAAACTATAGGAACTAAAACAGCTCCAAGATTTGACTCATCCAATTAGTAAAATGTAAATAGAAAACACAGCATTTAACAAAGGAACTACATTAACAAACATCTACTAAAAAATAAATTCAAGCACGTATCAAACTACTTACATCATGGCAATATCTACATAAATAGCTCTTGAAAGGTAGTTACTACTTGCAGAACTACATGGACAAAGCCAATGAAGTTGGCTTTAAAACAACTTACAGGAATATATATAAAAAAATAATAATACGCACCCTCAACTCCAGCCTTGCCTTTTAAGGCAATAACTTTGCTGGCTGGATTCATAATCGCAGAGTCCGCTGATATTGGCCTCCGGATTGGGTTAGTTGAATCGTTCATGTCGATTATGACAACTTGTGCCGTGTCTCCCACCTTCTCCCTCACACATATAAACTTATCCGATTCCATTGTGAGAGTATTGAAACTAACACTGGCCTGATTTATGCCAATGTTGGTGAGCTGCAAAGGAAGAAATTTGATTATTACAAGAGTCACCACAACATTGTGCATTATATACAAAACTTTGTATGGGTATTATACAATAGAGCAACGTTGATTTTAAAACTGGCATCCACTCTTACACACAGCTAAAGTAAGGGAGCTTCGAGACCAAAATGACAAGTGACTGAGGATTTCACACCAAAGCAGCTCATACCCCTTCAGACAATAAGCAAGCGTTCACCATGCATGCACGAGCAACACACTGCCATGATGCACAGTACTCAGTAAACTGCCCAATCCAATCAACAAAGAGTGAAACATGTAATTTGTGTCACTTCGGAAGGTTATCATTTCTGATGGTTGGTTTTCAACTAACATGTGCATCTTGTAGCTTGTTTCTCACCAAGAGGTGAACTTCAGAAGCATTACAAAAAATTAACCGGTAGTTACAACATACAAATCCATGTTTATTTGTTCCTTTTACATAGTGATAGTTATTTTCCAAGCAATTTTGCCACTGTAGAATAAGTTTTTGAATAGCCCCCGCATAAAATTGTGCTATCTGGTAGTTTGGCCAGTCCAGCGGAACACCTTAATTTAGGGCACACAGTTTTCAATACCCCAATGTGTCAGTAACAATCCACTGCAGGGACAACCATGAAAATGATGGTGCAGTCATGTACTTGAAATACAGTAACATTTTTTTTATACACTGGATGTTGGCATAAAAAAAAACATTCTATGCCACTGAAAGTCATGTGATAGTACCAAATGTGCATTATATACACATAGCAATATATCACCACCTCAGAAACTTAGTAAGCACTTAATTGTCAAGTAGAGACTTGAAGCTCAATAGAGCAATGAAGCCCATTGTGTGTTGGCATTTACATTCTTGCAAATGACAAAACAGCAATGATGCATAGCATTGTGCACAATCGTAATTCAAGTTGCTGAATACTACCTAATTTTAATTATTATTACTGTATCAGTTCGATGCAATGACTGATGAAAGTAAAAAAGTATTATAGAAAGTTCCAGGGCTCTGATCAAATGAACATTCAGAAAGGCAAAATGAACTCCCTGATTTGAAATAGATAAAAGCAATAGCCGTATAAAATAAGAAACATCATTTGTTATATTGTAGTGATTAAATATTTAATGGGCATAAAGACTATGTGAAATTTTAAAAATTTCCTGAAAAATCACAACATACATGCATTCAAATTATTAATATTTGCACATTGGGCTTCACCCTGTACAATCCCTAGATTTTGAGCAAGAAACGTAGAATTCCAGCATATGCAATGTTAAGGCTTGGGTTCATTAATATAATTACCAGTTGGTGTAAAACTAAAAAAAAAAATATATGCAGATTCCATACCAAGTTCACCTTGTAATCAAGGGGTCCCGGGTTCGATACCCGGTGGAGGCACATGGCACAGTGGTTCGGATCCCACTTTAAACCGTAGGTCCAGTCCCGATTAGCCTTACTGGACATGAAGTGGACTTAAAACCCCAACTCAAACCAAACCATACCAAGTGTACCACTTGTACTGTAAGTGGCACTCAGTAAAATAGTTTGGATTAACGAGGTTTTACTGTACTAACTACCTGTGGTTAAATGAGTGAACCGAAAATGACACCATACAGGATATATTTTAAAATAGGTTTAATGATGATATTAGGTTGCATTTGCATAATGTTTATCCAAAATAAAAAAATATATACCCTCCCACTGCCTCAAATGCCTTACACAATCGATCTACCTGCAAAGATATTTGATTCTTTCATCTTTTCATCCCTTTAAATTTACCAAAATTTTAATAATTCTGATACATGGGTGAATATGGGTTATAGTGCTCTGTTCACTCATCTTGCCTTTTCCAGGATAAGAAATGCTTCACTTCAAAACCACCTAATTCTTGCTCTTCACCCACCCATGTACAATAAAATTGACTAAGAGACAGATTTAACATACAGGGCTATTCAAAAAGGATGGTGCAAAAACAAGGCATGTAAAGAGATCGGTAAACACACCAGTCAGGTTAAGAAATTAAGAATATAGCCCCAAGTTATTGATTAATGGCACAGCAATGCATTCAGACCCAATCTGGTGGCAAGAGTGTACATTGCACACAGAGTTCTTCCTACATTGAGGACACTATTTGTTCCCTCCCAAATGCCACTGCACCTCTACACCCTGCATCAATACATCTCTGATGGAGAGGAATTCGTATTCAAGGATTCACTGGGCAGAAGTGGACTTCAACTGCTGTCACCAATAGCACACATCTACAGAGCATTCCCTGACATTCGCTACAATACTTGGCGGCAAGCAGCCCAGCGTCAGCGATCGTATTTCCCGGTGAACTGGTCTGCGACAGTTGCATGCTATAGTCTTTTTTTTTTCACTCTCTTTCCCTTTCTGTTGACATTGAAGACTGAGGCCAGTATAATCCTCCCTCCGAAGTTGTGTTGTGTCGAGTCAGTGTGTTGAAGATTGTGGCTTAATATGGCACCACAAAAGTTTACATTACAACAAAGGATTTATCTTGTAGAGTGTTACTTCAGAAAGAAGAATTGTGGAGAATTGCGACGATGTTTTGCAACGATATTTCCTGGTGTTCCCGTTCTACATAGGACCACTATATTAAACCTCGTAAAAAAGTTTAGAGTAACAGGGTCAGTTCTGAATAAAAGTGGAAAGAAAAAGGCGAAATCTAAAAAAGTATACAAAGACAATCTGCACACCATCCTTGAGTTAAAAGAGAGTATTGTACGAGAAATTGGGAAAATTACAGTAGACGAACTTGCACGTGTAAATGCCAATTTCCTTCGACTGCCGTGAACCCGTTCACCCGGAAAGTGCTGATGCCGGGCCGCTTGGCACAGAGTTGTGTAGCAAATGTTAGGGAATGCTCTGTAGTAGTTATGTTCACGTAAAACCAATTTTTTCTGTCAATCTAGGTCTTTGATAGTTGTGGCATGGCACTTTAGGTAAAAACAATCAACTTCACATCTACACCATCCTTTCTAAATCACCCTGTATTAAAAGAATCTATTGATTTAGTTTACTTTACTTTGCTTTTCTGCCTAATCACGAAGATGAGGATGAGTGATGGTATGATGAAGTGACACTTGCAAAGAACACCCACACCCAGGGTAGGATTCAAATCTGGTACCCCCGGTGCCACCGCTTGCTGTGCTAACCACTTTGCCAGAGTGATCAAGTATTAAAAGTAAAAGTTATGTTTGATGAATACAAGGTGCTGGAAACAACGAATTACTCCTTTAATATTATTTCACACTACTGGCAATCCTTCATGAACACACACTGTGACAGCCATCTGCCACCTTCTGTGCCACAGTTGCATTCAAAAGGCAGCATCCTACTCTGGCAGAATGCCAACACCAGTAAAGCTATTCTAGTGGGCGTGTTTGACATCAACCAGTCTCACGCATATGAACACACAGCCTGCCAACATGATTCTTCTAACTTGTTACCCTACACTGCAGTAGCATATATAAGAGTTCAGACAAAAAGAATACTTGCAGAAATACTTTTGTGACCACAGAATAATCTCAAAAGTGTAAATATACGAAAAGAGTATTGCAATAATATTTAGGGTCATCATAGCATTATGTGTATGACATTCCACGCATAAAATGTAAGGTTCTAGACTGGATTTAAATAATCAACTGATTTCATATTATTTTGGTGGTGTCTGCTAACTAAAAAAAAAAACAACAGTATTACCATCTTGCCTGAATGCATGAAAAGCATTAAAAATAAATGTGTTACATGTGTAATGCTTTAGAAATGTAGCAAAGCTTGACATCATTTGTCTAGATATAGGCTATAAATGTTAGTAACTGTTGTTGGTGAAATATGCAAATTGCATGCATTAACATTTAAACGTTAATGCAATCAAAAACAATTTTCAGATTGTCTCTTTTTGTTATTTACATGGATCACATTATTTCGTGGAATGCCCCTTTGAAGTTTTCTTTGAACATTCACCACCTGGTGACAATAGAAGTTAGAACATGTACATCTTATATCAAAATACAGTAGAGTAACAAGAGCAACAGAAGTTTATTCCCCTTGAAACCATCTTTAATAACGTGATGTTCTTGTTAATTCAAACATTTTCATGTCCAGTTGGAGTTTGAATTAAAAAGAGTCCACTGTACTTGCAGCTGGTTGAAAATGTTTTACGAGATACATCCTAATAACCAGAGCTTTTTCCTGGGAAAAAAGATTTTAGTACTCTTCAGGTTAGCTATTGTTACTCTGTTCACTAACATATTCGGCTACATGTTCATAATTGTTCATATATATTACGTCGTTCGTAAAGTAAGTTCCACTGATTAATACCGTGGCGCTGCAAGTGGGGCAGTGTGAATGCGCATGCGCCTTGTGTAGCCACAACCTTGATGAAGTGCAGACGTCAGTCTGAGGCAGGTTGGTCAGGATAGTAATGCGTTGTTGTTTTGTTTCAGACAATCCAAACTCCCGCCACGTGTGAGGTGCGATCCGTTTTCTGGATGCACGTAATGTTCCAGCTGCGGAGATCTACCATCAGATTTGTGAGGTGTATGGAGAAGGAATAATGAGTATCAATGGTAAGAAGATGGGTGAGACAGTTTCGTGGTGGACGGGTTAGTGTTCATGATGCAGAACGATGTTGTCGACAGTCTGTTGTGAATCCCAATTGGTTCGTTTAGTGGAAGAGCAGATTAGGGAGAACAGACGATTCACTTTGTCTGAGCTGTCATTAGAGTTTCCACAAATCTCCAGAACCGTGCTGTATGAAATTGTGACAGTGAATTTGAAATTTCGCAAATTGTGTATCCGTTGGGTCCCTCACCAGCTCTCCGAAAATGCCAAAAAGGAAAGAATGGGAAGTGCATTAGAGTTTTTGAAACGGTATAGTGAGGAGGGGGAAGAGTTGTTGGATTGGATTGTGACTGGAGATGAGACATGGGTTTTGCATAAAACCCCAGAACAGAAACGAAGCACCATGGAGTGGAGGCACTCCGCGTCACCGCGGAAAACGCAACCAAAACCAAAGCTTACAAAACAAAAAAATCATGTGCACTGTGTTTTGGGATAGGCATGGAGTATTGCTTGTGGAATTTATGGAGCGTGGACAGCACATCAATGCCGAAACCTATTGTGTGACACTTCAAAACCTGCGCCGTGCAATCCAAAACAAACGACGTGGCATGCTCAGTCGGGGTGTCATTCTCCTCCACGACAATGCTCGTCCGCATGTGGCAAATGCAACTCAGGAACTCCTGACGACCTTCCATTTTGAACAACTACCACACCCCCTCCCCTTACAGTCCTGATCTTTCCCCATCTGATTTTCATTTATTCCTCCATCTTAAGGCATTCCTTGCTGGAAAACATTATGGTACTGACGAAGAACTGAAACGTGCAGTTTCCCAATGGTTCTCCATTCAGGCAGAAACGTTCTATGATAGGGGTATAACGAACTTGGTATCTCGCTATGATGCGTGCTTGAATTCTTATGGCGATTATGTGTGAATGTTGCACCATGTATATATTCTCATCCCTATAAAGGTTGTGATATTACTATTTATATTTTTCATTTTATTGCATGATGGAACTTACTTTCCGAACGACGTTATAGTATGTAGTTACACACATTTCTTTTCTTGCAATAAAATTTCATTTATTCTCGTCCACAAAATCTGGCGTACAGCCAGAAAAAAAAATCACTGCTAATAACTATTAGTTATAAATTGGAATTTTCAATCAGTAGCAAATGTTTACATTTCATAAGATGACAATTTAAGGTATGTTACTTTTTCTTCACCAAATGCAAATGCAATTCACTTCTGAGCCAAGTTGCAATGTTTAAAACTATTCTCTGTAGGAGCAAGGCAGACTAAATAAGAAAAAGCTTATGGTGCATTTACATCAAAATGAACAGCCTCGAATTGCAAAAACATAAGAATGTGCCTGTAAATGATGTTAAAAAAAAAAATTGAATATTTGTAAATTTAGTTTTTTGAAATCGCTTTTCCACAAATCTAGGCTGTGAAAGTAAAAATTTATTAATTTGCTTTGTTTTCTTTTGCTTTCCTGCCACTTTTGGCTAACTGCAAAGATGAGGATGAGTGATTTGTAATGATGCAATTGATGAAGGGACAAAGAACACCCATGCCTAGGCTGGGATTCAAACTCAGGACCCCTGGAGTCCTAGCATGCTGCGATAACAACTGAACTACAGAAGTCAGCATGACAGTGAAAATTAATTACATTAATGAATCAAAACAAATATTAATAAATATTTATACATAAGGTCTGAATATAAAACTCCACCTGGTAATAAGTTGGCTAATAGAGACCACTCGTTCATCAGAACTGAAATGTGCAGAGCATTCCCTGACATTCATTAAGAGAGCGGCAAGTGGCCAGGCATCAGCGCTTGTCTTTCCCGGTGAACCGATCAGCGACAGTTGCTAGAGTCTGCTATTAAAATTAGTTTTCATATTGTGTACTAACCTTGACTACAGAAAGTGTTGAAAATGATGTCCCTCTGCTGCAACACATTCCTGGCATCTCTGAAGGAAATTGGCATTTACAAGTGTAAGTTCGTCTACTGTAATTCTACCGATTTTTCGCACAATAGGTCTCTTTTTAACTCACGGATGGTGTGCGGATTGTGTTTGTATACTTTTTTACATTTCCCCATTTTTCTTTCCACTTTTATTCAGAACTGACTCTTTTACTCTTAAACTTTTCTACGCGGACCCGTTCACCGGGAAAGGCAAGCGCTGATGCCGGGCCGCTTGACACCGAGTCTCGCAGAAAATGTCGGGGAATGCTCTGTATTTGCTGCATGAGAAATATTCATTTCATACATAAAAAACAAAGTTTGATGTAAAATATGATTAAAGATTGAATAGCCAACTCAAGTTTAATGACAATTCTGGTAAATTATATAGGGGAGGGGGTTGAATTACTTGATACACCAGATGAGCTCATATGCACCACAACTGCATGTATTTGTTTGTGTCAAACCATCAGAACAATGAAACTAACATCAGGGTTGCTACAATTTTTTTATTATGAAATTCCCTGACATTTCTAGTCCAAAAATGAAATTTTTCCAGACATGTTTATCATCATGATTTTTGCTTTTGAACCTTGTGTTTTTCAATTAAATATATAATCCATTATTATTATGAATATTCACTGTCAAGTTTTTTTTAGTAAATTTCATTCTACACACACAAGATCACATGAAAATTCAAAGAGTACCACGTAAAATTACAATCTGCATCAAATGTATTGAGTGCTACAATCACGTGCACCTAGCCTTCAGGCTAAGGTAACAGCGGTACATTACTTCACCATGACAGATCTCCACAATATAAAAACAGAAGACAACCTTTCCAATGATTATGATCATACTGTCAATGTACTTTAGTTATCAATCAGATATCTGGACTGCAAGTTTTACTTTGATATTCTTTACAATATCTCGTATTATTAAAAATGAAAATTTATTACAGAAATTCGAAGGAAGCATAATTTTGCACAAGACTGAATCATAAGAATGAAAGAAACAAGTTTCTAAACTGAATCTTATTTGGGAGTGGAATCACAAGAACCGAATCCAGAAGTGGAAGTGAACTGCTTGTTCATTTGCACTTTCTCTCTTTCAGACTCCAAAATGTCTGTAAATTCTAGACTATCTGCAAAATTCCCTGACAAGCCAAACTCCCTGACATTTCTCTGTTTTTCAGATGCGTAGCAACCCTGTAAAATACAAATAACACCACGATATACGTAGTGCCATTCAAATATTGTTAAATCCTATATCTCATTACAGTATTACTGACTGACAAATCCATGCAGATAAAACCGGTGAGAGCCCATCAGGCTTCGTTGCTCAGAGTAATGACACTGTATGCCCGGAGATCTAGGTTCGAGTCCTGGTAGTCAGCATTTTGGCTTCATATTCTACATAGTATATCGAATGTCAAATTAGAAGGTAGCATATGCACAGCATTACTTATTATTTAGCCTAACAAAGAAGCACAGAGTGAATAGAGCTCAATCAATTCTAAATCATTTTTGCTTTCTTCAATTCTTGTTAAATTACAGCGAGACACAAGCAATGTCAACCTAGAAGAAACACACTAATTGAGAGTTCCTACACATTCCTGCCGAAACCAATTCACTAAACTTTCTAGTTTTCCAGTCATTTTATGCTCAAGTAGGTTAATCAGGACTAGACTAACGGTACAAAATTGAATGCACAGTTGCACATTAGACCCTCTTGATAGCAAGAGAAGGGCATTAGGCAGGTACCTTGTTATCTTTTTAAATGCATTGCAAGATGTCAATATGCATGCACACAAGAATTTTAAAAAACACATCCTAAGTACATGTGCTGAGTACAAAAAAATCAGTAAAAGACCATACAAAAGACAGTGTTATTCGCGATTAAAATTATCCGATATGCCATCTGGTGAGATTTTCAGGAACCACTCCACGTAGGACATCTCGCTGCACTTCGCCATTCAAACCATGGGGAACATGAAAAAAGTAGCATGTACTGTTCAGTTTTTTACTCTAAATCGTTTTGTGGTTCAGGACAAGTGAAAAGCTTGCTTGCATGTGTTTTCCACCCCGTGGTATCAACAAAATGAAATAAATCTGGGAAAACAGAACTGATTGACAAGATTGGCGTAACTGAAATGCGGCAAGGAAATTACGAAGAATGCATGCGTCTCTTCACTCTATTTACCGAAATAACATTTCGGAAAGATGATTTTATTGCCGTGAAAGGAACTATTCTTTTTGAATATAACATTTTTTTCGAAAACAATGTATTATGTAATTAATTTGGAACAGGTGCAAGTTGATTAAGTGCAAAGATGAAAATAGTTTGAGAATCATTTAATGTCTGTAATCATAAAGGTAAGTCAGAAAAACTTAACTGACATACTAATGTTGCTGTTTCATTCAGTATGTTAATTTTCAGTAAAGACTGAAAATAGCCTCAATGTAATTGTTATTGCTATCCGGTGTTGTTATTAAACCAGCCTGCCTTTTTGGGGAAAAACTGCAACAGCATGTTTTCATTTTTTTCCTCCCAAGCTTTGCAATAAAGGTGAATTGCTTTATTATCAAATCATTTCTGAGAGCCCCAGTTAGGCAGTTACAACCGAGATGCAGTGCAAATGAAACAGCACCGCTTTGAAAAACCAGTGCATATCCATTAGTTTCGTGTGCATTTTCAGTGTTATTTTTATTATAATTAAATGTTCGCTCTCAGCACAGCTTCACCTTCTTTATAGTTCCTGGAATTCACATCACATTCGCAATATTTAAATATAACGCATAATTTAAACATTTCTTCCATACCAGCAATGACAACACGCTGATATTACATACTACTACTAAATGTAAACAAAGATCTATCATATGTAGAGTGGCCATATTGGAAACTACACTAGCGCTCAGGTGGTAATTTTAATCACGAATTGTCCACCTATCCCCAGTGTAAATACTAATGGATTTTCTTAGTAGTAAAGTTTCATATTGCATAACTACAGCATAAATGGGAAAACCAGATTCATATTTCAAATCAGCGTTGAAGAATTTGAGAGATTTTACAATACCGGACCCTTCTCCAATTTCGTTCATATTTCGCATACTCACTAATTTAGGGCTCCTAATCACGAACCTGAAGTTAAAATTTGGCACTCACGTGTGGAACTTACAAAATAAGGGGGTCAGTGATCGCAACCGACAATGTACAATTGCTCATTATTTATCGCAAAATTTTGAGGTTCGAATACTTAAAGAATATATTCTTGATATTACTACGACCCCAAAATTTAACTATGTTTGCCTAACCTAACCACACGTCAATGGTTCGCAATTATTTTGCAATTTCTAGACGTTTCCGACAAATTTTAACTTCAGATTCGTCATTAGCAGGCATCAATTAGTAAGTATGCCAAATATGAAGAAAATCTGAGAGGAAATGGCTTTTTCCAAAGCAAAACTTATGGAAAAATGGACATTACTTCCTTCCTTGAAAAGACATCTTCCTCATATGAACAATTGACGAACTGAAGGTCTCACTTATCACACAACACTTTATCAACCTTCTTGTGTACTGAATGCAACGTAACGAATAACTGGTCTCACTTATCACTCAACACTTTAGCTACCTTCTGAACACAACGTAAGTTGCGAACGTCACTTGTTCACATGAGAGAACATGGCTTCTTCGTTGTTTATGTATCGACAATCACCATGGTAATTCACAATGCTATTTTACAACTTCTACACGTTAATTTACAATTTCTACACGTGACCACAAAATCTTAACTGCAGATACATCATCAGGACTCCATAATTAGAGAGTATTAGAATTATTAACAAAATTATGCCTTTTTTGGTATTGTAAAATCACACCTTTTACAAGTTATTTTGAAAGTTCCACACGAGAGTGCCAATTTTTTAACTGCAGATTCGTGATTAGGAGCCCTAAATTAGTCAGTATGCGAAATTGGAGAAGGGTCCGGTATTGTAAAATCATACCGAAAAATTACATAGAAACAGTTGTAAAATCTAATGAAACAGAAAATGAGAAAAAAAAATTGTACCCCTGTCTTACGCTTAAGTTTTATTTACATGAGGGGAAGTTATAGAATCCTAATATTTGATTCAAGAAAATGATCTCAACTTCTGATTGCTGGCGCTCTTGCAAGAACTTTGACTAATAAGATTTAGTTTCCCTTGTGCATTTGCACTTTCCTATTATGCAGATACAACAGCTTGAGGAGCAAATATCTTTTAATAATTTCCGAGCCTTGCAAACATCTCTCACATTCTCAAAGCAAAAAAGATTAACACATTACGTTCTTGTTTTACAATCTCTTTCCTCATCCTCCCATACATCTTGCATAAATCACCCAGCTCACACAAGAAATCAGACCAAACAGATTAATCTATACAAATTTATTTATTTCAAAATGTTAAATATAAAAATATTGACAGAAGACCAGTACAATTCTCAAGTTAGCCATGAACATTGCATTATTGATTGATTGAGAGCAAAAATAATATTTTCCAAATTATATTCAACATTTTAGTGATAAAGCACAGTATATAGCATTAATGCAGTTTTTCACACTGACGCAACTGGCTACATATTTTTAACAAGACCTATTCATGAGTTCCTTTACAATTGCTTTTAGAATAACCTGCTTGAGAATGTAAACTTGACTGGCTGACAGTTATGTGCATAAAAGTGTAACTTCAGTGTGTACATAAAATCTCAAGTCTCTGCTATCAACAATTTCAAGCAAAGAAAAAAGGGTACCAGTTTCATAGATCGGAGACACATTAAAATCGCATATTTTGGGTTTCGCATGGTTCGTACTTACCAATTGTGTATTGCGGAACATAGTTCAAGGTGCCATTATGCTTTTTACATTAAAAACAAACGTAATTTTTCACATTTTGAGTGCTTTTTTTTATTCCTTTCTTCGCTTCTGGAACACACAATATGGCAGACACATCTTGACTCACGTTGTGGGTATGCAGTGTTTCAACCCTCTTCACCGAAAAATACCTACTATCATGTTTGTCACCGGTGGAAAATATACATTATGCACAGGTAGCTGATGGATAGCCCCACAAACCATTCAAGGACAGCCCCACGAACCTCTTCCGATAAGGTTAGGTTAGGTTTGGTTAAGTTAGGCAAGCATAGTAAAAAAAAAAATAAAAAAAAGAGGGGTTTGAAACACTGACAGGGGCTTACGTCATCAAACATATGCAGCATCCGGTTGTCGTAGGGCAAGCAAATGAAAGCAATGGCAATTGTGCATAGGTGATATATTTCTCTTGAAAAATACATGATTTCCCGGTCAAATATATTTCACGAGAAAGAAAATACCTCAACGAACTAGTTGTAAACCTTGGAGAAACTCATTTCCGAAAGTAGTTTCTTGTGTAAAATTGAAGAAATGTGTCCCCGATGTATGAAATTGTTACCTAAAAAAGAGCTCTGTGGTGTTGTCTGGTTACTGACGAAATATTGCTTTCATTAAATGCACTAATACACAGGAGGACTGAATTTTCTTTTATGACATTTTTTGTGCTCAACCCCTGCAAAGGTTCGATACAAATCACATTTGCACATTATACTTACATAAACTACAAACATTAACATGAACAGGGGAAATTATATAGCAAAATAAAATTAGATAACTTGCTATACCCGAAATATACAAATCACAAATAAGATTAAACTTGAGAGGATTCAAATCTCTCAGATGTTAACTATCTTTCTGATTAGCCTAGTTCTTTAAAGCATTTCATTAAATTCAATATCACCCTACGGATGGGGCTTAAGTAGTACACCTACAAGTTTGCTTTTTTGATTTCTTAAAACAGTAACAAATAACTGAAAAAAAGAGTCACTTCACTACAAGTTATTAGCCTGAACCCTAAAACTATGGGGGAAGGCTCATATTTGTTTTTTAAAACTCAAAGTGATCTATCAAATACAAGATGAAGCAAAGGGATTTTCTGCAAGAAAATGTGGCTAACCTAATAAGGGACTGTTTAAAAAACTGGTATAGTGCAAGGTATATTTTAAAAATTGGGGATAACCTCGAACTAATTCTACTGAATTAATAAGGCTTAATACTTCGCCAAAACCAATCTAACCCGCTACCGGATAAGCGACATTTTTTAGCTACAGGAAGAGAACTCGGAAACGACCCAGTTATGACAGTTACACGTTCTAGTGGTCAAGCATGAGTTCGAAAACACGTCACAACTTTGGTAAAGCATATGCCGTGTCATTTCTCAGTTTAAGAACTAGCAATTCGCTATATAATATTTTCTATCGAAAGCAAAATAATTTCATCAACACTACAGTAAAGCGTTACATCCGCTTGTCGGCATCCGTGTCGAAAGTAATGACGTACGATTATTACGTTATCAAGTTTGCTTCATGGGTCTCGGAACTGTTGGGCATTCGCGAGTGCAACGAAAGGGAATTACATGAAACGCCATCAAAAGGTTAATGAACGTACACAAGTGCAAAAAGCGTACCGCGAGAGGTGAAGTAAACACCTACCATGAAAATTGTGCATTGTGCAACTTTTTTGACCCCTAGCAGCCATATCAAACTGCCACTTCACGCCTACAGTTTCCACCCCCTATATTCACATGAATGGTTGAAAGAGCATTTTCAAGCACAGAAGTGTCCTACGTAAAGTGAAAATTATACTTAATTTACGAAAATAATCTTCAACGTAAATTCTCCAACAAATTTTGATAAATTGAAGAGCATAATCCAACTTGACATTGAAACTATTTGAATTTCACTTGAATGCTTATCATGAGTACATGAACCATCCTTACTTTACAATCAAGTCGGTGTTAAACTGCAAAGAATGCCATTAGTAAAAAAAAGAACAGGAACGTGAAAAGAACATGATCCCATCAGCTAAACTGATGTATTTCACGAAATAAGACATACAGTACTCACCTGTAGGTGCTCCTGAAAACGTATTGGTAATATCTGTGTCATGATGATCACACAGTAAACTTCAGGACAATGCGAACAATATTTTCTTCACCCCAATACAAAATCCCCAGCAGAACACCTATACAAATTGTCACTCCCACTGCCCCATACACCCCTCATTCACTGACACCCAACATGGCTTCTCGCTAGCAGGTTGAAACAAGTGCCACTGGTGATATTCTTGCGCATTACGATAGTATAAGAAATCTTTCTCGAAGCAATGAATAATGCTGAACGTCTTCTGTCACTGCACTATTTACTATGCGAGGATCTACATGTATAGATGCTTTACTTCATTACAACACAAACCATACTTTTTGGTGCGGAGTAATACTTGGTGAATCGATCTGCCACATGAGCACATGCGCGTGGCACCATGCGTATTGCTATTGATGAGTGTGTGGCAGCATGTGAATTTGCCTTTGCTACACCGCTACACTTTTGTCGTGCGCGATGAGTAATGCGAGGGTGTTATTACACCCACGTAAAGTATTAGAGAAAGATCTTCCTTGAAAAATGAAACTGGCCTTTCAGAAAATATACATAATAAAAGACAAGTACAACGGACGAGATCACAGCTACCGAAAGTAATAAAGCCGCTGTCTTTTCCTACAATACGTCGATAGATGAATCCCATCCGTCAATGTTATGTCATAAAGTGTATTTTTCCTTATGTTCCAATCTGTTACAACAGATTTTAAACAAAAATTGCGTGGCAATGCATTTTTATGTTATTTACGATAACCTTAAGTACCCGGCGAAAGCCCGTGTCAATGACCCTAAATCCAAGTCGCAGAAGGCCGAAACATTCATTTAGCAAGGTTGTTTTGCAGTTGCGTAGCGGTTACAACTTGTCAGTCAAAAAACGTATTCTCAATTCGTCCAATGTTTATCGCGCGGACTACACGTCTCTTGAAAATAAGACTAAAGTTTGTTAACTGCTCACTAATCGCGCTTAATTTAATGAAATATTCCAATTAATAATTTTAGCCAAAGAGAGAAAATCTAGGAATATAATATAGTGTTTTAAATCAATTATTTGCCTATTAATCAGGTTAATCCAACTGGGGGCATCGTTAGGTAACTCGCAATAATTTATGATTTTTTCAATGCTTATAAGATAATAGTTCTTCGTTATTTCCTTAAGAGTTAATCAACATGTCCTTATGTTAGGTTTGATATGTCATATATGTGCATATGGGGAGGGGTACTAAAGCAGCAACACCCTTATTATCATCGTTATCATGCTTCCTCGTTGACCGAGCACGTTGGGTGATAGACTCACGATGTTGCAGCTGAAGGTTCCAGGTTCGAACGAATGAATTAATTAAAGATCATTTTACGTCGCTTTTCTTCCTTTTTTGGCTCATCGCGACGAGGTTCGAGGTGATACTTTCTGATTCTCTCTCCAGCGATTTATCCACCCACACGCAACATTCTACAAAATTTATTCAGCACTGTAAATGTTTTTACAAAAGGATCAAATTTTGATAATTTCGGCTTTAAATTTACCCGTACGTACACCCTCCTAAATACAAACTTACACACTCCCCCCGATAGAAAATTATGGACAGGCAATTAATTTCCAGCTCCTCTAATCCTCACTCACCCTCATCGTCGCAATAGCCCGAAGTGGCAGAACATCGACGCTAAATAACAAAAATACAAATAAAGGGACGCAAAAATAAGAAAAATGCAATATTCATTTCCATATTTCATGTTTCAAATTAACAATGAAATAAATTGTTTCTAACTGTTCAAGTTCCAAAGAGCGCGCGCACAACGACAGCACACCCAAAAATTATTGTAATTAATTCACAAATTAATTGTTACAAAAATATTAGTTTGTACCGTAAACGGTTCTATAATTGTGCAATTAATGTGGAAACTTGGTAAGGTAGAAAAAAGGACAAAGGCACTCCTCTTCGTGTGCATGTGCGTGTGCGTGTGCACACATGCCATGAACATGGGCGTCCGGAAGGGGGGCAAGGGGGCCGTGCCCCCCCCCTGGAAAATGAAAGTCAACCAAAAATCACGTATTTCACACATAAAATTTCATTTTAGCCACAATAATATGTTTTAATTATTGCATGAACACTACAAATTCAAATTTAAGAAATGTATTTTTAGGGAACAACACTCTTTTGGGGGAGAATGTGACTTGTTTACCCCCTGGAAAAAAATACCTTCCTTGCCCCTCCCTGGAAAAAATCCTGCGGACGTCCATGGCCATGAAGGCATGTAGGGTGATAGAGAATTCCACATATTCTTAATCTCGGCCATAGTTCGGATGATGTGATCAGCATCACGCCCGGCCGCCATTAACCCCAGGCACCCATGTATACGGGGCTGGCTAGGCCTCAGAGCTGCATAGAAACAGGTAAATGACTGGATAAATTCCGGATCAAGCACCTGCCCCGGGATTCGAGCCCGGCTCTTCCGCGTGGTATTCAGATGCTATACAAACTGGGGAAACTTGGAGCTCATTATAATTTCTTGATGTGAACTATGCCATCTTTAAAGTAGAAAGAGGAAACGACATGGTGGCACGGCACCACATTTTCCAAGAAAAATATATATTCAATTTTATTTTCATTGCGAAATTCGATTGACTGATTGGTTTGGTTTCTTTTACTTCGCTTCTCTGCCAGTTTCGTCTAATCGCGAAGATGAGGTTGAGTGATGATATGATGAAAGTGATGTGCGGACACTTACAAAGAACATCCATGCCTAGGCCGGGATTCGAACCCGGGACCCCTAGCGTCGTAGCGCGAAGTGCCAACCACTCCGTCGGAGGCTGGAGCAAAAGTTGACTATTTATTAGGATGGGCCGGTTCTCCCTTATCACACAACACTAGCGCAACCTTGCGTTCTGACGTCACCGGCGAATGGGGGCCTCCCCGATGGTGCAGTGGTAGCTTTGTCGCCTTGTCCTTACTGTGCATAAAGTGGACTTAAAACAACAAATCAAATCAAAGTCATTCACCGGCGAATGCTTTTATTGCTAAATGGCAAAGTTGTTAGATTAGGATAGCTAGGTTTAGTTCTCTTGGCATAAATAATAATTTTTCAGTGTATTTATGCTAATAGAACCAAACCTAACAGACATAACATAGCATCGTAGGCATTCCTCGTCTGACGTCAGAACCAAGGTTGCTCGAGTGTTGTGCGATAAGGGAGACCCGGATGTGGGCTGTGGCCCACTCCGGCGTACCTCACAGCCGAACATGGTACAGAAAAATAAGTATGGATAGAGAGAGGTGAAAGAGCAGCATAGACAAGTAAAAGAAAATTTAGGTAGGTTCGTGAAAGCAGAGAGAAACGGAGATAATATTATAAGCAGGGTGCGAAATCATTGAAAATTGGTGGGGGAGAAAGTTCTTCATCTATAAACCCCCTCCCACACAAACATATGTGTAAATTATACGATACATATTTGTAATGTTATTAAAAGTAAAAATAAATTACTCAATTAAAAATATATTATTATTATTATTGCTACTACTATTATTAATTACATAAAAGAAACTAATTTGTTACTTAAATACATATTAGATATTGCAAAGCAGCTAAAATCTACGAGGGAGAAAAAAGTACCAATAACACATGATCATACTTTTTTATGGGTAAAGTAACTGGAACACTGGATGGTATGGTAAGCTCTAAAAAGTCAGAAACCTTGAACATATTTCATCAAAATGTTCAAGGCTTAAATACGGATAAGAAAAAGATGTTAGAAATCCACCTATCAAATTTCTCAGAAAAAATAGATGCACTATGCCTCACAGAACATTGGCTAAAGCAAGAAGAACTCAAATATATAAATATCCCATGTTATAATCTCATATGTAGTTATGCTAGGCCAACCATAAGTAGGGGAGGATCATGTATATATGTAAAGAATGACATAGAGGCAAATGAGTGCACAAAATTTTTGCATCTAAATTTAGAAAAACATTTCGAAGCATGCGTAATGGAATTACCAAAACATAAACTGGTTATTGTATGTATATACAGAACCCCAGACAGCGACTTAAAAATATTCATAAAACACCTGGATATCATCTTAAATTACTACCAACAGAGTAACAAACTTGGGGTGTAAGGGGTACCTTCCACGTAGGCGCCCAAAGGTCAACCTCACTTCCACGTAGTGCACCCTGGACAAGAGAGGCTCTGGCGACTGGCACTATGGCCAGTATAATTTTGTGTGTGTTGTCCTGTTTTATGTCCTCGTGTGTGTGCTGAGTGCGCGTTTACAGCCTCAGCTTTTAACACAAGTCAGAACATTTTAAGGTTTTATAATTTTTAGTTATGCAACGTTAGAGTTGTTATTTGTAATGGTAAGGGGCTGGACCCCGTATAATGTGACGGGAGCAAAATAGCCTAAGTGCTGACGCTCCCAAAATTTTAAATTCAAAGAGTAACAAACTTGTAGCAGTTATTGGCGATCTAAATATAGACTTTCTAAAACAATAATTTAAACACACTCCTTAACATGTATAATTTAGAACACATGGTCAAGCAACCCACAAGAATCACCAAATACACAGAAAGTGCACTTGACCAAATACTCATAAACCAACACCTATGTAACTGTGAGACATCTGTATTTGACACAGGTTTCTCTGACCATCAAGCTCAAATGTTTTCTTTATCACCAACCACAGTGACTAATCCAAAACACAGTACCAAAAATGAAACACAAGTTGTAAGCAGAAGGTCATTCAGCAAATAAAATATTAATTATTTTCATTATTTATTAAGCAAAGTAACGTGGAGTGATATTCATGAGTCCAATGATACAGATGAAGCATATAAGTCATTTCTAAAAACGTTCACTTATTATTTCGAAATAGCTTTTCCCAAGAAACAAGTTAGAACTTCAGCAACCCAAAAGAACCACTGGATAACACCTGGAATTATTAAATCTAGTGAAAGAATGAGATATCTAAGCAGAATCAGAAAAGATGGAGATGCCACAGCTGATTTTGAAACATATTTCCACAAGTACAAGTCAATCTATAGGAAAATAATAAAAAAGGCTAAGCAAATGCACAATGAGAATACCATCATAAATTCCAAAAATAAATCTAAAACAATGTGACAAATTGTAAACACAGAGCTACATGGAGGAGGCAGCAAAAGAAAATAAAATATTACACTACAACATAATTCTGAGACTGTAAAGGAACCTCTCGAAGTTGCAACATTATTAAATGAATACTATGCAAATGTTGCGAAAATGTACTCCACCCCCAACACTAATACCAGTCACAACACAAACAACTTAAAGAAATTAGGAACGTGCACCAAAACAATGTACTTGCATCCAGCAACTACTATGGAGGTTGAAAAAATCGTACAGAAACTCAGACCTACTTGGTCGAGTAGTGTAGATGAAATCCCCACTTATATTGTCAAACAATGCAAAGAATATATTGCAATCCCACTGTGTCACATAATCAATTTGTCTTTCACCGCAGGAGTTTTTCCACAAAAGCTGAAGGAAGCAAAAGTAATTCCAATATACAAGAAAGGAGATAGAAACAACTTAACCAACTACAGACCAATATCTCTCCTCTCCCCATTCTCGAAAATTTTAGAAGCTACCATGAACAATCGAATTGTATCATTTTTAGAAAAACAACAACTTATTTCAAATACTCAGCATGGCTTCCGCAAAGGGAAATCAACTGAATCTGCTGTGTTTCAATATTTGGAATATATAAGAGAAACATTAGACAAAACGGGACAATGCACGGGACTCTTTCTAGATTTAACAAAAGCCTTCGACCTAGTACCCCATGAAAAACTATTACAAGAAATAAAACATTATGGCATAAGAGGCATCGCACATGATTGGCTCACATCCTATCTTAGCAATCGCATGCAAATAGTCGAGATTATCCACAGAAAGGATGACGGTGTGCAATCTAGCTTTGTCTCAAAACCCTGCACAATATCAAGTGGAGTTCCACAAGGTTCTATTATTGGACCATTACTCTTCTTAATATATATTAATGATTTGCCAATAAATTTAAATTCAGCAAAAACGACTCTTTATGCAGATGATACAAGTGTAGCCATCACTGGTGGTAAGGAACAAACCCTTAACTATAATATCAAACATGTAACAATCAAACTCAGCAAATGGTTTTCTGACAATAATTTAGTATTAAACAGCAGCAAAACTGTGGCTGTCAATTTCCATCACACAAGGAATAAAATGATAAATGAACCAAATGTTACATTAGGTAATATGACAGTAAATCACGTTAAAACAGTCAAATTCCTGGGAGTATGGATTCATGAAAGCTTAAAATGGGACCCACACATAGATCATCTCTCCGCAAAACTAGGTAAAATTATATTTGGCATTAATACACTGAAAACAATATCAAACTTAGAAACATTGAAAATACTATATTACACCATGTTTCAATCTTTATTAACATACGGTATAATCTTCTGGGGAAATTCCACTAATAGTAATAAAATTTTTGTGCTGCAAAAGAAAATTGTCAGAATAATAGCAGGAGCTAAGAAAAATACACCCTGCAGAAGACTGTTTAAAAATTTTGGCATATTACCTTCACCATGCTTGTATATACTTCATCTGCTGATGTATGTAAAAACTGACTTAGATTCCTTCAAATGTAACAACTCCTCACATAAATATTATACAAGGAATGGCAGCAACCTCACAATACAAACACACAACACCACATTATTTGAGAAAGGACCTAAATACATGGCTGTTCACTGTTTCAATAACCTTCCAAGTGACATAAAAATAATACAATCAGCTACCTCATATAAAAAGCATGTAAAAAATACCTATTAGATCATTGTTTTTATTCTGTTAAAGAGTACCTGACAATAAATTGCAAATTGTCACATCCTAAATGAACTCCTAGGACATGTATATGTATGTATTGATTTTATCTATTATATGTATGTAAATTTAATGTAAACCTTGCAACTAACAGGAAGAACAAGGAGAATCAATTATAATGTAATCAATGTTTTTTTAAATGTTATGTATAATATCTTCATACTTGTACCTATTTGAAAATAATTATTAACGGTAATGTGCTGACATGTTCCATACCATGTGTGGAAAACAACCACTGTACAATGGTCAAAGGAATGAAATAAATCATATCATATCATATCATTTATTAACTGGTTAAAGATGTTAATACATTATGAAATAGTTCAAGTGGTTTTATTATGTGTAAGTTTTTATTTATTTTGTGCTGTATGATAAATCAAATAGATTTCATACTTATTTTTGTCTTGCATTTTTGTTTTACTTTTATTGATGTAGATTTGTTAACGATCTCTTGAGAGAGAATGCATTCAATACTCACAACTACACTAATTTGTGTGTGTGTTTCGATATTATTCTTAGTAAAGTATATTTGAAATTAAAAGTAATTGTGTATCTTTTGTTTGTTATAACAAAAACTCTCCTCCCCCTGGAATTTTTTGGTGGGGGGATTTTTGAGGCCAATATTGTTGGTGGGGGGAAATCCCCCGTCTCCCCCAGGATTTCGCACCCTGGTTACAAGGTAAAAGAGAATTAGAGAAGAGGGACAAAGAGAAAAAAGGAAAATACAGGCAGGGAGAAATTATGGCCTAGACTCTACTTTACGTCCTTATTGCCTTTTGGTGGTAACCGATGGGAGTTAACAACACTGCAGGGTCGTCTTTGTGTCCGCGTTGTGAATGCGTGTGCTTTGCTCGTTTGTGTGATTACTTCTTTGCGTTCGCGGTGCGTTGTGCGTGTGTATGGTGCGTGAAGAAGAACAGGTACCAAAAACTTGTAGATAGTGTAAAATACGTTTATCCCCAGTAATAATTTAGTGCATCGTTAAAAACCGTGCTTACAGATAGCCGGCATCTCTTCGGGTAAGTATCTTTTTCTTTTTACATTTTCTGTTCACGATAGCCCCACTAACCATTCACGGGTAGCCCCACGAACCATTCACAATAGCCCCACAAACCATTTACGTTAGCCCCAAAAACCATGCACTGGTAGACCCACAAACCATTCACGTTAGCTCCAAAAACCATGCACGGGTAGCCCCACGAACCATTCACGGGGACGAGGTATGCCTACGAGGTTAGGTTAGGTTCCATTAGCACTCATTTCACCCCTAAATATGTGCTACATCATCGAAAAATTTCCTCAGTACGTTCAATTACGCATATCCGGACAACATCGGTTTTTATCGATTTCCTCCTCCAGGTAATTTTTCCTCGCTTTGGGATTTACGTTGTTGAATTCCATATACAATAACCTTTCCAACGATATATGACACGTATTCCTTAGGAAAAGGACGTAAAGTAGGGGAGAGCGGGGTCAATTGTAACAATTTTGACAAATGATGCATTTTCTATGATACTATTTATCTTTGCAGCGTGAAAATCGGCATGGAAACACTACAATATGTTGTTATTGATATTATGCAGTCACGATCCCGCCATACATAATATGCTAATCATAATTAATGTTTTAAAAATGTGTGGCAAATGTTACAATTGACCCTTGCTCGGGGGCAAATGTAACACACTACAGGGGCAAATGTAACATACTAACATTTACCAGAAATACAATTCATTTTTTTGCTGGAAATAACATGTAGCCTTACACAATGATTAAAAATTAGCTAACTGTATTTTCGTTAATAAGTAGGCTAATCGAACCATACCAGGTCCCAAACACTGCTTCTAACAAAGATATATCTGATCATTCTGACTGACAGTTATGTCAAATGTAACAGCTGTCTCCTTTGGTGCGTTTCTCATGTGACCAGTTGTCACAAGTTAAGCACTGCACCCATTGCTCACCAGATGCACTATTGGACCACTTCTCAAGGCAAATTAAACAAAAACATTCGTCGCCTTCAGAGCTGCTTTCCTGACACCTTCTTGCGCTTCTGCTTGCAGTTCTCTTCTTTTTTGATTGACGACTATCACTTCTGTCGAACAGCCTCTTTTTCCCTTTGCTGTTTTCTTGTCTCGATCTTTGCTGTGCCATAAGTAGTTCATTTTCAGGTGTATCTGTCCATATAACACTTTTCTTTCTTCTCCTTCGAGGTGCTGATTCTTTAGGTTCTCCATGAGGCAGAGGTCGAATGTCAGCCAGAGAAACAGCTGTTGAGGTGGACGGAAGAGGTTCATTGCAAGGGTTGTATTGCTCTTTGTTCTGGGTCAGGAGCGGCTCGTGCATTATTTACCCGGGGGTTCACTGAAGTGATGTGACATATATTCACTTTCCGCAAAATATACTTCCTTCGCCCAACAAAAGGATGGGGGAGGGTTTAAAAGCTTTGTCAAGAATTCTTTTTATCTGGGAGTATAAGGTTTTGTTGTAGGGGTGTGCGAATAAATTTAGGGCTGAAACTACAATAAATTGTGCCTTTATGAAAAAAGTTGAGTTTTGTTGGAATATCATGGACATCCTCAAGTAGGGGCAAGTAATATATTTTTTCGCCACGAGGAGCAAAAAACACTCCTTCAGTCTAAAGTTACTGCAACGCTTTTATAATAATTACCAAAAATTACTGTGACTGAAATTAAATTATATGCGTGTAATATATAATTTTTGGTTTACATTCAATTTCCATGGGAGGGGGCGGCCCCCTTTTCCCCTTCCGGACGTCCATGCTGACTAATCAGAACTGGTCCTACATTTGTTAAAGGGAAATGGCAACTAATGGCATGCGCATACTAGAAATCGAACCTGAGACCCTTTCATTTATACGCGACAGGTTTGTTCAAATTTGGGGCTGGTCGACCAGCACACGCTTTTTTTCAGTGGACAAGGAAGTTTGTTTACGTTAATTATGTGCATTTCTATCGGTCATTTCTTACCTGCGCGGACAGCAACGCCTACACTGCATCAAATGACATAACCTAGGTAAAGTCCATCCCTCGTTTCACTCGCAGCATCACTTAATACTTTCCAACAAGTATCCAAGCACTTCAAAAACTAAAAAACTTGAGACTTTGACACCGAGCGACAGCGAGTCACGTCTTCGCGCCATTCTTTCTCTTTCGCGAATCCGAAGTGTTTCCACCTTTAAGGAAAAACCTCTGAATGCATGCACAAGGTATTTTGGTAATGTATCTCCTTTATTTTAATTCATCGCATCTAATTCCAGCTTCTATTTGTTTCCACTCATCCATCTCTGACACAATCTTGCATTTATTCCAAGAAGTTCGGTGCAAAAATGATACAAGAGAAGATTGAATATGTAATGTGTGCGCTTCAAACTTGAACCGCACGCAGCAACACTGGAAGGGAGGAAGCAGCGAGAAAGGAGCCTTGTCCCGCGCCTTCTGCGAGAGAACGAACTGCGCATGACCGTTGGGTTGAACATAGGTTCTGCAAATCTCATCTCCCATGTATTTTGTCCTATACCCTCCTCGCGCTTCTGCTCCCGCACGAAGCTTTCACAATGGCACGAGCTGTCCTGTGGGGGTTCAACTGAGGGTCTGTATCAGGGCGGCCGATTCGCGGTTTCTTCTTCTCAGCAAGAGAGTTCGCCGTGTTACGGGCACAAATACATGACTTATTGTGTAGAATTTTTAGCGAAATAATGTGAAAATTTAAAGACATTGTTCATTGTTCATTCTCGAGGTGATTATCGTATATTACTGGGGGTTCACTGATCCTGTGCGCTATAGGGCCAACCGCGCCTGTTCTGGGTACAACTAGTTTCTTCCAAGTTACTTGATTGTCCTGTTTCATTAACTTATGGAAACATTGCTTTCCAAAACTAACTTTGCAGCTTCTTCCATCTTATCTTGTGAAGGGCTTCGTTCGGTATTTCTTTTTCTGTCTCTCACCATTCTGAAACATACAGAATGTAATAATTCAGGATGGTTGAACAATGTTTTTTATTACAATGCAAGTGAATATTTTTCATAAGAAATGCATAAGGGGCAATTGTAACAGTGTTACAACTGCCCCGGTTACATTTGTTACATTTGCCCCATCCTGACGCCATATTGTTTGCTGGCTTGCAGCTACTAACCCCGACACCAGAAATTGATCACAACTATCTTAACAAATGCATCAAATATTGTGTATTGCGATGATATATACAAACCTTGATCAGACGACATCGTGAAATCACTATTAAAAAATAAAAAGGAACCTTATGTTTTTACTTACGTGTTGAAAATTTGAAAAACTCCCAATAATAGCCGGAACAATCGTTACGTAAGTACCACCACCACATGAGTCACTCCCAACTGACGTCTCCTTTCTGTAGGTTTGAATAGTTTTAAAATATACCTCACGAGAGCAGCACAGTAGCGATTGTTACATTTGCCCCATGTTACAATTGACCCCGCTCTCCCCTAGAGTCTTACCAAATTGCACCTCTCTCTGGTAACAGAGAAGTAAATTCTAAATTTTGCTGCTGATGTCCTGTGAATCTATCCAACGCATTGGGTGTCTTCGTCTACGCCCATAAGCGTTGGAAAGGGACTGGGGGATTCAATCGGTCCATCCATCTCCCCCTGAAATTGGCATAGTTCATTTCAAGCTACAAGAGAGCAGAATGCATGTCATTCTTATAGTTAATAACAGAAGGAAAGTTCAGTGATATAGTATTCGAACAGAATAACCAAAGTAAAAACCAATGTCGAGGAACTGAGCTTAAATTCAGGAACCAATTACTTATTTCATATTCTTCCACTTTAATCACAGGAATAAATGTTTCAACTGTTTCCAAATTCCAAAAATGAGACTTTTATGTCAAGTCTCACACACAGAGTAAATTTTACAACCAACATGTCCCTCCAACATGTAAAGTTTTTGTTGAGATTTTCGAAAGGGGGGGGTTACATATTCTATTTCATCACTCATAACCATCTTCGCCATTAGCCAAAAATGACAGGAAAGCGAAGTAAAATAAACCAAATCAATCAATTAATGAATCAATTAAAAGCATGTTCTAAATTATAACGACTGAAAGGGGATGATTTAGTTGTGTTCCTTTCCTACAGAAAGCCGCCCCCGTGGCGGAGTGGTTTGCACATCGCGCTATACGCCAGGTGTCCAGAGTTCGAATCCCGGCCTGGCCATGAATGTTCTTTGTGAGTGTCTCTTCATCAATTTAATCACATTATCACTCATCTTGATTGATTGATTTAGTTTATTTTACTTGTTGACGCTGGACTGGCTACCCATTTGCTAGTTTTCGCCTCACACGGTACTTGTTATACCGTACTTGTCGATAGTCTTTCGTTCTCATAATGGCGGCCGCTCGAGATGTAAACAACGTATCACTTCACACTTTTAAAATACGATAACTATTCAACCGAGAGGAATATCGCATCGCATTAAATGGTTTTAGGTAGAGAAGAACGGCGCTGATAAAATACGTACTTTACAAACGTTTACTGTACACGTATGAAAGAATATTTTAGCTTTTTCAATTGTAAACATGCCTTTCGTGTTGTATGCACTCGGAAGCCACAGACAAAAAAAGGCTACTTTACAAACTCACAGAATATCTTCACATGGCCAAACTTTGCTCTGATTGGCTGTTCCACAGAATCTAGTCGAAGAAGTTAGTAGCAATTAGAACATTGATTGATTGATTGATTTAGTTTATTTTACTTCGCGTTTTGTGCCTCTTGGCTAATTTGCGAAGATGGGGATGAGTGATGAAATGATGAAATTGATGAATGGACATTCACAAACAACCAAGCCCGACCGGGATTCGAACCCAGGACCCTTGGCGTCGCAGCGCGATGTGCTAACCACTCGGCCACAGGGTCGGGCATCACTCATCTTCATCGTCGCGATTAGCCACAAGTGGCAGAAAACCGACGCTAAAAGAAAAAAAATTCAAATTTTCCTACAAAGCACTAGTATTGTTCATATCCTTATGAATATAAATAGCTTATTTCCGTTGCTTGAAAAGAAAATTGGGGGGGGGGTAGGCAGAGCGAAGACGGGAATATTTTTGGAGTGGGAGGAGGAAATTTCTTGGTGAAGATGAAAATAAAAAAATTGTGAACTCACATTTTAGGTTCAATGCTTTTGAAATATGAGAACTGTTCTTCTTTCTTTACGCACAAACAGAAAAATGTACAATTTCAATTTGGCTTTGGAAAAAGGAACTATTAAAATTATTGTAACAACACAGATCGTTAAAATATTGTTTTAAATATTTCCATGAAAATTAGTGTTGCTCACGGGACGGGACAAGCCTTTTGAAATTCGAGACGGGACGAGACGGAATGCCTTTCTCGTCTCGTTTTCGAGACGAGACACGAGACGGCTTTTGAAAAGTCTCGTCTCGTCTCGAATGTCTCGACAAAATAAAAGCAAAATATTTGATCAGTTGCAAATACTTGTTTGCTTGGAATAAAGTACGTATTTCAATTAGAAACGTTGATAAGCGTGTATTAAGTCAAAAGAAGACTATTCTAGAGAGATTAATGAATGAATACCTAACTTATTTTCTATACTCTTTCGAAACACAGCGTTACTCACCATTTTTTCCCATTTATTCCAGGTTAATAACTTTATGTTACGATAGTACTCCAGATACTAATACAATTCTGAATAAAATCAAGTAAAAGAGCAGGTAGAGAAGGTGGAAGGAGGGGTCAAAACATCGTGGAGTGTCTGAGTCCGAGATTTATCTTGTAAAAATAGTCTCAGCTATATAGGTTGGAAAGATAAACGGACCGGATAGGGTTTATTATTATTATTATTATTTAATTTTTACATCAATGGGGGTACAGAAGTAAATGTTATTAGGATGTAGGAAACATGGCAGTACAAATTGATAAGTAGTTGTTGAGAAAGTTATTAAAGAGTTCAAGATATTAGCAAGACTAAGAGAAGGGGATAATTATTATTCTTATAAGGCGCTACAGCTCTTTATGGGCTTTGGCCTGCTCAATTACATCCTTCCATTCTTCTCTACTCAACACACATTTCTTCCAGTTCTGTGTCTTCAATTTTCTTATGTCATTTCTGACATCGTCTATCCATCTGGTTTTGGGCCTTCCTTGTGATCTTATAGCAATAGGTCTCCAATTGTAAATTTGTTTCACAATTCTTTCTTCGGGCATTCTTTCAATATGACCCAACCAGCTCAATCTTTGTGTTTTGATAAATCTTCTTATATTCTTACTCTTTATTAATGTTTCAAGCTCTTCGTTTGTTTATATTCGCCATATATTATTAGATTGTCTCGTTGGGCCATATATTTTCCTTAATATCTTTCTTTCAAATATCATTAGTTTTCGAATTATATCTTCTTTCAGCACCCAGGTTTCACAGCCATATGTAACCACAGGTCTTATTATGGATTTATACAGCTTTAATTTTATTGTTCTGGAAACTAGTTTGGATTGGAATATCCTCTTATTCGCATAAAATGCTCTATTTCCAGCTGCAATCCTTTCTTTAATTTCTTCTTTGATTTCATTGTTTCCATTTACTATTGACCCGAGATATTTAAATGACTGTACCTGCTCTATGTGCATTGTATCTATATCCTCTTTTTGTTGTTGGCTTTTTCTTCTTGTACATCTCATATACTTTGTCTTTTTTTCGTTCACTATTAGTCCATATTTCATTGCCTGTTGCTTTAGTTTCACTAGTGAGTCCACCATTGATTGCTTAGTTCTTGTAGTAATTACTATATCGTCTGCATATACACAGATCTGTCTTAATCTTGTTGAAATGTTTCCTCTGATTTCCAACTTCTGAATTATTTCATCCATGACTATGCTAAATAAAGTTGCTGATAATGGGTCTCCTTGTTTTACTCCTCTATTTATTGCAAATTTCTGACTAAAATCATTGTTTCCTTTTACTACTGCTGTAGTGTTTTGTAATGTCAACTTTATTAATCTTATTAGTTTGTTTGGGACATTAATTTTCTTTAGACATGTAGGAATTATATTTCTATTTACTGAGTCAAATGCTTGCATAAAATCGACAAATATGTTATGCAATTCAATATTATATTCATAACATTTTTCATATATTTGTCGCAGTATGAATATATTATCAACTGTAGATCTATTTGGTCTAAATCCCATTTGATATTCACCCAATTTGTTTTCTGTAGAAGGGGATAATTAGAGACAAATAATCTTGTATAACTAATTTGGTGATTTTAGTGTTTACAGGGAACCATGACAAGATTTTACCACATGATTATTTGCACGGGTTGCGAAATTATTAGAATGTTATGGAAATTTCGGAAATGTCTTTGTTCTGAAAATTCTTGTTGTTTCCCTCAGGCAATCTACAGGTGGTTGGATTCGATTTCTTTACGTCCGTTTGAAGATTATTTTCAATGTTTTTTTATTTATTTATTTATTATTTAAGGAGAATACTATTCCTTGGATTGAAATAACGAAATACCGAGGCTGATATAGAATAGATTTCAAATGAAGAAGAGCACAAAGTTCTGTATAATCGTCGTAGAAGGAAACGTTGTTCTACGAGGGGACTCCCCGATGGTAAAGTGCTAGCGTCGTCGCCTTGTAATCAAGGAGTCCCGGGTTTGATAACCGGTGAAGGCACATAGTGATTTGAATCCCACTTTAAACTGTGGGTCCAGTCCCGATTAGCCTTTCTGTAAACCAGATGAAGGAATGTTGTAGCTGTTATTTTTATTCTCTGAATTTAGCCTTCAAAACAAATTTCACAAAGTAGTTTTATCAAATTTCAGAGTGAAGCTGACAGCAATGTCAGGGTCGCGGGAGCCTGTTTATGGCCAGGGTGTATTCCGAGACTATTTTTCGCCGTTCCCCACTGACAGAGGTTTCGCTTTGAACAATGGACACTGTTGCTTCAGGGGGCAAACACCAAACGTAGGGGCGAGGTTGACCTGCAGTAGCGGGTAAGTGCCATAAATCCAGGCCTGAGGTAGGAATGAAGGTTGATGCAAGGGAGTGGCAATAAAAATTCTGTAATTTGGTTTCCTTGCTGACAGGAAGTTTTGCAGGAAAATCTGAAAAGGAAAACGGCAGACTTTGAATGAAAGAGGGACAGTGAACACAAGTTCTTTGTATTATTCGCCGACACACAAGCTTCAATTTCGAAGGTGAGGCTATCAGCAGCGAAGTTATTAGAGGGTTGGAAGCAGTGACGACGCCAGAGGGGGGCAGGGGGACGCCCCATGTCAGATACTTCGCCCCCCCGGGGCCTCCCTACTGATGTTAATTAATTATCGAATAATAAGAGAGTTAATTTATAAGAGTATGACGATTTTCACCTTTTCAAAGTGGTGTATCTGCATGATATCACTTTCCTGCTTATAATACCAACTTCATTAACAAATATTGATTTGTTTTAGTATATACGTATATAGCTATGTGTGTGTGACTTTCTTTCAAGATTCGAGCGCCGACCTGGGCATAGGTGATTTCTCATTCATTTATGTCCTGTAATAGCCGAGATTAACCTAAGTTTTAACCAGTTTTAAGAACTGGGAAAAGGTGTTGAATGTGGATGGTTTTAAAAAAAACACGAATATTTTGAGGACCACAAGACATCATCTGTAGTACGGGTAAATTATTCTAATCGTGGTCGTTAGGGACAACGCTAATTATTAAAAGACATTCAAAGTTGATTCAAGATTTGGTTGATTGGTTGATTTGATGTTTTAAGTCCACTTTATGCACAGTAAGGCTAATCGGGACTGGACTTATAGTTTAAAGTGCCTCCACTGGGTATCGAACCCAGGACCAAAGGTGATCGAAGAAAACCCGTCACTCCATGTCAGTTGTTGTGGATTCATCGCGGTTTCTTACTATTCAGGAACTTGAATTTCGAGATGATGAGTCTGAGGAAACCTTAACAAAGGGAATTTCTTAGATACTCTTGAAGTTAATGAGGGGATATTATTTGGAAATGTATTGAACGTGAACCTTAAAATGCAAATTACACTTAAAATTCGATTCAAAACATATCGCGGGCATGTAAAAGAACGCTTATTAGGATTTGCCACTCTCGTACATATCAAAATCGAAGAACTTCTTCCCACGAACTCCATAGGTGCCTGTAATTGGGTAACACAGACATACGTTGGAATGGTAGAGTATGAGTAAGTAATGCCAGGGTCAGAATATTTCTTGAATTATGAGATAACTGAAACCTTTGTCTGATTTTTTATCCTGTGATAACATTTCCCTGAAAGGTGAAACACAAATTTTGCCCAAAACTCTTCAGCGTTACGAAGATGGTTGTCCTTAAAATCTTTGAAAAGGCTTGCTTGAAACAGGATGCTGGATGCAAACTGCCTCATTTGGCTGTTCTTGCCATTGAGAAGAAATGTCTCCAAAGCACATAGAGCAGAATTCTCCTACAGGAGAATTGCACTTCACTAAGTGCCTCACATTGTTTCTAATACTTAAGAAGATTAATTTCTTCCAACGTAACGTTTATTTTCCAAGAAAATTAAACTCTTCGAAGCATTTTTTCGTCATTTATATTATTATCTTATAACTTAAATATTTATATCAGTAGTTTCATCTCAAGAAAGACGATGAATTATAAAATTATGAATGTCTTCCAATACTGAAATAGGCCACTAGAGACAACGGAACTTACCAATAAAAAACAATTAATGTCTTTATTAAAACGAATTATGTGGAGATAAACTCGTAATCAAGAAGTAAATTTAGTAAATAATACTTATAATTATTATTATAAGTATTACTATATATGTGTATATATGTGTAGTGTTTTCGGGCGTTTTAATGTGACTGCCCACTTACAATATTTTGTTGCCAGTAGTGTTGCCCACGAGACGAGACTTTGCCTGTCTCGTCTCGTGGAAATGCTGTCTCGTCTCGAAAATATTCGTTTGTCAAAGGGACACATGATCAATCTCGTCTCGTCTCGAATTTTTAAAAGCCTGTCCCGTCTCGTTCCGTGGGCAACACTAGTTGCCAGCATCCCTCCCCCCAGTCACATTTCCCTGGCGCCGTCACTGGTTCGAAGTAAATTGATTAGGACGAGGAAAGTAACATTAGCTGTTGAAAGTGTTGCACCAAAGGACGTGATGTGTGCTACTGTTTGTATAAATGATAGGAAATTTAAGCAAAAATTTATAATTGTTGAGACTTGATAGTTGTTTCCTTCATTTCATCGTGGGAAGAGGTTTTCTGAGACAGAGTGGCATTATTTTACACATACATGAGAAAGGGCGGTTGTTTAAAAATAGAGACGTATTTTGCACATTTCTTAAAAGTTCAGATAAAACGAGAATTTAGCCTTACTGTTATGAAAAGAAATAACGCAGTACAGGGAAAGAATAACTGCACATTTCTCGCACATGGTAGGATGCAACACACATTCACAAGGTATTGCAGAAGTCTATGAACGAGAATGAAGAGGAATACGTGAAATTTGACTTACCTGCGGGTTAATTAGTGGATTCTAATATTCTTAAGGTTGAAATTTTTTTTTTTTTTAAGTCCACTTGATTCACAAATAGGCTAAATCACGAACCGACCTACAGTTTAATGTGCGATCCGATGTACTTTGTGACTCCATTGGGTATCGAACGCGAGGACCGTTCATTACAAGACCTCGCCGTTATTACTACGCCATCGGGGAGGCACCCAATTTACTCAAATATGTTGATTCCAATAACACGTTATATGCATAATCTGATACTGATGCACTTTCGGTGCATCTAAACATATTTATTTCAACTATAGCATGTCTAAAAGAATCATTCAAGTTGGGATTTTTATAACATCGGGAGGCACGGCTCTGTAAATATGCGATATAAACTAAATGCAGGTTTGCCTTCCATACGTGGTGGTTTTGTCACGTTTCTTCGCTTCGTAAAACATACACTTTTGCAGGAACGGCTTTTTGCATCCACCTGGGGCCTTGCTCTAGCTAAACAAACAAATATATTTGTTTAGCATAATCGAGGGTTACTTATTCCTGCCGAACTTACTAGAAAACAAGGATTCTATTGGGATCATACGGCTTTGAATAACAGTATCAATGAAGATTTATGATGTACACAACTACTTATAATAATGAGCATAAAATATTAATCAGGAAGTTTATTTTTCGCCAACTGGATGTAACATCCTTTTTTGTTATTCAGCAAATATTCAATTTATCACCTTTTTTGACATTAATTTTCTTGCCAGGACAGCTGTTTTTATGCAAATTTTTTCGATCTTAACTACACGTAAGCTAGATATTAGCTAATATTCGTGCTGTTACATTGCTTTGCTATCTTTGTAACATTTCATGTAATAACAATAACATAATTAATTAATTTACATATTCAAGGGAATAGACCTATGAATTATATTAATGTATTAATTTAAACATTTGCTTAATGGACATTTCCACTTTGACATGAAAAACGTTTTAAATCCATTCATTTTACAGATAATGACACAAACATGAGATGTGCAAAATATCTCGGCGATATTTGTTTCGGTTCTCGAGAAACACGCCTTCAAACACCGCTGAAATTTACCTACTACGTCACGGATTTGAAAACGTCCTCTCCATAGACACGAGGTCCTCTGACGTCATCACTTAGAAATGCGTGCAGGCGGGGCTTCTGCTCGTCCCGTCAACTTAAGCCCCTATCACACGGAACTGGATTTCTAGTTGGAATGCCCTAGTTGGCGATGAACTGACTTTCTGGGAGTAATCATGGCCACCTGGCTGACTGCTTGACTGGTTTTGAGGAATAGGACATGTTCTAATTGCTACTAACTTCTTCGACTAGATTCTGTGGAACAGCCAATCAGAGCAAAGTTTGGCCATGTGAAGATATTCTGTGAGTTTGTAAAGTAGCCTTTTTTTGTCTGTGGCTTCCGAGTGCATACAACACGAAAGGCATGTTTACAATTGAAAAAGCTAAAATATTCTTTCATACGTGTATAGTAAACGTTTGTAAAGTACGTATTTTATCAGCGCCGTTCTTCTCTACCTAAAACCATTTAATGCGATGCGATATTCCTCTCGGTTGAATAGTTATCGTATTTTAAAAGTGTGAAGTGATACGTTGTTTACATCTCGAGCGGCCGCCATTATGAGAACGAAAGACTATCGACAAGTACGGTATAACAAGTACCGTGTGAGGCGAAAACTAGCAAATGGGTAGCCAGTCCAGCGTCAACTAGAGCATTCCAAATAGAAATCCAGTTCCGTGTGATAGGGGCTTACGGCTGTGTCCGAAAGCTGCAAGACCATACTTGAAGCGAGCATACTTCGAGAGCATACTCGCAGTGCGGTCTTGGAGCCTGGAAGCGGAAAGCTTTCGAACTGCACTTCGACTGCAGCGCCAACACAAGTGAGGAATGCAACAAAAGTTGCTTCGAAACTAAAATTATCAAACATCGACTGTATGTGCCACTCTTGTTTTCCGTGAACAACACACACATGACTCGGCGTGCAGTTTATATAACACAGCACGTTATTAATTATAGAAATATGAAAGAAATTTGCTCTTTCAAATTAATTTTCACACATTCCGCAACATGGTTTACGATCGCGGGAAAAGAAATTGTTTTCTCACTTTTAAACACCTTCTCACTATAGAAGAAAGAAACCACGCATATATGAATAAAACCAATAAATAAAATTACATAGTATTTTAAAAACTTGTTTACTTACATTTCCACACAATGGAAGAACTACAACTACCAGCTGATTGACGTCCATTTTTTTAACAAATGAAAAGCAAGCACAGATCGCAAGTGTGCACCGCTCGTGTGCTGCGTCCTCTGGTCTTGTACACTCGTTTGCTTGGCGCTTTCGAACTGCACTAGGTGACGTCACTTCCGTCAAGACTGTAGGTACTTCAGGTATGTACTTTGTACCTTTTGGACACAGCCTTAGCATGACACGCGGAAGCGACAGCAAATTCACTTGTTACTGTGTAAAACAAGTATCTTACAACTTCCAGTGCAAAAGTCTGTGCTCCATTTCTTGGAGATGAATTACGCCCTAGCAGTATAGTAGTATTTATTATAATTCAGCCACTCGGTAGAGGGTTTTCCCATTAGGGTGACAAAGCAAACCTTGTAACAGTCAATGGCTGAACACGTGAACAGCCTTGTTCATTGCGAATACATAGGTTAGTTCTGACTGGCAAGAACTTAATATTATAGGAATGCCTTTTCTGGAATTACAATTATTTTCGTCATAATATTTTCTTCACAAATTTTAAGATAATACTTTTAGAACACACTGGTTTACACACCAATTTCTGCAATATAAGAGGTGATACGGTATAAAAAGGTACGGGGGGATTTTAAATTTCCTGCAGTAAATGACAGTTTTTTCAGTTAATATATATATTGCAAATTTTTGTATTTAGCCTACTATTACGTTGCTTTTCCGTTCACCTTGTTTAACCGCAACGATGAGAACGCGTGGTTATTTTATTATGTATCATCTCTAACATCACATTTCTTCCCACTTTTGGCTAATCGCTACAATGAAGATGAATAACTACAAGCAGTAGTCGAAGTCGGGGTGCAGGAGTACACCCCCCCCCCCCCACACACACACACACACATTATCACCAACTGCACAATCTAAGTATCACCCAACCTGCCACGATAAGAGACGAACTTTTTCTTCTGTTCCATCTCATTTCGAAATCATTCACTTGTCCCATCTCCTTTTATGAGACGAGACGGAAAATGCCTCGTCTCGTGAGCAACACTAACATTAACAATAGAAGCATCCCCCTAGCTGTCCCCAAAGTCTAGAGCAAACATCCTCCCATGTAACAATTTCCAGTTCAATGAAATGTCACTCACAAGGAAACAGTCATGCCCAGGTCGAGAGTCAAACCTGGAACATGCGACTTCCTCAGATAAATCATGAATTTTGTGTACAATAATTACAACGCCAGTTCATTCCTGGTAATTCTGAATCTGCAGTTTGGTTTGCATATATAAGCAGGATAATATTTAGTTTTCGAGGGCTGTACCGTCGAAACGAGGAGTCAAAAAAAATATATTAAGAAAGGTTTTTCTTGTATTTATAATGATAAGCCTTTGCATACGTTGTTAATTCTATATTTTTCGAGACTTGAGACGAGAACGAGAATTGCCCTCCCAAACCAAGACGGATGTTTATAAATTGAGACGAGACTGTTAATGAGGCATTTACAAATAAACACGAGACAGACATTTACAACTCTCAACGAGAACGAGACCAAGGCTGCCATGTCTCGTCTCGATAGGATCCTTAGTGGTGAAGTTGTGAACCAACCAATTAATACGTTCGGGGTAACGAGATGAGGCGGCTTTTTTCGCAATACAAAATAATTATATCGTACCATGTCAGTGTGGGATATTGTTATACACATGGGCGTATATATAGTTCACGGGGGGGGGGGAGGGATGGATCAACTTTTGGTATAATTAGTGTTGCTTTATTTCGTAAGTGAAAATCCACGACACTGCTGGCCGGAAGCTTGTTGGCGAGCATGGGGGGAGGGGATGTTGGACCTGACAAAGTTGTGTGTTTGTAGTCACGAAGTCACGCTACTTAGTATTGATACTTTTCTGTTCATCTTGTGTCACTACGTTCTTAAAAACCAAATTTCTTTAATATGATTCGAGGGGAAAAAATAACTGATTTGACAGTCTCAATTCAGTTTCTTATCGCAGAAATTCCGAAACTATAAGGAAATTGCAGATATTGGTCTGCAGTCCCATCTGGTGTGTGGAATTACGAAATGTCCTTTCCATCCGTATCCCATCCTATACATCTCTAATTTAAGAGAATTAAATAAGTCCGAAGGAATTTTTTATGAACAAGCGGATAGAACAAGGAAACTGGTAATTTTAGTGAACCAAAAAAAGAGTGGGGTTGGATCCGTTGAATCCCCCTTAAATACGCCCATGGTTATACACATTATTTCCTTGTAATAATTATACATAAACTAAGTATAGATATGTACTGTGCAACGAATCTAATCTTCTCAGTGTATTTTCTCTTATCTGCACAAAAATATTTGATCATAATTTGAGCAACAGAAATGGGACACAAACTGAAATTGCTTTATGGAAAAGAAAGTTAAATAGGCTTTATAAATAAAGTGAAGAATGTGAAAATTCCTATTTTGCACTACATAGATTATGGTAAATATAAGTTTAAAAAATATTTTTGAGCGTCTGGTCAGCAACCAATTTTATAAGCAATATTTTTCGCATGGCCTGAGAACACGCACGCAGCTGAACCCTTTCATTTATCTTGCACGTGAGCAGCACGGATATTTCATAGAAGAATGATCATTACAAAGCATAGCTTTCCTTTCTCCTATCGCTCCTTCTTCCATTATTTAAATCGGTACAGATTTGTAAAACTGCTGCACGTGTTCGCTCACCGTGGGCTACCCATCCGGAACTGGACGCTCGAAGCAGACGACAAACGAGCGCTCCCTAAGGAGTGACGTAGTAACATGGCGGCGGCGTGTTTTCAGCGCAACGCTAGCCTCGCAACTTTGGAAGTCTCGTTTCTGCCTTAAACTGGACGCAGAGAAACGCGAGAACTTGCAGGGGTCATTTTTCGAGGGTGTAGTTTTTAAAATTGTTGTAAAAAAAATTGAGTGGAAATGTCCATTGTTGTCGTTAATGTTATTATTAGTTATCATTTAATCTGAAACACTTGGCTCGGACACCCTCCCCCGACATATATTTCTAGATGCGTGCCTGCCGAAGGATAAATTAGATCAAGCGGTGGTGGTACCGGACTTAGAGGCTAAAGGGAAAACAAAGAAGTATGTGCGTCATAAGCTGGGCATAGGAAACAGCACAATATCACAAAGAAACACTTTTTGAAACTTATGTCATAGAAGATGTTTAACAATATTAAAAACAATAAATGCTTTCTATTTGTAATATACTAAGTATTGAAATTTTAAATAGTCTTTTGTGTTCGTACTACACATTTAAAAACTTTTTTGTTGCTCCCGAGCGCCAAGCTTAGAATTTAAAGAAGAAATGTACATTTTCACGGAAGTTCGACATTCAGAAAGAAAGAAGGTCTAGTGGAAAACATTTGAAGACTTCCAAAAGGTATAGCAGTAATGAAAAAGAGCACTAACTTATGTACGTACGATGGATGGACAGTTGTATGGAAGCGAGGAAAAACACAAGGTAGATTTCATAAGATACCTAGCAATCAGTAACCAACAAACTGCATGTTTAATATTAATGTCCTCATGATTAACGAACCTTATTTATTCTCACCACGCAATGGGTAAAATATTTGGAGCTTTATCCCACTTTCCGGAAAAATATTGTGTTTCTGCTACTTTTGACTTTTGTTGGCATGATATCCCGGATCACTTTTACGAGACGAGACGAGACAAAACGAGACGAGACGAGACAGAACCCCTACGAGACGGGACGGGACAGACCAAAGTCTCGTCTCGTCTCGTCTCGTGGGCAACACTAATGAAAATGTTAATATTCCTTATTTCTTTCGCAAGGTAGACAATTTCATATCAATAATCCTATTTTTTACCTTAATTGTTTTCTTGTTTAGGTACTCATTCCATTAAACATACATTTTAATTCCTCGTTTGAGTGACGTTTTCATCTTTGTTGATTTATTCAGTTGCTATATTTTACTTCGCTTTTTGTGCCACTTTTGGCTAATTTGCGAAGATGGGGATGCGTGAGTGATGATATGATTAAATTGATGAATGGACACTCACAAACATCCATGCCTAGGCCAGGATTCGAACCCGGGACCCCTGGCGTATAGCGTGATGTGCTAAACCATTCCGCCACGGGGGCCGGCCTTTTCATCTTTGTCAGCATGAGTCAGTTACAATAATAATAATAATCGCTGATTTCAATCTTTAATCCCAAAAACGTTAACGGCAAAGAACCTCATTTCAGTACTTTTTTTTTTCAATTTGAAAACTACAGGAAGGTGAGGAAGCCTTACATATTATTATCTTAAAACAGCATACGCCACTGGTGCCGACGCACCCCAAAATTTTAATTCATTCATTCGGTTCGGGTAACGATTACAAAGCTATTGGTTGCTATTACGAAATCAACTTATTTTAAAATCATACTTCAACAGTGACAAGCGATTTTGTATGGGTAATGTTTTTGCTTGTCGTGGTTGAAAAGAAACTGAGGAGAAGAAAGTTGTTTGGGGGCGCTAAACAACTCGCAAACCAGGTGCCTCTAACCCTAAGACCAGCTCCGTATCTGAGCAAGCACCCCCCCCCCAAAAAAAAATTCACTTGCACCACTATAATTCATGCAGTAGCCAGTAGGTAAACAACAAGATGCGTTAATAAACCAAGAACCGAATCTGCAGCTATCCACTGATTTTAATACCATTGAAGTGAAAGAAATATCTAAATATAATCTCGCACATAAGAACGTATCGTGATTAAGCAAAATATTACAAGCATATTTCTCCATAACTTGCGCAACAGGCGCAAAAAAAAAATCTTGTTGCCTTGTCAATGGTATTTTGCGTGGAGTGGGCGGGTATGAAGTAATCTTTCGCTCACACTAGCTACGGAGACATCTACCGGAAATGAAGCGAAGCTTGTTATCTTTCAACTGGGTGCATGAAACATCTGGTTGAAGGGTTAATCATAAACCAGGCCCGTAGCCAGGAATTCTTTGTAGGGGGGGGGGGCGAAGTAAATCCTAGAGAGGGCAAATTTTAAATATATTGTGTATCATTGGCAGATATAGCAGGGTACACAAAGGCTCTTCCCTCCCCCAAAAGAAATAAGTAACAGAAAAGGGATGATATCTTGAAACTGCAAGGAACAAGAAAAACTTCGAGCAACATCAAATAGCAATAGTTCGATAATTACCTTTCCAGATTGCCAAAGAATATAAAGTTTAACATAAATAGGCTAATAGGGGACTGTATCTACTTGATATTTACAGGTCGATAATGTTAATAGACGAGTAATATGTACCAACAGCTTTGGGCCTCTCTGCAGAACAGATTTAAGGGAGCCCTTTACAAATCATGCTTCATAATGATTCCCTCTATTTTCCTGTATGCAAGATTTTTACGCACAAATGAATCGAACGAGAATCCAACACCATTGTGTTGTATTATGCAAGAAAAATCGAATTAATCAAATAATAATGGTTACATATTATCTACACTTTGATGAATTGTGTAAAAATTTGTACTACATTTTTTTGTACTTGCTAAAACATTAAAACATGGGTCCCTTAGTCCACCACGGACTCTATTTCCTTCAAAGCGGAGACCGTTGCATCACTACAGACAATGTTTGCCTACTGGTTTCGTTAAACATTTTGCAAAATATTGTGTGAATTGTATTATATTATGTTTTGACACCTGACAAAACAAATAGGAATCCCTCGATTGATCAATGACTTCTTGGATTAGTGTCATCATTAATATTTCATATTAAGTTTCATAGAATGAAATTGTTTTAATAGGGCGCAAATAATTTTACGAGGTACCATGACATCCTCTTTAACTTTTTTTTAATATAGATCGTTTGGCTCCCAGGGCCGACTCCCGCCACCCCATAGTTATGGCTCTGAACTTGAACTATAAGAATAGCAGATTGCGAGCGAAGCGAGGAAGAAAATTTTACGAAATGTATTCTTATTTGTATAAAATTTGAAATCGGGGGGAGGGTCAATTGTCCCCTCTGTGCCCCTTGCAAGTGCCCTTGGCCGTCTGGAAGAAAAATGCAAGGAACACATATAGAAAATAATTCCATCATGAGCTACCCAATTGTCCTGCTATTCTTAGATTCTCCTAGTCTTGTCTGGAATTGATTGATTTGGTGTTTTAAGTCCACTTTATGCACAGTAAGGCTAATCGGGACTGGACCTACAGTTTAAAGTGGGATCCGAACCACTATGTGCCTCCACCGGGTATTGAACCCGGGACCCCTTGATTACAAGGCGACGATGCTACCACTGCGCCATTGGGGAGGCCCTAAAAACTGGAATATTACATCACCTTCTGTTACTTGAACTTCCTCTCTAATTACGCTATATCGCAAGCCGTTCAGTTCATCATAAATATTTCCTCATTGGTCGTCCGCCAATCGCAACTCGCCACCAACGCGAATATGCGTGCGCATTCCGAATCTAATTTTCATTTTTGTTTCAGTATGAAGCTTTCCTAATTTCACCGAATTTGACGTCATTTTTGGTGCACCAGTCTGATGCGCGCTGGTGAAATCTGGAAAGCGCGAATAGTACTATCCTTTGATAGTGGATCCAGTTGCGAGATAATCTATCAAAGGGATGTTCTTCGCATCCCAAAAATCGACGCCATGATTTTTCCTGCTGATTTGACTGCCTTCATCTTCTTTGGTGGTGGTGAATCATGTTGCTTCCACTTTTTGATTGTTGTCTTGTCTCTGGCGTCTAGTAGTGTAGTGTACCTATAGTGAAGAATATGCGCAGAAAATCGGTTGTGTACTTCTCAAAACAGGTCAGACACTCATTGGACACTCGCACCTGCATTCACTTCTGATCGATTGCGGCATCCATCTTCGTCAAAATACGAAACACCCGTTTGCCTGCTAAAGTGTCCTTCATATCAGGTATAAATTTCAGTCGCCTACATTCCCCTTTTCATGAAGTACTTTATCACTGCACGTTACTCAATCTTATCCATTTTACTCTACACTCACATTTGCTCTGCTGTTCCTGCCTCTGGACACAAAACAAGGGAAGGTACTTGGGTGATACTGGGAATCATAGGCGTAGGTACGGGGTGTGCCGAGGCACACCCTAATGGGCTGCTTTATCAAAGAGAATTAAAGACAGATATTTCAATGAGAGAGAAAATAAGCGGCAGTTTGTAAGAAGTTGAAAATGTCATTACTTGGTACAAACGTGTGCATTATCGCTGATGAAACGAGTGTCTATAGATTTTCGATTTTTTGATGTCATTGGAGAAAGAAGATATTTACTGCATTCTACTCTGTACTGCAGCGCCTTTCTTCTATACCTGTCACAAGTTGCACGTGCGAGAGAGCTTTCTCCAAGCTTACCCAAGTTAAAACTAAATTAAGAGCAACTCAGAAGCAGGATAGATTGGAAGCTCTGCTCTTGCTATTTGTGGAACAGGAAAAAGCTTAGTCTATTGATGTAAATGAAGTTATTGATGACATTGTACCTTTTGACAGACGTCTCTCGTTATAGATGACGTGTATTTTGATGTATTTGTTTGTAACATTTACGAACATTTTGTGTGTGTGTGTGTAATTTCTATGCAATTTTATTTTTTTCTACTACATGTATTCAGAAATTTTCAACACTGTCATTTAGTGAATTTATATTCCTTTATAAACATCAGTGCAGTTAAAAAGCCAAGTGATTGTGTTGCAAAATATGCTATTGAAAATGTACAAGACCTAATTTTTTTTTCTTTGTGCACACCCAAATATAAAGTTCTAGCTACGCCTATGCTGGGAATGTGTTCCCTTGAAGGGTGGTGGATTCCACTGGCATGAACAGTTCTGATCTACTGCGGCCATCTGTCGGTCATTCTTACAACTTTTCAAATGCCCCTCATAGCTACAGGCCCGAAGTGAGGGGTAGGCTATATCATTGCCTTAAAGAAACAATTGCAGCTAAACAAAAAATACCTCACAGACAGAGCTCTATATGATTTGAACTATCAATTAGATGGAATAATGTGTGTCTAATTTAAAAAAAAATCAAATCATGCATGTATACATACGAGGGCAGGCTGAAAAAGAATGTCTGCTATTTTTTTTTGACTGTGTAAAGACATTTTGGATTTTGAGCAACCATGCATTATACTCTTCAGACTTTCCCCTGTTCTCCATTCCAAGTTTCAAACTTCTATCACCAGGGATTGCTAAACTACAGTGAGGAAAATGGCAGCATGTAACCATACTATGTCGGTGCACCTGAAACTGCATGTGGTGACCGAGTTTCTGACTGCAGAAAATGTGTCCCCAATTGACATTCATCAGAGAATGAAGGCTTTTTATGGCAATGAATGTGTAATGTCAGTACTGTATGATGTTGGGCTGTTCATGTTCACAATGAAAACCCCTGCCAAAGAAGTTCTTTGTCACACACGTTGAGAGTTCCTCGGCAGGGGTTTGCATATGAACTGTGGCTTCAACAAAACAATAAATATTGTGATTTGAAAATAATTAGAGATTTGAGATTGATTGATCTATCTCTGCTAGACTAGCTACTCCTCAGTGCACGTCACTGGTATGACCCTACCCACTGGAGACTTTTTTATTGATGCCTCCAAGCGTAGATTGAAGTGCGTCCTTCTTCACAACGAAAACAAACTTGCATCAGTTCCCGTTTCACATTCTGTTATTATGCGAGAAATATACAGAAATCTTGCGATGATGATGTGTAAAATAAAGTACCAGGAACACAAGTGGCAAGTGGGTGGTGACTTTAAAGTCAGGTCTACGCAGGTTACACAAAACACCCCTGCGTTCTTTGTGAGTGGGACAGTCTAGCAAGGTCACATCACTGGATCCAAAAGGAATGGCCACGTAGACAGTGGATTGTATGCCCGAAAAACATAAAAAAGTTTTGTTGACAAGTCCAACATACTGTTACCTCTGCTTCATATCAAACTAGGGCTTATGAAGCAATTCGTTAAGGCTGTAAACAATGAAGTTGAATGCTTTTAGTACCTGTGTTATCGATTCCCAGGCATCAGTAATGCCGAAATCAAAGACGGTATGTATCTTCACAGGTGCAGATATTGGAAAATTTCTTTCTGATGATAATTTTGAAGACGTTATATTATTATCATAAATATAACAGTGTAATATAGGAGTGTTTAGATGAGTAAAAATAACAAGATAAAAACATTCCTTACATGTGATAATAGAGTGTATTAATTCTGTATCTGTGTGAGAGTCTTATATATTTATTTTGATTTTGCAAAGAAACCTGACGTGATGAAGAAAAACTGACTTTAGTTCCAGATTCAGCATGCCTGAAATATAAAAAATCACTATTTGAACATTATGCAATGATCAGAAAGTCTAAATTTGCAGGCCTGTGCTATGTTTGTACTGAAAGATTATTTTCAGAATGTAAGATGATCCTCACAGACAAAATTGCGGAGTTTAACTATGGATAACATGAAAAAAGATTGTTGCCTAACTGCACGGTGAAGAGTGGATTTTAATAACAAATTTCCAATGATAAATTCTGCCATCGCCGTAGGGTTAGGTAACACACATAACATTATGCAGGACTGCGTATTTCAGATATAGGTGTCAGATTTTCATTGCCGGTAACTGTACTTAATCAGTATTTTTCAGGAATTTGAACTATTATAAGTTTTTTACTTCGGGATTTTTCGATCCTAACTTAAGATTTTTAGGAACCTAAATGCACAGTTTTTTTAACTTAAAAATCCGAAGTCTACTGATAACCCGAGAACACTTGTTCGAATCACATCACCCGGAAAGCTACAATTCCTGACTATTACATTTAATTTGTTTTCCCTTAGTACACTTTCAATTCTTGGTTGCGAGAAAAGAAGAAGTGCTGCTTTTTGGTATTTTCCTAACGACCACTCTCTTTGAATTCTATAAATAAAAAACTTTTCTGATCGTCATGAAATTTAAATACAGTGGAACCCTCATTTTACATTTTCCCCGCATTATACATTCAATCTGCATGGCCGCAGTAGGGCAAAAATGTTATATTATTTTCCTGCATTTGAAGTTATTTAACTTTGGTCCCCTGAAAAACGTAAGTTCCACTGTACCAGTACCTAATTTTCAGATTTGTTTAATTGGCAAAAGAAAAATTCTTGTCAATTTATTGAAACAAACTTTTTCTTAGTATTGGATAATCGTACAAATAAGATCTTGGTCTTTTTTTGAAGCTCTTTGCAGCTGTTTTTGAAACTCTGTACCACTGTAAACTCGCACAGCAAAATGGACTGACAAAAGGTAAAGTTATTATGTGATTATGCCTTTGCAATGGTTGCTCATGTGCTAAAATGAAGATAAAGGTAAAGTGCTCCCCTGTGCTTAGCATCACACCATGAAGCCGTATAGAGGGTGTGGGGGTAAAGCCCCACACTTTCTTGATTAGTGGATTTTAATAACATCCAATGGTAAGTTCTGCCTTCGCCGTAGGGTTACTAGTTCTACTTTCATAGGTTACAGAGAACTGCTGGAGGTAATTTCCGTTATATGCTACTCGCTACTCTTGACTATGTCTTTCATTTGTTTGAACTTCATCACAATTGGTGGTGGCATGTTTTAAATGTGATTTGTTTAAAGAACACTTCTCTAATTGAAGAGTATCTGGATGGAACACTTTTGTTCCCTGCCAACCCACCCCTTCCTTGTTTCCACCTGAAAGCCTCTAGGAGTCAACCAGAACTCATCTCCTTTGTTGTGTGTGTGAAAGGAGGTAGGCAGTTATTATATGTGTGGAGATATCATGTTCATATGTTTAAAAATGCCAAAGCAGAAGGTGGCCAGAAGTGTATTAATCAAGAAAATGGATTGCTGCTTTTCTCCACATTTGGCTAATCGCATCGATCAAAAATGGTGATATGATGAAATTGATGAAGAGACACTCACAAGGAATACCCAAGCACAGGCCAGGATTCCAACCCGGGATTCCTGGTTTGTAGCCTTGTTGTACTAACCACTCCGCCACGGAGGTCGGCACAATACAGAAAGGTAATTTTCTGCCAAGCTTGTATGAAGCAGACATGTTTAACTATTAACATTTTTTTTCACATGGGAAATACCACATGTACGTAGGTACTACATATGTATAGTTTTATGTAATGCACTTGTTCAAAACTCTGAGCTGCTCACATATAATTTCCCACTCCTTTGAAAATGCTTTGATACATGGTGAGCAATACACACTGTGACAAGCCTTCATCTTACATTACCTCAGTTCTAAATATAACAATGCTAAGTTATGTGAAAAACTTCGTTGAGTGGCCTTGTGTTGAATGTGGAGAATTACACTAAGCAGCGAGTCTTGGGGTTAGTTGCAGGGATGCCATCCACTCGCATGCCCACTCACTTCGAGCACTGGCACTAAGTCGAACGATATTATTTATTCTAAAATATTATGCACATACACAGATAAACAGCTCACCTACTTGTGAAAAAAATGCAAGTAAAATACATTCAAATAAATAAATTCGCCAGGTAGTGTTATCCTTGTTTCTCTGCAAATGAGGATTTGATTCAAACTATTGTCAATTGTTTGTGAAACGTATGTGCGCAATTAGTACAGTGGGTAACAGAAATTTCAATGGGAACATCCTTTAAAATATTTTTTTGTTAAAATGGTGCAAATCGTTTTTTTTATCACTTGAGAACAATTATTCACATCATTAGCACAAGTTCCTTTTGCGAGAATTACTTTAACTGACTGTTCCCTGAAATTTGTGAATGGTTAGCACACTTTTATATGTAAACTGGAACGCTAATATAGTATGCATGTGCATTGGAAGTAGCAAATGCCTATTTTAATGTATTTTTATTAGGTAGATTTAAACTGGCCACTTGCTCACAGAGTTTATAGTCCATTTAGTTTTCAAAGTTAACATCAGATGGAGTGCAATTACAGCACACTATCCAAGCAGTAATTCCAAGTAATTTGAGAAGGTTCCGGTAGATGTCTCTAGTAACGTACATTTTTCTGGATTCCTCATGTTTGTAAAAGTGCATTGAAAATATAAAGAATGTAAGATGTTTTTGTCCTTGCTCAATTCTCTATCAAACCATTAAGAAAATTAACAACATTATGTTTATCTATCTATCTACGTATATATATATATATATATATATATATATATATATATATATATATATATATATATATATATATATAAGTGTGTTTTAAAAGTCCTGCAGGATTCTAAAAACCTATAACTTTTAAAGCAATATGTTTATTACAAAGAAATATTGTTTGTTACACAGAGGAAACTTTGAAATTAATGTTTAATGTGGCTTGGTTCATCGCTAGGTCTTCAGCTGGGCACCATTCACGTCCAACTTCAGGTTGTCAAGATCTGTCGGTTTCTGTGCATACACACATCTCCTCACAGCCAGTAATTGCAAGGCTTAAGGTCTGGTGGCAAAATGGGCCAAGGTGTGGGTCCTATGTGGCCAATCCATCTCTCCCCAAATTGACCATTGAACTTCAAGGAAAAATTGTGTGTGTTGGGGGGAGGGGGGGGCAGCGGGCACCAGCTTACTGGAAGTGAATCTCATTGATGATGCCTAACCTCTGAAGTTCTGGGACAAGTAATGTAACATGTTCAGGTAGCTGGCACTGTTCACTGTGTCATCCTCGAAGAAGAATGAACCAATGAGGTGGTCCATGGAAACTGGGTACCACACATTGACCTTGTGTGTCAAACTCATGTGATTTCTCAACCCCCAAATTCGACAATTGTGTCTCTTTACTTTTCTCAAAATATGTAGAGTGGCCTCGTCAGAGGAAAGAACGAGAGACCGAAGGGCATTACTACTATCACCATTTAATCGGGTTACCATTAATTCACAAAATTCCTTCCTCATGTCACAGTCCTCTTTCTATCAGATCGGGCACAAATCTCAACTTGTACGGCCTGGCTTTCACTTTCTTGTGTAAGATACTGTGTAATGTAGACCTCGCCACTCCCAGTTCCAAGGATCTTAGTTTAAGAGATTTCATTGGACTCCATTGCCCTGCATCCACCACATCACTCATTCTTGACCTCCCACTATGTGGCAAATCTGCTACGCTTCTCATAGCCATATACTTTTCGTACCATCTCTGGATGCTTGTCTCTGCTGGAGGTAACCCCTCTCCGCACCAAAACACAAGTTTTTAACTCTGCAAGCTATAACATGTAATTTTTTCCTGTATCGACGCCATGTTGGAATCACATGATCACCTGCACACATGTCATTCAGCCGTGTGGGCAGAACAAAATTTTAATTTTCCTGTGCGTAAAAAACAAACAAACAATATTTCATTTTAATAAACCCAAACATGCACACTGTGTTCCATAAGGTTGCTAGGAATATGGTGAATTATCTGAATATGTGCATCAAAGAACAAGGACGTCACTTCCAGCATTTGCTATAATAGTTCACGTATCTGTTACACTACTCATATATCTGTACCTTGGGCCAGTTTAAATTGAACGCACTGTGTGTGTTAGTGTGTCTTAGTTTGTTTGCTTGTCTGGGGCCTAAGTATTTAGATCCATTGGTGTTGCCAGAAATTGTATTTGGAAGTCAAACCAATCACAAAACTTATAATAATAATTAGCATCGTACCTGGAAGAAACTGTAGGGGTAAAGGCAGCCAGGGCCATGGTGCTGATCCCATCACTCCCACCTTTGGCCGTGATCAAGAAAGTGTGGGGCCCTAACTCCACACACCCCTATATGCCTTCATTGCATGGTGCAAAGCACAGGGGAACACTTTACTTTTTTATTAATAATAATTAGTAATAGTAGTATGCTTATCATTATTATTATAAACTAATAAGCAATAACACAATTTATCGTTACTATTATTATTATGCTAGGGGAGACTTTTCAACTTGATCCACCACATGAATGATTATCCAACACAACTGTTTTTTTTCTTTTAATATTTTTGTGGGACATTTCCATCATCGGGAAATGGCAGAACTACAGATTATGTACCTTCCTTTAGGAGAGATTGGATAATAGGGGGTCTTCTTTATCTGTACCTTCCTACCTGTGTTGCAGCCTCTCCTTTGACAGAAATCTGCGACTTTGATGTCATCATCCACATTCTTTCCACATATGTGTCAAATGTCAACAACTCCTAAGTTTTGGGAATGAAAGGGAGTTTTTATTGCTTTGGGCGGGGGTGGAATGTACGATAAGCACTATGATTGTAGTGAATATCGTATATTTTAACACGTATAAATATTTGTATCATCAAAAATTGTATGGAGTGTGTATTAAGTGATGATGTCAGTAGCAGTCATTAGCACTTCAAGAGATGTTTTACAAAATAGAAAAAAAAACTGTAGTATTTGTATGATATTTCTAAATTTTATATCTTAAATTAACTTAATGACCACCGACACACATAATTTACCTTAATTTAATACTGCTAAACTTTTGAAAAATTGACTTGGTTAACAAAGCCCCTGCTGATAACCTGTGAGCCACCCCCCTTGAAAATCAGTTCTAGCTACGGGCCTGAATCTCTCCCAAGGAGAAGTAAATAATCTGTAGTTCAGCCATTTCCCGATGATTGCGCAGGAATTACAGTAATTTTTAAAATAATCACTTTTAGGATGAAGTATCCAAGGGAGGTGTAATGTCTAGCTCAGCCCTTTCACAATGTTGGCGCTGGAATTAACATTATTAAAAACACACTTTTAAAATGTAGATATCCAATCTTTCTCCAAGGGAGGTAAATAATATGTAGTTTAACGTTTAACCATTTCTCGATGATGTCACTCGAATAAAATATATTAAACATTTCCTAGTGCAGAATTTCTGCCCCCCCCCCACCTAATTCCTTAAGAGGTATATACATTATACTTAAAAATAATATTTGTCAATTTGAATGCGTTCATCCACTAGTTGTATTATTTCAAATTTACAGATTCTTCTGTAGCCAATATAGCAGCATCAGGTGATTCAGAAGCAAGTGGTAGTTTGGTCTTTTGGTTAAGACTGCTCCTTCGCATACATGAGGTCAAAGGATCAAATCTTCCCCTTGCTGATAACTTTTCTCTGTTCAACCACAAGTTGTATTCCTTCAATTTACAGATTCTGCTGAAGCTAATATAGCAGAAATAGTTGATTCAAAGGCAAGTGGCACTTTGGTCTGGTGGTTAAGGCAACTGCTCCGCAATCATGAGGTTGAAGGATCAAATCCTCCCGTCGGCAAGAACTTTTTCACTTCTTTTTAGTTCAATGACAAGAGGCACCATCTAGTAGCAAATGCCTGAACTAACAGTTTTTATTTTTCCAAAAATACCGTTACCTCTCTCAGTAAGGGTGTTACTGTTACTCCCAATTACCAAGGCCCCAGACCCATCCCTTGAGGATCATTGTTTTTGATTAGGTGATTGGAGATGTTTGTGAAGGTAGTTGTGGGCTTCTGAGAGCCCTGAAGGGTCGGTAGCCTCGTAGGGCGGTGTTGACTCCATAAAGCCAGAGATGGGGCTTGCATGGACCATGGAAAGTGAAGAGGCTGGAAGTGAGGACAAAGTCGATGGTAGAGAAGAACAGAGGAAATTCAAAAGCTATGAATATATGGGATTTTGATCCAGGACCTTTGGAACTGGAAGCAACACCCTTACTAATTGAGCTAACAACAACAACTTTCACTTGACGTTCTTTGGAACTTATATTTGAACCTAGCTTGGCCTGCTCATTGCCTGAAAAAAGATCCAACTTTCTTGGAGGAGATTTGAATTCTCATCCTTTCGGATTCAGACCAGCACTCTTACCACTTGAGCTACAGTGGAACATGAACAATCTTTGATCAGAACTTGTATTTCTAAAAATGTTTGGCACACAGTAAGGTAATGTTCATTTGTGCCCACGTCTCCAGTTTTTCTACACTACTTTGTTGGTAATCTTTTTATATCCGATAGTTGTAAGTTTGTTGGAAGTCCATGCCAAGGAAAGAGGACAGTTTCTTTCTATTCTGCTAGTCTGCAAGGAAAGATGTCACTTGAAAAGTTCATGCAAATGTTTTGACAAGCCTTTCCCTTCACAACTACTAGAAAATTGACATAACTCCTTTCTTGAACAAATACCTTTTCTTCACGTGCTTCTCGTCCCTCGGTGCGTTCAGCAGCCTAGCTCGCTCTTTCTCCGCCTCACAGTTCCAGGTAGACACGGGTTTTCGAAGGGAAAGGGAAGGTTTCTGCCTCTACCTCCCTTGCCCCCTCGCCCCCGCTCCAATGGTTCAAAGCCGGTGCTTTCAGGTCCTCCAGTCTATTTCCTATAGGACAGATAGGGGATTGGATTCCCTTCACTTCCTTTGTAAACCTTCTAAAGAACTAAGGGGAAATTTTTCTGCAGTACTTCTGTCCTCTGTATTTACACTACTTTTTACACGTTGTACAATATATATGTATAATATAGGATGTACTTTTATTATTTATGCAATTGGAACGTCTTATGTGCAGACAAAAATTTTATGCTTTTTTTTAAAAATATGGAATATATAATGATTAAATAACAAATGTTTGCTCACACTCTCTCTTGCTCTAGTTTTAGTAGTGTTTTATTTAAATATACTAATCTCTTGGCCTCCAATAAAAAAATGGATAAGCTAAACAATCATAAATACGGATGTATTTATTTGGGCAAGTGAACGCATGTTCTAATTCTTGTCGTTGGTTTGGTTTATTTTACTTCGCTTTTCTGCCACATTTGGTTATCGCGAAAATGAGGATGAGTGATGATATAATGAAACTGATGAAGGGACCTCGCAAAGAACAATTCAGGCTGGGATTCGTGACGAGCGTGCATTCTTGTTCTTATGTGTTGTACTCTGCCTGCAGTGAATAATGAGAAAATTAGAAATGAAAAATGGTTTGTTTAAAGTTGTGTTTTGTTACGCATCGCTTTTTCTAGCTGTATAGATTTAATCGGAATAAGTAGCTAAGAGTTGGAAAGTCGTGAGGGACAATCATAAACTGAGAATTCTAGGCTCCTGATTTCACAGTGCCCTTCAGATGCACTGGGAGGAAATTATTTGTATTTTCTTCTCTCTTCCATCGCTTTACCTAATTTCTGCCATGATGATGAACGTTGATTAAATTAAACTGGTTGCAAAGAAACACTCAAGCCCGGATCCTTCAGTAACGAGATCGTGAGATGGGGAAATTAGGGAAATCAAGCAATGCAAAATTTGAAAAAAATGTTAATCATATATAAAGATGGTATTTAAAAAATTCCATTGAAAATTACTACTCAGGAGAAATGCAGTTTGCTTTACCGATACCACGTATCCGAATGGTTAGCGCCTTCCTCACATGTTTGTTGTCGGCTGACCTCCGTGGGGGAGTGGAAGTGGTTCTGGATCTGTACCCGATGGAGGAATATAGTGGTTCGGATCCCACATTAAACTATAGATCTAGTCCCGATTAGCCTTTCTGTATATAAAGTGGACTTAAAGTGTCAAATCAACCATCAGATCAACCAACTGGGGGGGGGGGGGGAGTGGTTACCCTACAACACCAGGAGTTTCTGGTTCGAACCCCTACCTGGACATGGGTGTTCTTTGTGTTTGTCCCTTCATTAATTTTGTCATATCATCTTCGCGATTAACCAAATGTATAAAATAGCGAATCAAATCAAATCATTCATTGATTGATTGTTTGATTTGGTTAATTTTACTTTGCTTTCCGCCATATTTGGCTAATCGCGAAGATGATATGATAAAATTGATGAAGGGCAAGGGACACACAAAGATCACCACCCATTGCCAAGCCGAGATTCAAACCTGGCATCTCTGGCTCAGTAGTCAAATCAAATCATTTTAGATTTTTGAAAGTGGGTGGATGTTATGTGTACAATTTTTTGTAGTCATTCCGAACTTTGCAATTTTTCCTGTATTTGACGTTCTTCTTTTAGGAATACTGGGCCCTAAAAAGGGGGGGGGATTATGACCCGTTGGGCACACCACTCATTGCTACCCCAAGTGTCGAAGTCAATGCACGTCATTTGGTCATACTGTGGGTGGTACTCCTAGTTAATTACGAAGAAAACTCTAAGGAAAAAGCAGAAGATAATATAAAAGAAGATCGAACAGTATTGGTAAAATGAATTCTTTGTAAGCTTAGAAGATTAAAGGTCATCGTGTATCTAGAGAAGTACAAGAAAGATGGGTTGTAATCCAAGAAGTTAAAGAAGAATTGGTTGTATTCCGAGGATTGGTTGTAATCCAAGAAGTTAAAGAAGAATCGGATGTATTCCGAGAATTGGTTGTAATCCAAAGAAGATATCGGTTGTATTCCGAGACTGGGTTGTAATCCAAGAAGTTAAATATATATCTAGATAAACGCTGATATGAAACTAAGGCTGTTGTGAAGAATTATGGTAGTTGATAGAATCAATTAGATATTCAACTTAGAGAAGAGGAAGATAGTTATTTGAAACAGAAAAATCTGAGCTAACTGATAATCTGTAGAGGGAGATTGCTGAAAGAAGAAAAGGGTGAAACGAAAATTACTATTTTTGGCAGGACATCGTCAGGAAAAGACTATCTTGGAGAAATTATACAGGTTTAGCATTAGATGAGCAGACTTGCAGGAGGTGAACTATTGAAGAATTATATTTTTTAATCTAAAAATAACTTAACAGGTCACAAATCCGGAACGTTATGATAAGATATCTAGAAACGAAAATGAAAAGAAGTGAGAAATAGAGATATGAGAAAAGAATGCTGCATGCCAGGAGATATAATTGCACAGAGGAAGTGAAAGGGAACCTAGTCAGCAGAAATGAGAACCAGTAAGAAGAATCAAATGAAAGGACTAATGTAGAAAAAAATATCTATTTCCAAAAGATTTCCTCCAATAGAGAAATTTTTCATCCTCAAGGAAGGGGATATTGTGTCACGTGCCCGATCAGTCGACACAATCATGAAGGCGAGACAGAATAGTTCACGGGAGTGACGAAAGATGGCAACACGCCAAAGAATGAGAAAGAGAGTTGATTGTGGAAATCGGAGGAGGATAAAAACGATTATATGGATTATAATAATTAGAAGATAAACAAATGAAGAGTACAAAAATGTATATAAGAAATAAATGACACATTGTAAATAGCAAATTATTTATGATAAAGGATATATTCATAAATGTAAGATTAAGGAAAGTTAATAAGTGAGGAGATGATTACAGAAATATGTCCTTTCCCGATCTTTTAGATCGCGATTGATATTATTTACCTCTGGTGAGGAGAATGTCGCCAGGTTTTGGTTGTTTGTCCCCAGAGGCGCTGTTGTCAAATAAGATGCCCCGAAGCACTTACGGTTGCGCTCCTTATTAGTCGCACTTGGGCCATCGGCAGCGCTTGTAATTAGCGATCCTGGTTATTTCCCCTGGTTGTTGTTTTAGGAGGCGGTGCTATTGTCAGATTAGATGCCCCTAAAAATCCTCTATAGCTTTGGTTCAATTCTCTACAAGGAATGTAGCATAATGATTTTTCTATATTATTGAGAAGTTGTACTTTTTTTTCCACAAAACGTTGCTGAAAAAAATATTCAAAAATGTCTGAAAATGAAAAGAAAATTTAACAACTTTTTGTTCATTGAAAAGAGGAAGTTTTGTAGATTTAAGAAATGTGTGGTAAAGAAAAACAAATTAAAAATATTTTTTCTATGATTTTTTGAACAACAACCAAAAACCGCAGACCGGAGGTAAAAATGCTGTATTATGAGGCCAGACCCGAATGTGTTAACAGAGCCATAAGATTGATGAACAACTCTATATCTGAGGAAACAAAGAAGAGTGCAGCTGAATTGTTTCTGGGGTATATGGAAGAACCTAGGGAAGTAATATCCAAAGAAGAGGCTAAGGAAGTATTACTAGACATGTACATTAAAAGAATGAAGAAGACAAAGAAGAAAGCAGAGAATGGTATGAGAATAAAATTAAAAAAGGGAGACCTGGTAGTTTGCAAAACACACCCAATGAGTAAAGCATCAGAGAAAACAATCAAGAAATTGTTTTTCATATATGAAGGGCCATACGAGGTCATGAACTTGTTTTGGAACATGGCGGTAGTAAAGCATACAGAAACGAAGATAGAAAATATCAGGAGGTTCAACTGCATGGAGGAAGTCAAAAAGAGCTTAGTTAATAAAGAGTAGAAACATTAAGAGAAGCCACAGAGAACGAGGAAAAAAATTATAAATTTACAAATGAATTTTCCAATATATAAATTTTCCATCCTTAAGGAGGGGGATATTGTGTCGCGTGTCAGTTCCGGCGACACAATGAGAAATGCAAGGAAAAAATGTTTCACGAGAGTGATGATAGATGGCAGCATGCCATATAGAGAGGAGCAGAGCTAATTGTAGAAACCAGGAGCGGAGAAGAGTGATTGTATATATTATAGTAAATGCAAAATACATAAAGAAAGAGTATAAAAATTATAGAAGGAGTGAATAAAATGTTGTAAATAGCCAATTAAGATAATTAAGAATATGTTCATATATGAAAACAATTAGGAAAGTTAATAAGTGAGCAAATGAATTCAGAAATGTATCCTTTTGGTTCTAGTGATCAAAATTTGATTTAATACCTCTGACGAGGAGAAAATCGTCAGCTTTTGATGTTTCCCATCCCTCTGTGGTGCTGTGCGATAAGAAAATTGTCAGCTTTTGTTGTTGTCCGTCCCTCAGTGGCGCTGTTCCAAATTAGACACCCTGAAGCACTTACGGTTGTGCTCCTTATTAGATGCACTGGGCCAAAAAAGTAGCGCTTGCTGTTAGCGATCCTGGGCTATTCCCCTTTTGGTTGTTACATAGGAGGTGGCGCTACTGTCAGTTTAGATGCCCCTAATCTTTCTATAAGTATAGCTTGTGTTGCTGTATAATGCCACAAAAAAAGGGGAAAGCGAGCACATATATGATTATGCTTTAAAAGGAAAGATAATAAACTAGAAGAAAGAAGGAGAAGCCTTTTTACTAATCAACAATAGAAAGGAAGAAGAAGTCTTTTCCCAAAATAGAAGGAAGAAAAGAAGAAGCCTCTTCACTAATCAATGATAAGAAGGAAGAAGAAGTCTTTTCCCAAATCAAAGATAGTAAGGGAGAAGCAGCTTTTTTCCAAAATAGAAGGAAGAAAATAATAAGCCTTTTCCCAAGCCTTTTCTGGCCACGGTGGCTCAGTCGGTAACGCGTCTGACTACCATGCTCAAGGTCCCGGGTTCGATCCCCCGGCCGGTTCAAATCCGGGAACTTTTCTAAGGTTGGAAGCGGCCCCGGCGCCCACCCAGCGTCGAATAACATGGGTACCTGGGGGAAACCCTGGGGGGTAAAGGCGGTCAGGGGCGTGATGCTGATCACATCACCCCCACTCACGACCGGATCAAGAAAGTGTGGGGCGTTACCCCCACACCCCCTATACGCCTTCATGGCGTGGTGCTATGCACAGGGGAGCACTTTACTTTACTTTACTTTTCCCAAATCAAAGATAGGAAGGAAGAAGAAGCCTTTTCCCAAAATTAGGTGAAGAAAAGAAGAAGCCTTTCTTATTGGAAGAATAATCTATTTCTATTTGAAGAAGATTTCCTTTCAATGATACATATATATATATATATATAAGAAGAATATAACCGATGTAAATTTGGAATCAACATATATATATTTCCATGTATATACAAGCTTCGCTATATATTTTTCTCTGTATTGTGTACAGTTTTCAGAATATAGATCTGCATTTAACTATATCCTCTTGGCTATAAAATGCTTTCTTATTTGGAATTCTCGAATAAAGAACCTACCCCCTAACATTAAGATATTTCTATAGCCGTGGTAAATAAAATTTTTTGTACCTCACGAGAGGGGAGTAGCACTAGTTTTAGCATAACCTACGGAATGCTGTTGCAGTAAACCAAAGTTCCCTCTTCAGAAAAGAAAGGTGCAAATTCTTCTTCGCGATGTCTGTACCAATAGTACGTCGTCCCTGGTGCCAACATGTTCCTTTCACGGAGTCTAGACCAAAGTATCTCGGCAGATTCCTTTGTAAGACCAAGATCTTGAACAAAGTAATTTAAGGCACTTTGCTCGAAAAGTTTGGGTTGATTTTCAACACCTTCTGGCAAGAAATCACAGTCAGAGGTAGCGCCAGCCATTTCTGCGTTAGAAGAGGAAGAGGAAGAATCATGTAAATGTTCCGGATGCTGCGGTACTGGTACATCAGGGCCATGGGAACGGGTAAAATTGCAGATGAAATATTGCTTGGATACACAATCTTACTTTTGTTCCTGCTGTTAAATCCCTTCACATTCACAGAACAGAAGTAGCAGTTCGTACTGTGGTCTGTAGGTTGTCGCCACAACATTGTAATTCCGAATGGCTTTTCTGTTTGCTCAACGTTCACCCACTGCCGTAATTGCTCTGAACAGGTCCTACAAGCCTTATGTGGTGACCACGGCTTGTCTTGGTCTCCAAGTTTGATGTCAAAGTACGCATAGTAAGCCTTTCTCATGAACTCTTGTTATTTTATCGACACAAATCAGAATGTACTTGGACTGTTCTTGCAGCCACGACATGGCATGGCATGGCGATATACCTTCAATAACAAAATTAACAAAGTATGTCACTTGCGTATAGGACACTTATGAAAACAAAAATATATTTTCACTAGCAAGCGAAGTACGACCCAGACTGTAGCGCACAAAGCACTGCAACAGAATGGTTCCACTCAGCAAGATCTGCTGTGTTGTACAGTGTTGTCGGCTCTAGACTGTGAATGTGATTATACAGGATTGCAAGATGACTGCGGGAGATCACATTAATAAATGAATCCGGAAATCTTAATTAAAGCAACACTTCTCCTAACAAGGTGCATGTGCATAAAAACACACTATAAGATTTTAAAGAAATGTGATGTGATGTGATGTGGAAGACTTTAACGTCTGATCCTGATTCAGGATGCAAAAGTCATCCTAGAAAACAATACAGCATGGCGGCAATGAAATCATCGCAGGTCAGTGAGTCAGTGGTGTAAATTTGAGTGCTGAAAAGTTCCTTCGCAAGGCCTGGATGCCACAAAGCATCGAAGTGACGCGAAAGTGAATAAGACCACTTATATCAGAAGTTTGCACTTTGGACTGTACAGGAAACAGTGGCACCAGACATTTTGCTTTGTTTAGAGCTTTGAAAAAACACCACGGACTTGGAAGAATGGACATCGACAATGTACGTGTCAAACACGTTCGTCATGGAATTTTTTCATCACCAAAGCAAATACATCCAGTGACATAAAAATCCTGAAAAACCTTTAAAAAGGCTTGATTTAGGTGCATCAACCTAAAATAGGTTATAACAAGCAAAATAGGTCTTTTTAGGCACTATAAAACTTCATCAGTTGTGTTTCTTAACGGAACGCTGACATAACTTATTTACCTGTAAAGGAAAAAAATAGGTTAAAAACCTAAAATCCGAGGTATAATTATCAGCCAGGTTAAGCCGATGTTGGACACTAACTTAACCTGGCTGATAACCTGAGAACACTTCTTTAAATGTAGTAGTCTTAGGATTCTACAAATGTGCAAATTTGTGTTTGTAATTTTTCAATGGTTTGCTGTTCAAAAATTTTGTTTTATGCATTACTAAAAAAAAATATGTATCACACATATGTTGCAAAACCTGTTTTTGAACTTTCACTAAATATGGGCTCAACAAGGAAAGAATTGAAGTTTTTTGGCTAATTTGCGAAGATGAGGATGAGTTATGATATGATGAATAGACATCGCAAACGTCCATGCCCAAGCCAGGATTCGAACCCAGGACCCCTGGCATCGCTGTGCGAATGGTTGTTAAAATTCTTAATAATGTTTTATGTATTTATCTTCTATATGTACAGAATTATTATATGCAACAAAGTACACAATCATAATACATACAATTTTCAACATGCAAATGAATATTCTAAAAACAAACCACATTTTGGAGGAAGGAATAAAAAAAACACTGAAAAAATATTTTTAACGGACACTTCATTTTATTTTCAACAAAAATAACAATTTCTTGAATACACCAAAGTTTACTACTGCAGCCATACTAGAAGTGTACTGTGGGGATCATCCATGGACACTTCGTGTTTCTTAAACCCCGAACTTTGTATAATACATATTATGTGTCGCCAAAGGATTTCTCTTCCAGTAAGAGTTCTACAAGAGATTTTATTAAAAGTTTACTTCTTTTAATATTTAATTATTGTCTGGAAGATTTCCACAAGGCTTCTTGAGTCCACACTTCACCATTCAAATCTCCGCACATATTAACAGAAAAAATGAATATTTCTTCACACTTTTTTTACCTGTCACATGTACACCGTATTACGCGATGTCACTGGTTACCGCCACTCCACACATCAAAAAACATAAACCTGAGTGTTAGTCGAGACCCAATCTGCTCTCCTGTTTTTCCAGTTTGTCACTTCCTTTTTTTTTAATTATTTTCACAGAACAATGAAGCATATGCTCAGTGATCTATTATGCATGAAAAAACAAAAGACTAAAAAAAAAGAACTTTTCTCCTGAAGTGAGATAAAATAAAAATAAAATTTTAAAAAATCCTGAAGTAGTTCATGTACAGCCAAACTTTCACCATTTTTTTTAGTTTGGGGGAAAATTATACATTTTGTCTTTGTTTAACCCCTCAAGCCTATAATGTAAAATGCAAATGATATCATTCCTAACAATACAAACCACATTCTTGTTAAAAGTTCCAATGCTAGAAAAATCTTAAAGTCCGCTCACATATGAGACCAAATGAAATCTGTATTCATTTTCTTTTTTAAACTGACTACCATGGCATTCATGCCATAAGTGTACTTATTAAGCTTGCTGGATCCTAGCAGCTGCTATATAAGTAATAATGTTTAAAGGTATTCACTCTACCCTCGTTCATGTTCAGAGCCGACTGTGTCAAGAGTTGTGCCTGGTTTAGTCTTCATCTGACAGTGGCTCGTATTGGGATGAAAGAAGTGGTGCAGGCTCTGCAGGACGTGTAGGGACTGAATCCGCAGGGGAACTGGATCGACTTGGATTCGGGCGAGATGTTGGAGGTCCTGAATTCGGTGCCGGAGAGCTGGAGCAAGGTGCCATCGTGCGGACATTCAGAGCTGAAAATGGATACGCATACGTGGTGGTGGGGAATGCTGAAGTTGCGGATGAAAAGGCAGAATAGGAAGGAGGGATAACAGAGGAGGTCGTGTGAGAAGCTGAGCTTATAGTGTGTGTCGTTATGGTTTCTCCTGCCGTAGACTGTCCTACCTGGCTTTCCTGTTGATCCGAACCAGTCCCCGGTTCACCTGCAGGGGATATAGGTTCTACTTTAGAAGATGCATCCATACCTGATGCACCGGCATTTTCGTCAATGACCATGTCCCCTGACTGTGGGCTATCACTAGGCTTGTTCTTATCATCGCTGGATGAACCTATCTTTGCTTCACCTGATTGAGACATTCCATCTTTGTTGCTTGATTCGCAGTTGCCCCCTTGTGCAACAGATTCTGAGATCGATTTTTCCTGCTCAGTTTTGCTGATTCCGCTATCGGTACTCTCTACGGCATGGCTTACATTACCGTCAGGACCCACCGAAGTGTTTGACGCACTGATTTCATCCTGGCGATGACGCTTGTTGGGAGCTTCATCCGGTTCATGACCTGAATGCTCAGAACTAGACTGTGGGATATTCTGTTTTTCTTCACCAGTTTCAAGCCCACGCTTATGCTGTCGTTGAATAGAATGTTCAGGAACTTCCTTCTCACTATTATCCTCTGTCCTCATCACTTCCACAATCTTGTTCTTTACGTAATCAAAAGGCGATATGGCAGGCTTACCATGAGAGGCCGAGCTTTCCATGCCTTCCTGACACATACGCCGTTGCAACATAGCAACGGAGTCCCCACCTGCCATCCAGTGGTTATCTGCATTTGACAGTCCATCCGGTGGAGATATGGGCTCTACATTGTAGCTAGCAGATGGAGGAGTCTTGCTTGTTGGCATTCCTCCACGCGGTGACATGGGTTGCGCTATGCGGATGATCTGTCGTTCATCCTGAGCCAATGATGAACTGTGCGATGAGGCTGACGTGGTTGTGATCTGAGCCTTGTTATCACTTACTGACGAGTTGCACTTCTGCTGCATCTGTGCAGCAGCTTCCTTCTCCATCTCCTTTTGCTGTAAGGCTTTACGAAGTTTCCAGTTGTGATGCTCCGTGAGCACTCCGTCCACGGTAGGCTGTACTATCAGAGGATGTGGAAATCCTCTATGCAGAGGGTAATGAGCCGAGTGACCTTCACTGCTGAAATCCTTTGTGATTATAGAATCAATGTGCTCACCCAATGTGATATTCTTATTTGAACCAATATTATCACGAGAATCCATTGGACTTTTCGATGAATTGTGACTCGACTGCTCCTCCCTCTGCATCATGCCAGGGCTGTGGATCGCCTTCATGGGCGAGAGTTTACCGTTTGGCTCGGGAACGTGCAACGTAGAAGGCTGCAACTTCTGGAAAAGACGATCTCCTGGTCGGGTTTGTGAGGTTGTCGTTGTAGGAGGACCAGTTGTTTGATCGGAGCTTTGATTGATCTGATGAGTAATTAGGGCATCAATAAGGCTTGCTGCTGTGAACGTGCAATCCCTTCCACCTTGAGCATGGCGTTGAGATATTTCACACTGGAAACTGTCAGCCAGCACGCGTGATGCTTCTCGTTCTAGAATTTCTGAACGACCACGTAATTGCTGATGTTGCTGTTGTTGTTGCTGCTGCTGTTGTTGATGATGCTGCTGCTGTTGTTGATGTTGCTGCTGCTGTTGATGTTGCTGCTGTTGTTGTTGATGTTGCTGCTGTTGTTGTTGATGTTGCTGCTGCTGTTGATGTTGCTGCTGCTGTTGTTGATGCTGCTGCTGTTGTTGATGCTGTTGTTGTTGATGTTGCTGTTGTTGTTGATGCTGCTGCTGCTGCTGCTGTTGTTGATGCTGTTGGTGTTGTTGCTGTTGACGCTCACGATACACCTGATCCGCCATCCTCTGCCTATCCAATTCTGCAGCTCTTGCCACTTGCTGCTGATGGTGCAGTTGTTGCTGTAAAGCTTGTTGATGGTGAGTTTCTCGAATGTATCTCTCGCGTTCCTGATGGTCTGCCAGTAAACGAACACTCCCTAAAGAGTCTGCCATTGTTTTACCCAAACCTTCATGCGGTTGCGATAGGTGCCGTTTATCTTCCTTAGGCACTGGTAGACTTGGCTGCTGGACAGCCACGTCTACAAGTGAAGAGAAGGCTTCGTGGCCCGGAGGAGGTGGGTAGTGATGCCTTGGTTGTGGTGATCCTTGCGTACTCATGTACTGTGGGTCTGGCGACTTTGGAGCCGTCTGAATTATTGGTTTCCCTGGCTGACCCGGCTGCAGCGAATGCCTCTTTATCACACCCTGCCTCGGCGGAGGAGTCTGAACAGGTGGCTGCTCGGAAACTGGTGGTGTCTGTGTAGCATCACGTGTTGCAGGAGACGATGTAGGGTGTCGTGAAAGACGATCTGCCGAGGTCAGGTAAACTGCCGAAGGAGGCGGTTGCACTGGATAGTACAAAGGATGGGGACTAGAATCTCTTGATCCTCTCGGTGATAATCTCGCTTCCTTATCGCTAGATGTGCTTCCTCTTCTACCATGCATCTGTTGGGACGTTATGTAATCATTCATGATTATCTGGCGTGAGCTTAACTGAGGTTCAATAGCATACGGAGACCGGATGTGGTATGGAATTGGATTTCCAGGATATGTATAATTAGGTGAAGCCGTTGGGGCTTTGCTGGTTGTCGTGGGAAGCATGTTTCCACTTTTATTATAATATTCCAGATGGGTTCTGTCATACATTGTTTGTGATACAAGTGGGACGCCAAGAGTATCGTAAGGAACTGTTGGTACAGGACTTGGATTTTTTGTCGGTACCACTCGTTTCACATCATGATGGACTGGAGTACCTTGCGTTATAGATCCACCACCTTCCTTTGGCTGTGGTGGGGTCAGCTGGCGCAACAAACCCTCATAGCTTCGTGGAGAAGCATGCGGGAGTGCTGATCCAGCAGATGAAACGGGTGTTCCATGTGTGATGGAACCCGATAATCCTCCCTTTTCATTTCCACCTTTAATTGGCAGCTTTGGCGAAACAGAACCAAGTTTGGAAGCTGTTAGCGGTGGTGGTGGTGGTACTTTTGTTACCTTTGTACACGCTGTGGTGGTCAAGGGACGACCTTGAGGTGGCATCAAATGGGGAGTGGAAGCACGTGGTGATGGTTGGCTCATAACTAGATGTGATGCACGGGCATCAGGCAAGAAAGCCGAAGGTGATTTGGTGCGTTGTTCAACTGGAAGGTAATAAGTATCTCGGTAAGATACGTGCATTTCTGGAAGTCGTACAGGGGCATTTGAATGGGCTGGTGGTGGACGATTTGAGCTACACACTGGATCAGGACTTCTCTGAACCGTTACAACCGGCGAATCTCTGTAGTCTCGGCTTGGTGGACTGCGCTCTCGTTTCTTGATACTCAAATCCAGAGTGACCGGTTCAGGCTCCTGGTTTTCTCTCGTCACCTGCTGCACTTGGACCATCACCAGACCCTCCTTCGGCAGATCGGAAGGAGCAGAGCTTTGAACCATGCTGTTGGCATTTGCACCACCCCCACTGCCACCATTACCACTCGGTATAACACTGATGGAATTGGACACGGGGATCATGTGGGAATTCATATCCACAACTCGCTGCTGTTGGGGCGGTTGCTGCTTGTCTCCTGGCTGGATGTCACGATAGTCACTCATGAAATTTGTCACCTCGTTCCGTTCGCTTTTCAAGATCGACGTAATGGTTGGAGTAATGTTTGACATGGTTGTGGGTGGCTGGGGAGGGACACTGGGAGACTGCTTCCTCAACTGGAACTCGATCACTCCCAGCATGAGGTCTTTTACTGTCATGGGTCCCTGCGCAGCATCCCCGCAAGCACCGTTCACTTCCATAACCTGCTGCGGATGTTGCCGATGGTCGGGCATTGGAAGCTGATCTCGACGAAGAGGCTCCATGATGTTGGTGCTCCTTGCCTCACGGACCTCCATGTACTGTTTGGGAGATTGGCGAGCTGCATTTTCCACATCAGCTCCTCCTTGTCCTTCATCAGCAGTTTCCTGAAATTTAAGTAAGGTCAAAGTTAAGATGTTGGTTTTGTTTAATATTAGTGTAAAAGTAACATGTAATAATGTGTACATGTAGAAATTCTCTTACAGCGGCTATCTGGAATTAAAATTGGGACTACACAATGTTGAATCTTAGCAAGAAAATTTCCAATTGCAGAAACATTCAAGGTTAGTGGGGTAACTTGTAAGGGATGTTTTTATTCATTTGCACATACGATTTTTATAATTTCAAATATTTCCTGCCACTGTTATGCGACCCTTCATGCACTCTGTACGAGATAATAAAATATTTGTGCATGTGTGCATCTAAATTGATAAGATAAATGTGTGTTATGAACATCAAACACCTTCTGAGACAGTGAATACATATAAACACATAGAAGTGTAGTTTAATGTGTGAACATTCTAGAACAAAAAAATCTTATGAGTTTTCTTGTTACATTATTATACAGTCTCACACAGACAAATGCTTAATAGCAACATTCCTTGTGGGAGAGCTTAGTGGGGGTTAAATTTATTGATGAAAAATGTATGTAATGTAACATCATTTAGTTGTTTTCAACGCTGATGTAATGGTTGCGAGTGGCTGGAAAGGACACTGATACTACTTTCTCAACTGGAACTTGATCACTTCCAGTACGAGATATTTTACATTGTATATGATGTACTAAGATGAATGTGCCGTTCTAGCAGTAGTAAATGCATTTGTACTTTTATTTAATTAATGAAAACTGATCTGAAATAAAATGAGCTTAATAGCTTAATGTTGAAAAAATATTTACATGCTTACAAGACTTAAAAGTGGAGACTGTTGCTGGAAATACAGTAAAACCCTGATTTTACATTTTCCTGCATTATACATTCAATCTTGACGGTTCCGACATAGCAAGATGTTACAAAATTTTCCTTGATTTTACATTTTCCCGCATTTGAAGTTTTTCCAGCATGGTCTCCTGAAAAACGTAAAACTGAGGTTCCACTGTATTCAGTATTAAAAGCGGAGAGCAAGGGACAAGAGAGGACAGACATATTCACTATACATCCACCATACGAAACATACATATATTCTGACTACCTGATCAAAAGATATTATGGTGGAATCGAAACGTGCACAATAAAAGTGAAAAGAGTGCCAAAGAGGCAAACAAAAGTTACATCAATTGCTGCACTTACTGTAGCTGAGCTATCGTAGTCCTCCTTTGCTGTCGGTTGATTGGGCCTCTGCTCATTCTCTCTGCCCACATCAGAAGGTTTGGCTGGAGCCATTGTTTGCGTCGGGCCAGAACTTTGTTGTTCTGTTGTCTGACCGTGAGCACTTTCAGCAGATTCTGCTGGTTTGTCTTCAGTGTTGGTAGCCTCAGTATTGTCTGCAGTTCTCTTGTCGCCATCTGAAACAACAATGCAATCATAAATTGGCAACATGTTTGCTATACATAAAAATGGAATGGGTGTGTTACTGTGGCAATAAATGTTTCAGTTCTGTTATGAAAGAATGCGAGTTAGTTATAATGCAACAAGAACAATAACTCTTCTTGAAAACTAACCTAGCCCCACTGGAAAATGCCACAAAAACTCTACATATGTTATTGAACATACGTAAAATTTCAGTCACATACATACAGTTTTTATGTTTTAAATTACGAAATGTGGCAAGAAAATGTTTCTTTTTTCTTAGATGAACTATCGTTAATACTGTTTCCAATTTGCTTACTTTATGTTTATGTTCTCGTTAGGCCTTCAGCTTACCAGGTGTGCCGGTTAATAATTCTTAATTTTGTCGCTGGATGGTGCTGGAAGCAAGGGTTAGTGCACAGTTTCAACTGTTACGTCAGTGTGTTGCCAGGACAGTACCTGTCAAAATGGCGTGGATGTGCAACCGAGTGAGAGTGATCGTGATATTCGGTTTGTGTGGGAAACATGTTGACCATCAAACCAAATAAGGAGCATGTGCGGCATGTCCTGCTTTTCTTGTTCAATCAAAAGAAAAACTCGAGTTAAGTCATCGTATCTTTGGGGAAACATACGGTGACAATGTACTAACGCAAGACGGTGTGTGTGCGTTAGTTTCGACAATTCAAAAGTGGTGATGTCGACTTGATCGCTTGGGCCAGCCAAAAAAATTCCAACACGCCGAATTGCAAGCACTGTTGGACGAAGACGATACGAAAACGCAACAACAACTGGTACAGAAGTTAAATGTTGGTTGCCAAACCATATCTGATCGTCTCATGCCATGGGAAAGATCCAGAAGGCAGGAAAATGGGTCCCACATTATCTGAACGACAGACAAATGAAAAAGCGAAAAATGGTGTGTGAATTGTTGCTTTCTCGGCATGAAAGAAAGTCTTTCTTGCATCGGATATGGGGACGAAAAATGGATCTACTTTGAGAACCCAAAATGCAAAAAGTCATGGGTTGACCCAGGACAACCTTCAACATCAACCGCAAAACCGAATCGCTTCGGAAGGAAGACAATGCTGTGCATTTGGTGGGATCAGAAGGGTGTGGTGTACCATGAGTTTCTGAAACCAGGTGAAACAGTGAATGCCGTTCCCTACCGTCAACAACTCATCAATTTGAACCATGCATTGATCGAAAAGCACCCAGATTGGGTGACAAGACACGGAAAAGTGATTTTGCAGCACAACGCCGCCTCATCACACACAGCGAAAGGCGTGACTTGGTAACAACATGGTGACTAATGTAGGAAGCTGAGAAGAAAACCTAGCCTTGAAACCCGTATACATAAATTTTTCAGTAATTATGGAGAGGTGATGCCCAAGGAAATGTTTATACCTGTGCTATTTTGTTGGTACAATAATAGTTATTACTAAATTAGAAAAAACGGTATAAAGAATGTCTTATCTTTATGAACTGAAAAAAAAAGTCATCTTACTGTAAAATCTTCATGTATCCCCCAAATGAAATAACAATAATAATAAGAAATCACAGTCATAAACACAAGAAATATTAACTTCTCCCACCAATATATATTTTTTAAATAGCAAATTACAGGTAAGGATGAAAAACTGATGACAGATAAGTACAAACAAAATATAAATTCAGTGTGTGGCAATTCTATGAAAATTTACACCACCATACATTAGTTTTTCCTGTAATTTACTGTAGGATTCTATTATCAAGAATATAAGCATCCGTCATAAGATAAGGGCATACAACACTAAAAGTAACATGTTTCTGGTAACTACCTGTAGCGTCCTGAGGTTGTTCTGACATTGAAGTGCATGGATTTGGAGATGCAGCACTCGCCGTATCACTGCTATCCAAGGGTTGTGCTATTTCATCACAGCTTGAAGTACTTGAACCAGACTCCTCCTCGTCAGTTACTGTTGGTGGGGCATCTTTCTTTCCTCCCTCACCAAGATGAGACTGAAGGGAAAAAAGATACATGTATTAGTCAATGATGAACTCAAAGACATTGATAGTTTTCTTTGGGAGTAGAGAAATAACAGTTGGGCTGAAAAGTTCGTAGGCTGACTCATAGATGGCGTTACTAGAATTAAATCCATGTGATTTTTACTTAGTACTAACCTTCAAAAGATACGTGTATAAATTTCACAGCTGCCGGATAATTAGTTCGTGAGATATAGCATTGTGAGTGAAGCAGCTTTTGTTATTGTGAAAAAATGGATAAAAAAAGAATTTCGTGTGTTAATAAAGCATTGCTTTTTGGCGAAAAAAAATACTGTTGAAGCCAAGGCTTGGCTTGATAAACATTATTCGGACTCTGCACCAGGAAAATCAACCGTTGAGAAGTGGTTTGCTAAATTTAAACGAGGCGAAATGAGCATCGAAGACGATGCACGCAGTGGACGCCCCAAAGAGGCTGTTACCGACGAAAACATCAAAAAAGTCCACAAAATAATTTTAAATGATCATAAAGTAAAGTTGATCGAGATAGCCGAGATTATTACATAGCGTTGTTGGAGCGTTTAAAGGATGAAATCACGAAAAAACGGCCCCATTTGAAGAAGAAAAAAGTGCTGTTTCATCAAGACAATGCACCGTGTCACAAATCAATGAAAACAATGGCAAAATTATATGAATTAGACTACGAATTGCTTCCCCATCCACCATATTCTCCAGATCTGGCCCCCAGTGACTTTTTCCTGTTTGCAGACCTTAAAAGAATGCTCGCTGGAAAGAAATTTAGCACTGATGAAGAGGTAATCGCCGAAACTGAGGCCTATTTTGAGGCTAAAGAGAAATCGTACTATAAAAATGGCATCGAAAAATTGTATGACCGCTATAATCGTTGTATCGCCCTCAAAGGCAACTATATTGAATAATAAAATCGAATTTTGTCAAAAAAATATTTTTTACTATGTTAGCCTACGAACTTTTCAGCCCAACTGTTATATATATATAAATACACAAGCAACATCAAGTATATCTTGTGTGCAAGCTTTACTATCTCAATCGGTCAGTATATTTTTTTTGGATACTTTGTTACTTTACATGAGGCAGAGGCCACTGAAATTTGAGAGCCAAACCCTGTCAAGTGGTTTTTAGTTGGGTGACGCGTGGTGAGCACATCAAGTCCCATTGCAGTTATTTTCTGGCTTTTGAGACCTGAGCCAGCTACTTCTTACTTTCAAGTAGCTCCCACCAGGAACTGAACCCGAGACCACCTGCACCAAGGCAAGAGCACTAAAAATTTGGCTATATGGGAGTACCTATATATAATATACAGGGTGATCCATTTGGGTATGGATAAAATAAAATGGATGTGAATTTTTTTTGGTCAAATGTAATTACCCGAAATATTGTATACAAAAGACTGAAAGGTGGCAGTTTTTATTTTTATACACTGCTAACAGTTTGGCACAGTTTTCAGTTTTCTACATAGCCTCCTTTGCGAACTCTCCACAACTCATAACTGTGATTCAATTCATTCCACATCTGGTGTAACATCTCTGGGATGATTTTCAGTCGAAAGCCTGTGAGATTTTGAGTTTTAAATCATCAATGTCTGTGGGTTTCTGTGAATAGACAGTGTCTTTAACGAAACCCCAGACGAAGAAGTGTGGAGGGGTTAAATCTGGAGAGTTGCAAGGCCAAGCAATTGGTCCCCCATGGCCACACCAACGACGATTGAAATGTTGGCCAAGAAAATCACAAACCACTTGTGCCCAGTGAGGAGGTGCACCTTCTAACTGAAACACACTACAGCAAAACTCCCATGTTTCACGCACGAAAACACCAACACAAAAATTTTTCTACTATCATATTTACGTTTCTATTAATGTTTTATTTTATCCATACCCAAACCCTGTGTAACCCTGTATATAAAGGCATATATAAGAACACTTTTCATTATTGCTATGGATTTTCTATCCACTGTATGCCTTTAATGCATGATGCTATTTTTTTTCCTTTCAATTGATTACTTCAAAAACCAACTTTCTAAGCAATTTGTTCACTGCCTCATTCATTTACCAATAATGTTAATCCTGAAACAGGCTTCTGCTGACTATGCTAAGCTATCCAATGGTTGAGGGTAACCCCTCTCGAGACTCTAAATCTAACAATCAGTCACCAATTAACATTATAGTTAATGACTTTCCTCTGCTTCTTGACATTTAAAATTAAGTGACCACTCCCGCTAAATGGCCAACTAAAACTGTAACCGCTCGACACCAAAATCTGAGTGATCCAACTTAGTGTGACAGCAAAGAAGTCTTTTGTCCACCCCTCTTATAATAATCTGGCTACTTACCAGATTGCAAAATTTTAACCCTACAATGGCAGAAATTCTGTTTGCAACCATGCACTCTAGGTATGGCGAATCAAAGCATCATATCTCACCAACAACTAATCTAATCATATAAGCCTCTTCACATTTCACTCAATCAACCTACCTTGTTGTATTCCTGAACCATTATATCTAGGCCTAGTTTCTTGCGGTAGTTGAAATAGAAGTTCTTGCATTGACCTTCTGTTTTTGACCCCACTTTCTCTGCTACTTTGGGCCAATTCACGCCAAATTCCCTCAGCGATCTCTTTGCAGCCTCGATCTCCTCCTCCGTCCAGCGAGACTGATCAGGACCTGAATCCTCCGCACCTCCATCCTGTGGGGCCAGCTTCCGGGAAATGCGATTGAAGCATGCTGAGCAGCATTTTGTCACATGAGGTGGAATTTCTGAAAATTAAACACCAACATTTATGAACAATTCCGGAGTATATCATTACAACACGTGTCAGCAATCCCAACATTTTAGAAATAATATATCTAAATTTGTCCCAGCTTTTTGCTGGCTCTTGCCTTAAATTTTCTGTGGTAGTCAACTGTGTAGACCTTAATTTTTCCAGAAATTGTAGTTCTGGAAATCTATATGAAACAGAAGTGGATACTTAAATTTTAAAGATTCATAAAATCAGACACAGAAAGTTACTGATGCAGGATATTGAGTAAAGTCCAGCAATAGATAATGAACGAATTAATGTATGGTGGTAAATAATGATTTCAAGTATTTATATATCATTGAACAATTCATTATTTGCAAAAATTCTGTAAAAACATAAATAAGACCTATAGTCACAACATATACCGGTATCTTGGTTTTGAGATGAAGAGGGACATTTAGACATAATACTAGAAGGATTAAAAAATATTGTCAAAAAAAAAAGGGATCTTGAGACATAATACTAGAAGGATTAAAAAAATTAGTCTACAAAAAAAATGTTCATTACAATTTAATTCAATGAAACAAATCCAATTTTGCTCCGTTCTCTACTGTGAAATAATGATTATTTTTTTTCGCTTTCCTTGTTAATTTAAAGCAAATATGATCTTTAACATACATGCATGTATGAAAGTTAAAATATGTGTAACAGATGTTATTATTCAGAGAGGCTCTTGGTTCATTCTCCATTTAAACTTTGACAAACATTAAACAAACTGCAAATCATTTGAGCAACAGTGTAAATTCTTCTATACAAAAGCACAGAAGAAAAACCTCTTATAACTGCAAACATTACTTACGGAACTCCTGTATTATTGGATCTTTTACTTCTGGTGGTAATTCAGCCCATTTGCCAGGTAGAGGACGAAGTCTTTTTGCTCGGCACTTTGATGTTGGACAAGTTGGAATGGGGCAACTGCAGAAGAGTTAACAAGTTGTGTTAGAAGAGATATAATGTGAAAAAACAGCTAAGTTTATAATTAATATGTATGATAAAGATACCTAAACCTTCTGATATGAAACACACAATTTAATGCTGAAAATCATTAAAAGAGAATAGCCTCAAGAGATTTACATATGGAACAATGCACAAAGCCAGCAGTGAACTATGAAAAATTATGTGGTCACTCTCCAATGATGATACGGCATTAGTGATTACTCCAACTAAAGCTAATTTTTATTGTTCTACATTACACAAATTTCAATAAATTATTATACACCCAGTTCAAACGTGAATGACAAAGTAATTATGTAAAATAAAAATAGTGTTGTATTGCAAAGATGTTACATTGTGTTGAAATCACAGAGATATAAAAGAACAGGAAAACTGTTCTATTTTAAATGTACATCAAGAATCAATGTACTAAAAAAAATAATATGAATACACTACCACCATATTGCATAACTCTAAGCAATTCGAAAAATACTCATAATTTTAATTAGGAATTATTATTTCTAATGCAACTCTACTGGGTCCTAAAGCAGCACAAGAAGACTTGTTCTAATAGTGCACTTGGATGACAGAATGTAAAAACAGGTTTCTTTTTGTGTCTTGTACAGCCATATCTTTATTTTTCTGTACTCTTGCACTTTTTGTCTCTTGCATGTAAAGCAAACGTTAATGTATATGAAGCACCACTAATATTGTACAAAAGATATGCTCTGTAAGATGAAAGACTAGCAATTATTAAGAAGGGAAACAACAGCTTTCAAGGAAATAAAATATTATCCAATTAGTGGTTTCGATTCCACTTTAAACTGTAAGCAGGTTAACCCTTCTGACCACCATGTGCATACAAGCATCTTGTCACTTGAATGGCATAGTGACTATACTCACCCTGAGCCAAAGAAGCGAGTGGTGTGGTCACCATCATGACTCTTGTGCTTGTATAGTAAACATAACACACAAAAAATACCAGAACACCCTGACACAAGTTAATAACTTTGTTTATACTTGTATGTTTAATTTGCACTTTGTAAATAAAGTATGAATTAACAGCACAAACAAAGATTTAATTAGCATGCAGTTTGCAAGGTCCTGGTTAAGCTCTTCCCGTCTCTGTAGCATTAGCAGAAAGGTAATTTTCAATGGATGGAAGCAAGTTAAAGCAATGCTGGTCAAATTATGCAGGAAAAATGTACAGCAACTTGGGGGGAAAAAACGTAACTTCATGGGGGGGGGGGGAGAAGAAAAGTCCATGTATATTTACTGAACAACACAGTACCACATAATCTCAAATTGCAAACTACTCACGTGGTGTATCTGCTGCGAACAGACTTGCACCTGCACGAGCTGCAAACCCTGGCGTTTGGCGGTATGTCTTCTTCCCGTAAACCATATTGAGCAGCATGGGATCTTGGCAATGGCCTGGACTGTAGAAACTGTTCCAGCTGTGTCTTACACACAACACAGGGATGAGGTCCGCCTTTCTCTGGAATAAGGCAACAGACAACATTTCATAAAGCAAATCTAAAAAAAAAATTACAATGAAAATGCTTTCTCAAAAATATTAAAGTTGTTCTGGACACAATATCGTTTGCACAACCAGTTCTGGTAAGAAAAGTCATGTAAGAAATATACCACGTTAAGAGATACTAGACACATTGAATGGGTAGGTATTGCATTTTGGTTTTCTTTGCTTCTGCCTTCCTAACCTATAGCGGACAACAAGAGTGAACTTTTACAAGAGTGAACTTTTGTAGGGGGCAAAGAAATTTTTTTACTAGATGTATACTACCCATATGCTTTGACACAGATTACTGAAATTTCCCTTCCCACTGGAAATGTTTTAAATACCATATTGTATATAGCATTTTTTAAAGTTACGGTTGCACAGGGCTTTTGGCCTGTGGCAGCTAAGTGTTTTTCGAAATTCTTCCCTTTTTGTAAGACAAATGGCATTCCAAATTTAGAAAAATTCTATCTCTTTAGAATTCCTTCTAGATAATTCAAGTTAATCTTCGTGTGGTTTGTTCTCACTTTGTTCTGTATGCTGTAATATAGAATAGGCATATGGTACCACAAATGTAACACAAATATCCAGACAACAGCAAAAATAAACTACATGAAGGCTCTCGCTTCACATCTAAGGAATTCTAATGAGAGGTAGTTTTTCAGAATTTGGAATGTGAAAGCATTTTTCGAAGAGAACTGAATTTAAAACAATTTGTTGGTTCAGACCTTACCCACATGTTACTGAGGTTTAATATGCAAATTCATTTAGAACTTGGGCAAGTCATCAAATTGTATGATTATGCAAAACACACACACACACGAGCAGGATTGTCCCAACTAGGGATGTTCAAATCAGGACAAAATTTTATCCGGATATTGAATAATTTTCTATTCGGATTTCAAATTATCTTAAATGTCTGGATATCTGAATGTGTGCATTATCCAGACAGTTTTATCGCTTTATATCTACATATTCTTTTATTCATCATTTTCGTATTTCACTGTACGTACGAGATGTGGCTAGAAAAAAACCGGACTGTTGCTACAAATTATTTTATTGGTTATTTTGTACAATACGAACATTATCCCCTTCAAAGTACTCCCTGCACTATCGATACACAGCTCCATACAAATCTTCCATTGCTGGAAATCATTTCCTGAAACCATGTTCATGACCTCCGTCGCGTTTGTTTTCACAGGTTCTACGGTCGTAAATCTGGTTCCTTTCAGTGCTGATTTGACCTTGGAAATAAAAAAAGTGTCGCACGGAGCAAGATCCGGCGAATAGGATGGATGTTCTAAAACACCGGGATTCCACACTTGGCCAAAAAAGCCTTGACTGACAATGCCGTGTGGACAGGAGCATTGTCCTGATGAAGAATCCATGACTTGCTTTTCCACAAATCAGGTCGTCATCTTCTAACTCGCTCACGAAGGCTCGTCAGCACAGTAATGAAATAATGTTGGTTGACAGTTTCACCTTCGGGCACCCAATTCGAATCAATTCACCGACATTTGCAATGTTGGATTCCGTTTTTGACGTGCAAAGCCGTCTAGGACGCGAGTCGCCCTCGATAACTTCTCGTCCACCTTTAGACCTTTGAAACCACTGAAACACTTGTGTGCGTGGTAAACACTCTTCTCCGTACACTTCATTCAACAAACCATACGTCTCGGTGGCGGATTTTCCGAGTTTCCTAAGAAACTTCACATTGATACGCTGTTCCATTTTCACGACGGAGCACATCTGTACGGTTTACTTCGTCCACAAGCTACAGCGGAACTGAGCGCCGTGCACCCTGGGCAATCACACAGTCGATAGGCAGGATATCACGTTATACACTAATGCACCGCTTGACCTTGACGTGCTTGCCATTTGTCGACAGGAACATTAATCCGGTTTCTTTCTAGCCACGCCTCGTATTTTCCACAAATTCATCAAATTTGTTCTATCTGGATTTTTTTGGCCATCCCTAGTCCCAACACGACAGAGTGTCTTTTGATTTAGTTTACCCATTTTCTTAGGAACTACATTCTCGTTCATTTATGGGAAAAGTGGAAAAAAATAGCCCTTTACGACAAAAACAACAGGTCCCCTATTGATTGAACAACCGAGGATTGTTCACTGAAAATATCACAGGACCCATTATGTAATGGAAGAATCCACTTTTTTCAATAACAAAATTGATATTCCTGCCTTCAACAGAAAACAGTTTAAATAAATATCGAGCCACGGAACGAACACGAGTAAGTAGTTTCTTTTCACCCTTCCTCTAAACACCAGAGACCACAACTGCCCCTGTTCCCAACTCCCATTCCTTTGGGACCCCGCTTGATCCTTCACATGCAACCACACAGACACGCACGGCTTCTATGGTGATCAGAAATCTCTCAAGAGCTTTCAGGGAGGATAAATCTAGTTGCGTTTTCAAACAGACGCACCCGCGCGCGTACAAAAAAAAAAGTTATTGTGTAAATCCATTTCTGGAATTTATTCTATCCAATACAACTTTAAAAAATCAGGGCATACAATCGATACATTTGTATAAGCCAATGCCCCCGAGTGTGGTCAAATGCATCAACAACAAATTTACATCTCGGCACTTTCTTAAATGAGGAAATCGTGTAAACTCGTATGTAACTGAAATTTGGGTTGATGGGCAATTTTGCCTATTTTGAGATCAGTTTAGAGTGGTTTGCTGTTGAATGGCATTTGGTGACTAAATACGGATTCTGCTCTCAGGAGGGCAGAGATGTAAGTAATTAACCCAGAAGAAATTACCATATTCTTAAGACCAAAACTTAAATATGGCCTCCTGAGGGGGTAATCTTAACGCTGTCGCCTTACAATCAAGAGGGTCCCGGGTTCGATCCCCGGTGGAGGAATATAGTGGTTAAGATCCCACTTTAAAATGTAGTCCCAGTCTCAATTCGAATACCTCAGCATAAATGGACTCAAATGCACCACACACCCCACTCAGACGAACACCAGCTTTACTCCTTCGCAATTTTATCAAGGACTAAATTTTGTGGTTTTGGACTTTGAATTTCGAATTTATGTTGTTTATTGATTGATTTGGTGGTTTAAGTACACTAAGGCTAATCGGGACTGAACCTACAGTTTAAAGTGGGATCCGAACCACTATGTGCCTCCACCGGGTATCGAACCCGGGACACCTTGATTACAAGGTGACGACACTACCACTGCGCCATCAGGGAGGCCGTTATGTTGTTTAGCATAACTTTTCTGCTTTTTGGGCTAATCGCGACAAAGGGCAATAAGCTCCAAGACAAGTTAATTTTGCAGCACTCAATTATGCATGCGCGAAAAGGGGCACATCAGTCGTACCTGAACCATCGAACAATGCATATCACAGTGGCATGAGAAAATCGACATTGTTTCCAGCCTCAGAACAAATCAAATCCCTATGTGCCATGTAAAGTACAGTATGCGCCAAAATATACAGTACTGAAATGAAAAGATGAACAAAAGTATAAGACATGTTACAATATAGTGACTGGTCTATATGCAACCCAAATAACAATCGTGCCTTTCGGGTTGCATAACTGTCAGGAAACCTAAGGTTAGGTTAGGGCATGTGGAGAGGACGATTGTCATTTGGGTTGCATATAGACCAGTCACCTTTTTCAAACTCGGTCCACCTTCACGACCGTTTCCGTATGAGCGGAAATAATGCTCAACTATGAATACTTTTTCCTCCGTCGAGAGACCCATTTCCAACAACAACTGCACAACACAACTTCCTTTTCACTATTGCGAACACGTGCAGCTGGAGCTATGCCCCGTCGACAAACGCAACCACGTGTTCGAGATGCGCGAGTTTCAGTACTGTATATTTTGGCGCATACCGTACAATGTAATCTCTTCTCCTTTAGTGTTTCGTGAACATACATTTTTAGAGTTATCTTTGAATGAAATTACTTGCTTAGATGACATTGATGAAGGGATAAACACAAACAACACCATGCCCAGGCCGGAGCTCGAACCCGGGAAATTCGGAGGCGAAGTCGAAAGTCGAGGAAGGTTTATGGCCCATCAAAACTTTCATGTTTCGCATACTACCAAGCCAAGCACAGCACGTTTTAGAAAAATGTGTCAGAACTTGTAAGTCAAGCTTTTGTAGGTACAGTCAACGACAATAAAAATGGGGCACCTATATCCTGAAATACGCGCTTCCCTGCAAGGGGTTGTGGGTGCTGCATAACTCTACGGCGGTGATAGAAGTTACCATTGCAAATTTGCTATTATCGCCGTAGAGGTACGCCATATAAAACGTCTTGCACGAAAGCACGTATTTCAGGATGTAGGTGTCCCATTTGTATTGTCGGTGACTGCAAATTTACTTTATTTTCTCATTTCAATGTAAAATGGCTTCATGCTGTATTTCGAATTATTTCTTAACTATATAGACTTAACGAGTTAGGGTTGTGGTTCCGAGACAAAAATTGCCAAAAAAAATAGTTTGCACTACAAGATTGCAATGCTCACAACTGCAGATTCTTCCATTTGTCAAGACAAATTCAAACGGGGTTAGTGTACCGCCTCCCAACATTTGGAGGGGTGTTCATGCGCCAATGCCAATACATCAATTGATTCAAAACTGATAAAGATGAAATAAAATCATCGGCTGTACCGACTAATCAGACTTGTTCCTACACGACACAGCTACAAATAGCCTAAGCGCTGACACAAACCGAATCCACAACGCGAGGTAGAATTGGTGACCCAATTTCACGGCATTGTTTGCTGGAGAAAAATGTAGCTGTTTTCATAGCTTCGCAAAGCTTAGCCTTCGCACAAGAAAGAGAGAAAAATAGTGGATCGTTTAGCACAACTCAAAGCCCCTACCTCTCCCCCTTGCGATTTGAAACAACCGAAAATAGCCATGACGTAATTCGACGTCAGTCAACCGAACCGCCGGGCTCTCGGAAAACCACCTGCCGACTCGCAACTATTTTATGAGGCTAAATGCACTTCCAACTGTTATCAAGCAAGGACCACAACTATGACAAACGATTTGCGCGTCAGTCACAAGTGATTGACATCAAAACGAATGGACGTCACTGGGGGAAACCGGTGCGGTGGCCAGCATTTTCTGCGGCGCATCAAAAAGAATGGAAGGGTTTTCGGGGGTGGGGGGCGGGGATTACAAAAAAGGCAAGGGGGTGCACGGGAGGGATTTGCAAACGCTTCTGTTTTGTTTCCGCACGCGAAAAAAAAAATGCTGCCGTTTGCTGCGAACGGACAAGGGAGAGAGAGAGGGGGGCAATTAAATAATCCGTTGAACCGCTCCCATAGCAACCGATAGAAAATTATTTTACAGCTACGGGTACACAGCGCGCATCTCACTTGCTTTTTCCGCCCCTTCCCCTCCCAACCTCAACGCGCTTTTGCCGTAGAGTCCCAAACAAAGTTATTTGGAACACACCTCCCTTCCCCGCACACACATGCACGCGAATACCTGCCTCGGAATCGAGACTACGCCAATTTCTACCAATTCCCTCTGAATAATTGATATTTTCATCACGTTCACAAACAATTAGGCAGAGAGCAGGAACAATCGCTCGATGCAGAAAGGCCCATTCGCCTGAAATATATATGGCATATGAACCCCCCCCCCCTCCCCGACGACGGCATGTTGGAGAGCATATAGATGGCCTGCTCTGGGCAGTCCGTGTTTGCACAAGCATCCAAGTCCATTTTATTTCCTTCCACCCCAAAAAGAAAACAAACAAATCATTTGGCGAGCAATTAACTATGCATAGCATTCAACCTGGCCCAGGTCAGATACAAAGGACCACGCTTCTATAACCCCTCTCCCTCCTCGTGCACCCGAACATCGGATCTAAAGAGAAAAAAGTCATAATCCAGAATTATAGCCTTTCTTCCGACCAAAGAGCAACATCAAAAGGACTTGTAGTCGAAACGAGAGCAAGGCATATTTGTGTACAAAATTCGACCAACACAGAATACTCTCGAGAGTTATTTACAGAGGGGGTACGAGAGTAACTGACTGTCTTTATGTTTATTGCTTCAGCCATTAATTTTCCACTTGTCCTGAAGTAATATCTCGTTAACATCAATCTTGAGAATTTCTCTGTTATCCTACTCCTATTCTCATTCACCCATGCCTCTTAAACGAACTAGTACAGATCCTACCCCCGCAAATGAGAATTTATACAGGGTGTCCCATAAGTCAGGAACTACGGATTTTTTTCACTTCTCTTTTCTGCCACTTTTGGCTAATCGCGAAGATGAGGATGAGTGATATGGTGAAATTGATGAAGGGACAGTCACAAAGAACACCCATGCCGGGATTCGAACACGGGATCCCCGATGTCGTAGCGCGCTGTGATAACCACTCCGCCACGGAGGCCGGATGAAATGGATGAAGGCACAATCGCAAGCACACATGGCCAATAGAAGATTATAGTGGTCGCTCGTCCAGGCGCCAGAGCTTCGTTGGCCTACAAGATTGCATTTACCGTGGTGTATTACGTGAAAGTGAGGTTGACATTTGGGGCCACCCCTTATATCCCGAACTATACCGAAGAAAACACACCGGGTTGTAAAAACTGTTCAAACTATTGTGTTGCCTTTCCATGTCCAGATGCTCCACTCTTTTGATCAAATTCGCTGACACAATGCAAGGGCAAATTGTTGCAAGAGAGTCATCCAACTTGTGCCAGACTTACGGGAAACCCTGTAGAGTAAGTTACTCATCATTTTGCTAAGGAAAACTCAAGATTTCCTTTATGGCGGAACTGAATGAAGTTGTTATAGAACAGTGGCAATTCTACGACAAAATTAACGTAAAATTACA